>NW_011888892.1:1851676-1878799 GCF_000151845.1 Pteropus vampyrus
ATCAGTCTTTTCAATATCGAATCTCAAAGTGACCCAGCTCAAGAGGCTCAGTAGAAAACCGGTCAACAAACTAGCTGCCCGGGTGTGACCTTGGCCGTGACCTCCTCCCTCCCCTACAGTGTGAAATGCTTTTGCTCAGCTGTGGCAGCTCTGATTTTGGGGCATAATCGTGATTCAAGCTTATGCATCTGTATCTCTTACCTCATAATATCACCTGGGCCCGGTTCTGCACCTTTCTCAAGAGCGTTCGCTGGATTCTCGGTCTGGTTCTGCGTTGTGGCGGCTTTGCTTTGCGTTTTCTCCTTCTGCCTCCTTTCACAGCCCGAGAAATGACACCTTAATTTGCCTCGCGCATGACACCTTAATGTGACCACTGTGCTCTTTCCCTCTTCGCTTGTCTCGACTCCCGGAGCCTCTTGGTGAATCTACCGCGCATCAGTGAACCACGACCCTCACCTGCGTCGTGTTTTCAGGCCCCCTCGGGCCTGTCTGGTTTCCTCCCAAGGAACTTCGACGTCGCCGGCGCCCCGCGGCTCGGCCACGTCCTGCCCTCCTGCCAGGGGCCCTGTCTTCCTCCACCGAGGCCTTCGCCACGGTCAGCCGCTCAACGCTCTCGGTAAGGAGACGTTTTCTCATTTCTCGGTACATTTTCCTCCACTTCTGCCTCTGTGCTGGAACTAAGTGCTTCCGCAGCCCTGTTCGCTTCGGCGGAGCCCAGCGCCGCACAGGTGTGTGCCGGGATCGGCGTCTCTGCTGCCCTCCCCTCGCCAGGGCGTTTCTCGGCCACGCGTCTGCCTCGCCTCAAGTTCATTTTCATCTCCCTTTGCTGGTGCTGACACTTCGCCTCATGCCCCTAAACAGGAAATTGGAAATTTAAGAATGTTTTCTCTGCTCTTTTTTATTTTCCCCAAAATGATATTGTAGCATGAAAAACATCTGATTCCAAAGAAAACCTCTGAATTTTATGATGGCTTTTCCTCCATTGTTGAGCTCAATTCACTGTCTTTTCATAGCTTTGCCATTTAATCATGTTAGCCTTGTTCCGTGAGATGATTTCAATCTCGGCCTTGCTTTTTATTGGCTCTGGTCTCCAGCAGCCTTCATGGGACTGCACTTGAGCGTGACGGTCTGCTGTGCCCTGGGCAGGGAGGCAGCTCAGCTCACCAGTTCAAAATGCGGCTCCGAGCGGACATGAGGGTTTGGATCCTACATCCACCACCTGCTGGACTGTGGTTAGTTCTGTGACCTGGGGCAGGCGACTCGACCTCCGTGGGCCTGTGTCCGCATCTGTAACGTGAGGGTCTTCACAGCATCTGACCACTGTGCGCTATCACGAGCTAACATACACGAAGTCCTCGCCGCGAGTTGGCACCTGTTCAGTGTCTGGATTGCATGCGCCACCCAGACAGGGCCTCGTCCCCCAGGATTGTCCCTGGGCCCACACCCGCCTGGCTGGCACAGAGTCGAGCGTGAAGGAGGCGGGTGGGAGGGTTGAGACAGGCGATGCTCTCTGGTGCCACGCACGCCCCAGACTCTGGCGCCAGCTCCCGGGGCCTTCTCTCTGCGACGCCCACCTCCTGGGTTGGCCGGGCTCCTCATCCTCGTGCCCACGCTAGAAACACACGCGCCCCTGCTTCCCACGCTTCTGTTTGGCACGCTCTTCACACTCAGACTCCTCACGGTTCATCTCAACCTGGAGGGCCCATCCTTCCCTCCTGTGCCCTCCAGAGACAGTGTGCCACTCCTGCCCAGTTCCCACCCCAATCCAGCTCCCCGAACGGCCCGACGCTTCTTCTGCCTTTCCTGTGCTGTGATCTGCCTGCCTTCGCCGGCATAGTTCGGGAGCCCGTCGGCCTTGCTCGTGGGGGTCCTGGGTGTGGCTGCACTCTGCCCAGCAACACAGGGGCTCCCCGTCTTGCAGAGGCACCTTTTCCCATTGCCCGTGTGGCTAATGTCACCCCAGAGGGCAGGCTCTGTCGCTGGGCAGCCTGGGTTTGAATCCCGCTCTCCTACGCTCTAGCTGTGTCACCCTGGGCACGATACTTAACCTCTGTGTCTCATAGTAATAAGGATAACAGCTTCTGCATCTCAGAGTTGTGAGGATTAAGTGAGATGAGGCCTGTAAAACACTAAGTGTTCAGATATAGTAATGCTCCCAGTGAATATTTTTATTAGCCTCCTACCACAGGTGGCAAGTCTTCCCATGTTTTCTTGCTTCTGCTTTTGCTCAGGCCAAGCCCCTCGGAAATCTCCAGGAGAAGTTGCGTCAGGCAGTGCTCACCTCCGGTTCCCGCCCTGGTCTGCAACACACTCCTCCCCATCCATCCGACCATTTGCTCCTTTGGGTGTCTTACAGGTGCTGGGAGCGCCAGGCGAAGGAGTCAGAGGTGCGTTCTCCGGCGCCAGCGAAACAGTTCGACTTCGATCTGCACTTCCTCTTCTGTGCCTCCAACGGTGACAGGCTTCAGTTACTCGACCATCACTGTGAGCCAGGCACAGTGCTAGGTGACACAGAGGCGCCCCCCCCCCCCCACCAAACCCCGGTAGCACTTGTTGATGACAGACACATAAACAGAATCTCAAAAGCCGACGCAGAGCCGCAGTGAGAGGGGTCGGCACCAAGTGGGCTCCCCACATCCTTCCACATCCCATCTTGAAATTCCCCAACCCATTTTCCAGCCAAAGCCAGGGACTGTCTTCAAACTGGAAATCTGGTCACGTTCCCACCGTCCGTTCCCTTCTTCTGCTCCCTGGGGTGAAGTTCTCACTGGGACAGACGGGGCTGGTGTGACCCCAGGCTGCCGTCTCCACTTGCTGCCACCCCAGCCTTCTCTATCCCCCGCCGCACCCTCCTGGGTCTCGAGCATCTTCTACCTGGGAGGTTCGGCACCCCACCTTTCACTCCGATGCACCCTTCAGAACTCGGCTCACATGGAATTCCTTCAGAAAAGCCTCCCTGACCTTCAGGGTGACCTCTGGGGCCTGGCCACATGCTCTTGGAGCTCCCAGTTCTTGTCTAGCCCTGACCACATTTTGTTCCGCCTTAGATTCTGCGATTGTCGTGACCGTTTCGTCTCAGCCCGCAGTCTCCCCGAGGAGCGTTTCAGTTCACTGCGGTGTCCCCAGGGCCGGACAGCAGCAGAAACACAGCACACCACAGTGATGAAGTCCTCCTATTTGTTCAGAGGCCGTCAGGCAGAGCCCACGCCCAGAAGGGGCGGATTCCTTAAGCACGGAATCTCATGCCAAATTCCTATCCAATTTTAAACAGTTCTATTACTAAAATTTGGGGAGAAACGTCATAGAGAGAACCACATGGGGGGGATACATTTTGCATAGTTTGCAGAAGTGGAGATGTGTGTAAATGACATTCTCTGGAAAAAATCCCAGACTATTAATATTAACCCAAGATTAAAACTGAAGGTCATTTCCTCCATGAGTTGCATGGAACTGTAAAGTAACATAGGAGGGTGGGCTGTCACCTCGGAGACCTCTGAGCTTTTCATAACTTGGGAAAAGAGAAAAGCAACAGTCAATGTGTCTGCAGCAACTGCTCTAACAAATTTGTTGGCGGTTAGAAGATGGTGCGACACAGACATGGAATTCGTCGTGTCTATCGTTAGGGCACTAACGAGAAAACATCACACACATATCACCTAAAAGCTGCAATTGAAAGAATCACCGTATCACTGGAAGAAGCCAGAAATGGAGTAATCAACATCAACAAAATCTATTGTTCCCAGGTTGCAAAATTGAGGGATTATTTCTCCTGCAAGTCGGAATGAAACCTGTTTATATTTGTCAGCAAAACGAGCACATTTTACACCATTAACATTTGGCAGACGGAGCACCCTCCATTAGCTAATCTGCAGATGCCCCAACCAGGGATGCAGGACAACAAAGAGCCGTGTGATGCCGGCTCGTCCCGGCCGAGCCGAAACGAAGAGCTGGGGCTGCACCTGGGTTGCAACCCAGGTAAGGCGGCAGCCTGGCAGGCAACATGGAACGGTTCATTAACACAGTTCGGGATCTGGCGACTGCAGAGAAAAATGTCGCTAGGATGCATTAAATGTCAGGAGGTACTCAGGCGGGGATCGCTGGCACATTAAGATATGCATGGGGTGGTCATAAAAGGCTTGGGACATAGCAGTAAATAAAATAAACACCCTTCATTAACTCACGTCCCAAGGACGGCGAGCTGGTGCCAGGTGTGGGGCTCCAATGTCCTCGCTTGAGCCACCAGTGCCGAACATCGCACTGGGACCCCTCCCCATTCTCCGCCGTGGCTTTCTCCTGGGGAAACGGCCACGTGACCATGTCCTCTAGTTTCCATCCTTCTTGGAAAATCCTAGCAAACAGCTTTCCCAGCTTAACCTGCCCCCATTCCCAGCTGTTCTTCCAGGCTCTAAACTCACTGGTCATCTGGGAACGAAGAGTCACAGGTACCGCCCACCCGCTCCCTGGCCACTGGACATTCTCCCTGGGGAGAGAAGCCCTCACAAGATGCTGCACAACAAAACTTGCCTGGTACGGGGGCAGATGTAGCTGAGCGATGAACAGCAAACCCTGAACACGAGGGTGCACTCATGATTTGTTGGTAATTACCCAACAGACCCACCACTGTAGCCGAGATGGAACAGCGGCCATCGGTCCCCACGTTTTCCTTAGTAAGTGGATTTGTGGAGTTTTGTGAATATGAATCTAAGAAACTGTTTTGGAATATAAACACTGTAAGATTTATTCAGAGAGAATCGTAATTCGAAATTTGTGCTGACACAATAGGTACTCAAGTATTTGTGGAATGAAGGAGTGAATGAATGAATGAATGAAAACTGACCCCGAGAACAGGCTTGCCACGATGGAGTAAAGTAAAGCGTTCTATCTTAAGGACTCAAACTGTCCTTCCAAACAAAATATGACAAACACCAACACGCACGAAGCCAATAAACACAGGGATCCGGGAGCAGAGCTGCGACAAGTGTCTGTTTCACACTTAAAGACGAGTAATTGTGGGAACTGAGGTCGCAACCATGTCAGCAGACGAGATGCCCTCGGTGGGGACCAGCGTGGAAGGCGCTGCTCCACTGCGGGCGGCCCCTGGCCCAGCCCCGGCTCCGAGGCCGACTGGCTCGGATTGGTCTCTGGTCTGAGAGTCCCGGGTGCTGCTCCTCTCAGCTCCCCCTCAGAGCCCCGGCGGGACAATGAGAAAAGCCCCCTCCCCTGAATCTCCTTCATAGTCTCTGTCTCAGCACGGTTTGTCACACCACCCAGGAGGTGGCGAGCGCCAGGCAGGCCATGGGAACTAAGCCAGAGATGACCTCAGGTGACACCTGCAGGGGTGTGGCTGTCAGTCACACTACCCTGTGCTGCTTTCTCTTGCTTCACAGGACCCCATGGGCTGCCAGGAAGGACAGGGCGCTTATTGGGGATGTCATTTCGAGTGACAAAGTTTCAAACTGTTGGTGGATGCCTAACACTCATGAGGAGTGACGGTCACTGCGGGTCACCTGGCCGGGCGGGTCGGAGGGTGCTCTGGAATGGAAGAGGCTCACCTCCGCCCTGCAAGGTGATCACTCTGAATGCCCTGGCTCTCGCAGTTGTTTAACGTTAACGGTGCTGTCGGGCCCAGAAAAATCCCTCCAGAGCCCATTATCAGCATCCTGAAAACGGAAAGCATAGTCTCAGAGCAAATATTTTGCCATGGTTCCATTTTCGCGTTGTGAAGGGGCACGCTAAGCGGTCATTCTGTCCCATGTCCTCTTGGAGTTGTGTGTGCAGGCGGGAGAGAGTGCGTCAGAAACAAAGGGGACCGAACCAGGGGCACGTGGGGAGACGCCGTTCCTCTCCGGTCATCGTGCCCTTCGTGGAGAGAGGACGGTAGACAGGTGCGGGCTGCGGAGACCCTGGCCTGCTGGGCCTTGCCTGGGCCCTCCTGGGTGGTGGACTGGCCCCTGGACTGTCCCCATCCAGTTTTGCCTCCCGCCTCTGCACGCTCAGCATGTGGCATCGCTCAGCTATCCCCGCAAATAACCAGCAAAATTTTTAAAGCACCGCACGCGTGGCCACAGGTGGACCGAGTACTCTACTCACACCCTTCCGGTTTCTGGGCCTTCGGGCTGGCGAAGGGTTTAGGACCCAGTTTCTCAGTGCCCAGGCTGAGAGCTTGAGTCAGCTTTACCATGGGCCCAGGAACAGCCCGGTTCACACATCACCCTGAAAACAGAGGCAATGACGTGGCCTTCCTCTTGCCAGAGTTCACTGGCTTTCCGTATCGTGCCGGTGCCAGCAGGCACTAGGCTCACCGGTTCCTTGGTCACTAGGGATCTGTCGTTGGGCTCCCTGGTCCTGCCTTTGACCTAGGAGCCTGTGAATGCTTTGTGTCCTGTCCTGTAGCCACAACTTCTCCATTCAGGATATGGGTGCTAGACGCATCACTGACCTGAGCGACTGTGGCTTGGCAGTCCTCCCGAAGTAACGCATTTATTATTAGTGCAGGAAGCTCTCGCTCTGAGACCTCTTCAGAAACATGTCCTAAAACTACAATCCAGAAATGTAATTTAAATAAACACGCTGAACAGTTAGCACAGTAGGAACAAGGCTATGACGCGGCGAACTTAGGAGTTGATGCTGACATCCATCTTGGTACCCTAGTTTCCCGCCCTGGATTGTGGGTTGCATGAATTGGAGGCTGCACAGGAAACTTCCAGGGATGCAGAAAGCTGGGGGTGGAAGATATTCCTTAGGTGCAGAGGCCAAGGGAAAGAGCTGGGCTGACTGTGCCACCGGAACAAGCCCACTGATGCAGACGCCCATTTTAATTCTATCTTCTGTGTTATGGACTAATAAGTCAGACGCTGAGTTAAACGGTCCCCTCCAGAGAAACACCCCTCCTTCCTGGCCACCCTCCTCCCCGCCTCCCACTCCCCCATCCCCAAAGCCTCTTCCACACACGCTTCAAGCTTTATTTCATCCACTTAATGCACTCTGCTGTGTGCAGGTACTTAAAATCTCCCATTGCTATCACTCTGGCTCCTTTACGGCTTTTTTTATTTGCTCTATCATTTCACAGTCCAGTTGCTCTTTTCAGTCAGGTGGACTATAAAATACTCCGATAACAAGTTCACAGTCGGAGCCGATGGCAGGCTCCGTCCGTGATGGCCGCAGACTCTCCTCTTCCTACTGGATCCCAAATCAACGCTTTCAAAAAGCTGCACGTTCTCCTACCCAAAGAACCGATTTTTCTCACTCTTCCGTTGGCTGCTCTGAGGATATCTCCTTTCACGCTAACAATTTTTCTTTTAAATGGTCCAGACTTTTTCGCCCTTGCTTCTTCATTCTCTCTCTTCTCTAAAGGTACTTTTATCTATTGCTATGCATTTGATGTCATTTCTCTCTCCATTGGTGTTCATAAATATGAAATAAAATCGGTGATGTAGCCCGTCTCCGTGAACGACTGACGTCTTCACTGGCCGTGTCTTTGTGGCACACTTTCACAGGCTCGGTCCCCAAGTGACAAGGGACATCGCCGAAGGGCATCGCCCCTGGGGTCAAACTGCCAGTGAGTCCACCTCACACTACCCGTTCTGTGACCTTGGGTGTCCCTGAGCTCACGTTCCTGTTTCATCCATGAAATGGAGTGGTCATCTTGTCTCTGTGGGCGTACCCCGAGGGTGGGAGGTCTTATTACGTGCGGCGGAGGGGAGCGTCTCCCTCCCCCGGGGCACGTCTCAGAAGAGAACACGGATTCTGCTCTCACCTCGATCTCAACCAAGAATGGCCCAGCCAACATTCAAAACCCACCACTGCTGCTGCCCAGGTCAAGGCCAAACCTGCCCAGCTGAAGGCGGCTGGTCCTGAGCCATTATCCTCTGCGTAAAGAAGTGTGGACATTTACTCACTAATTCAGATCCAAGATAACCTTTAGGCTTGTGTCGTTTCAATTCATTAATCCAAATTTGCTTTAAAGTCTGTTTTCCAAAAACATCTCCATGGCTTATAGTATCAGTAGAAATCTGGTATTGACCAGGCCAAATTCAAGAGTATTATTATCACTATCTTTCTTAATATTTTTAAAATTACCCGTACATATTAACTGCATACCAGTCTAAGGGCGAGATACCCAGCAAGTGCTCTTAACCTGTAGAACCCTGTGCAGTGGGTGTTATTTTCGCCCATTTTACAGATGAGGAAACTGAGGCTGAGAGAGGCTAAAAGTCTTTGCAAGGTCACACAGCTAGAGAGCAAGTGGCAGATGGGATGCGAGCTTATGCTTCCCTCCTCCCGCTGTCCAGTTACCCCCTCCCAAATCTGCCATCTGGGAGAGGACGGTGTCTCTTAGGCCTCATCTGACTTGACGTTCGCGGGCTCACAGAGGCTGGCCCTTCACTTCCCACAGCCACCTGGAGTCCTGATACCATGGATCAGAGGAGAGTATCGGAGGGTCCGGTATATCAGCTCCATATATGAAAGATGGAGTATTTATTATCTGCCATCATTCTTCCCACTGAACTCCTGCCACACTGATTACCGGCTGGAGCATAATACGGCTCTATCTAATGACAGTCCATTCATATCACATAAATCTCATTTTGCATAAAAGTTGGAAATTTTTTCTTCTCAATTCATCCAACTAAAAATAATAATCTAAAATCAAGATTCTTTTCTCTTCCATCTTATTTTTCTCCCACATACGTTATCCTTTTCTGAATAGAAAGCACCTTGAAAATAAGATGAATGGATTAATTTATTAGTAGGATGTGAAATCTACTTAACATCCCAGATAACGATATTTTCTTGTAATGTACCATTACTAAAAATTATCTGAGGTGATTTATGGTAACAAATATACAGATGTCAAGATCCTTAAGACAAGTAAAAGGAATTAAAGGCTGCGGATATGGAGAGAGATGTCCAGTATTCAGCCAAGTGAGAGCCCCACAAAAGTGTGACGTCCAGTGGAGATTAATTACAACAGTGTCAGTCACGACACCTGCCGTTTGCCAGCACATACGCTGTTCCAGCTGCGCTACATGCACTATTTCATTAAAGCCTTCCAGCCAGCCTGCAGGTAGGTATTACCATCCCTGGTTTTGAGATGGGGTGACGATTCAGAGATCATAGTAATTTGCCCAATGCCCCCGCTTCACAGGTCTCAAAATGCTCTGTCTGCCTGCGAGACTGGCTTACACAAGCTGCACAAAACTCCCCGCAGAGTGACCGCCCCCCATGCAGGAAATCTCTCTCTCCAGACCTTGCCTCTTAGATCACTTGCTCCCTCCCTCTGCCTATGCTTTGCAGCAATCCAACCCCACAGATCTCTTGCTTATCTTTTGTCCACTCCTCTCGTCATGCCATGTTCTGGTCTGCCACACTTCTGGCCCGGGCCAGCTGAGGAAGCTAGCACTGTCTCCTTTGGCCACGGGGAAGCTCTGTTCAGTACCTCCTACCATATCCCTGAGCAGCGAGACCCTCCCAGCACTCAGACCACCCTCCTGTTGGCCCCCACTGTCTTGAACTGGCTTTGATCTAGTCCTTAACCCACTGTCCAGCCTGATTTTATGGACTGAATATGTCCTTCTCAAATTCATATGTTGAAATGTGATAATATTAGGAGAAAGGGCTTTAGGAGGTGATTAGGTCATGGGTGTGGAGCCCTCATGCACGGGATTAGCATCCTTATAAAAGAGACCCCAGAGAGCCCTTTGCCCTCTCTGCCACGTGAGGACACGATGAGAAACTGGCTGTTTGCAACCAGAAGAGGGCCCTCCCCAGAACCCGACTGTGCTGATCTTGGACTTCCGGCCTCCAGTTCTGTTGTTTATAAGTTACCCAAGTCTGTGGCATTTTGTTACAGCAGCCCAGACTAAGACACCTGCCAACCCATGCTCTCTTTCACAGGGCCACTAGCTCTCCATAGTGGCCTTTAGATGACTTGTTTATTGGAAGGGCCCAGTGAACATGTACCGAATAACTAACTGAATAAGTCCCTAAGTGATGGGAAGATGAATGGATGACTGACGGCATCAGACACCTAAGATCACACCTCCAGATCCAAACTCAAGTCGGTCAACCTCCAAGGTCTGGGCTCTTCTCTCTGTACTCCGGCCTCCCAGGCATGCCATGACCTCTTGGGCTGGTCCCAAACACATGGACCTCTGTCCGTATTGCACAACCTTAGGCCACCGTCCATCCTGGATTCTCTGGGGATGGTGCCTCCTGGAGCTATGTGACGCTGCAGCCCTGTCCTAACTTCGCCGCTCCCACGTTTTGCAAAGGCTCCCTGGCAGCAGAAGAATTTAAACACTACAATTCCAGAAGGCTGACATGTCCCAGTGCCCTGAAACCTACAGCAACGATGTGATCTTGCTAAGGCACTGACAGGCAATGGAAGGCCACAGCGCTGAGAGTAGGACAAACTTGACTCGCTGCACAAGTCTCCGCAGCTGTCTCTGCCCCGGTATGGAAATGATGGAATATTCTACAAGAGTCACACTTGGCTTCCTTATGATGCCAACTCAAGACATTGTTTTGATGGAAACATCACAAATCCATTTTGTGAAAAGCCAATGATATTTGTACCCAAGAATTCAATAATAAGACATGAAGCTCAGGGAAAGAAATAATCAAATTGTCCATCCAGAGTGGAGTTAAAATTGTCGTAAACATTGATCCTTCATTGCAGGGAACAGAAATAATAAACAGTTGCTGAAATTGCATAGCCGCAGAAATTTCATTCTCTAATTGTCAAAAAGCATTAAACATCAACTATTTATTTTGCAGCAGAGGAAGCAAAAACAGACTCTAGTGCATCCCTTCTCCAGAGGTTGTCCCTAATTGTCATGCATAGATTGCAACAGAGGTTACTAGGAAAAATTGTTTGCATTTATTAATCAAAAGGAGTCAAAGGCACACAAGATATCATCAAGGCTCCCTTGTGCTGGGGGTAGGCTGACAACTAACATTCCTGATGAAGTGTTCGCAGAGTGTTTGCAATCTGTTCAGAGCCTTTTTTCCTTTGCAGGTGCAAAACCTTTCTATCTGAAACATCAAAGAAACAATAAAAAATTAAACATAGTAAACATCGCGATACAGGTTTCAATCTTCCATTTTTTAAGACAATGGGAGAGGTATAATTAATTTCAAAGCAATATTTGTGTTCTTTCAAAATCCATTTGTGCACATTAGCATTTCATTAGTTGCGTACAAAGCGCGGTGGCCCCTCTCCCCCTCTCTTTTGCCCCTTTTGTTTTTAAAAATTGGAAAGTTGAACTACTCAGAAGATGTCTTTTACTCCAAAGCATCCATGCATAGATAATTATCTTGCTCAGCCTGTTTGATCAGTAGAATAACTCAGAACTGCTCGGGTAAACTCAGGCAGCAGAAAATAGGTTGAGAGAGAAAAAATTCCTTTCTGGTGATGGCAAGAACATGGGAGGTGAATCCGGCCCCACTGAATTTTGCCACTGCATAATGTGTTTAATACACTCATTGTGGGAGCCTTTTCATATGTCGATTTTCTTTCACTGCTTCTCCCCATCCCCACTCCATCTACTTTTGAACTCCTTCCCATGAAAGATAAATCAAGTGAAAATACAAGTATGTATTATTTTGTTTGACATCTAAATGTTAGAAGTGTTTTCTTATATTCTGTTTTAAAACAATATTTGGCTGATGGACATTATATTCAATGGGTGATATTCTCTGCATCGTCTAGATTTGATACCAATAATCTTTTCTCTAAAGGTTTATTAATTTTATATATCCTGGACAGGAGGATTGGCTTTCTTGCAAGGTCACTCACGTGAATAAAAATATATTCCTTTATTGTGCTCCATAAAATGGCATAATTTTAACATGAATTCTGTGGCTATTAATATTTTTTAGTAAATAATAATGCTTAAGATTTTAGTTGAAAATATTTATTAAAGAATATGAGTCATTCAGTTATTTGGTCCATCATTCAATTAAATACACATAATTATTCAATTTGTATTTAAAATCCCAATTTGCATAGTAGGGGTGGGGCATGGGATATTCGCTAAAGAAAATTCACCGTGGGAGACCAGGGCGTTAATTCTGGTGGGTGGCCTCCGCCCTCGCCTTCCAGGAGAGCTGTATTTGACACTTGTTCTGTCTGTACACGTCAGGTACAACAGGGCACGTTATGACCTGCTGTCTGTCTAATCGGTGCCGATGTCACAAGTATTTACTGAACTTCTATTCCATGTCCAGGACCGGCCTTGTATCAAGCTGCGATACCGGGGACTCCACACAGAAATGTGCCCCGCCTCGATAGCACCCCTTTCCACAAGTAAGACCAGGCGACCAATAATTTATTTTTAAGTTGCCCTTGACCATCACAGAGTATTTTAGAAGAGTCGTAACTGGAAATTCATAAATATTTTATTTGGGCGACTCTAAAGCAATAATACAGGACTGCTATCCTATCCCCCTGCTCAGTGCTGAAAATGGCAGGAGGAGTTGACATTGCAAAACACCCTACAAAGTGTTATCAAACTAAGAAGCTTCAAAATAGCCCATAGGTTGCCTGGACCAATAGTCGCAGCTGCGTAGACACACAGCCTTGCACCGCAGCGCCTCGGCTTCGGTTCTGGGTTTGGGATGTGCCGTTTGTCTGTGCTTGTTCCCCTCTGCTGGGGCTCGGTTACAGGGATCTCAGCGACAGAGTCAGTTAGCAGCCTGGCAGATGTGTAGGTTAACTGCAGACTCCAAGGGAAAGAGAAGGAAGGCTCGTCCTCCTTCTTAGGGACTAGTCCTCCTTGTCCTTTTATTAAATCTGGTTCCGCTTCTTCTGGTCGAGAATACTCATAAAATGTAAATGTGGATAAGGGAAGGTGTTTTGATCATTAAGATGAGAAGCTTCAGGCTTCTCCACTTTAATGACTTGGAGGGTTTCTCTTTGTAAAGACAGAAAATGTAGTTTGAGTTTCTGGAGGGAGGTGTGAAAATGCCCTCTATGTTTTTGTCACCTTTCCGCTCCTCCCGGTTGTGATTTTAAAGTCGAGCCTCGTTGTTCAAACGGAGTAAGGAAAGGGAGGTAACCAGTGATGACAGAAAGCTCACTTTACCACTTTACTATAACTTCTGACCACAGGCAATATTAACTTCTCAGATAAGGGATAAGAGAAAGCCAGGGTTACAACATCACAGACAAACCTCAAAGAAAAATCTTCAAAGGACTAATTTCTCATGCCTGTGGGCTTCCTTCGGGTATGTGTCACCTGGGTGTCACCTGCGGGACTGCCTAGGTACTCCTCACGCTTGCTCTGCTGGCTCCTCAGACTCAGAGGCTGCTCACATCTTCCCCCATATCATGTTGAAACATCTGACGAGGTCGCTTGGACATGCAGTAGTTTAAAACTGTCAGCCTCACTCAAGCAAGCAGTTGTTAAAGAACACACTGACGTTCCCCAGTAATTTACTTGTTCAAGATGTCCTGGAGACAGGAGAGAGCACGACTTTACAGCAGAAGGCCTGTTCCCTGGAGGGCTCACAGCTGGAAAGGCGTTTACACCCCTTGAGGCATCGCAGACAATAGGCTGCCAGGCTTCACGTGCAGTAATGAAGGTTAAGTCTAGGGGAGCTCTGTTTATTTGCTAGGTCAGTAATTTCCACAACTTCTTTCCAAAAACTGCCTTCCGAGAAAAGCAGTTCTGCTCAGATGCAAAGCGTCTTCAGTGATAAGTCCTGTGTTTTTCTTTTGAGAGCCTAAGGCCCCATTTGCTTAAGAAACACAAATTCTGCATTACATGGAGCACAGTGATTTGAACTGCAATAAAAACTGAAAGTTTTCAGTTTTCCCCAAATCTCATCTGCCTACTGAGACTTGAAAACTATTAGATTCTGGATTAAAATGTTCTATTCAGCTAAAAAAAGATTATTTTATTCCCTCATCATGGTTCTAAAATGACTTGCTGTGCGATCAAATTCATTCGTTTTACAGAGAATAGTTACTGGGTACCTACTGTGTGACAAGTCCTGAGCTCGTGTCTGCATGTAAAGATGAAAACACATGGTCCTTCTTCTTAAAAGGCACGTGTCTCAGTGGGAGCCTGCAATCAGAAAGACCATTTGCTTACAACGAGTATCAAGTGAGCTTCGGTCAAAGTCCCTGTCATGTCGTACCGGGGAACCATGGTGGCAGACGAGGCAGCCCACTCAGTCTTCACGGGGTGCCAGGGTCCAGCATGAGACATAGACATGAAATAAACGATTACACAGTTATTTAACGACTGTCATCAGTGCAGTGAGCCCACAGAAGAGGTGCGCATCCTCGCGTAAGGAGTCGGGACGCTTCGTGAGGAAGTGACACATGTGCCAGGACGACGAGGCCACCAAAGGACATTTTTTTTTTAAAGAACTATATTGTTGAAAACAATTTAAAGCATCAAAGTGGTCTTCGTGTGAAAAATCAGAACTTTCCTGAACGCCATGATTAGTGAACACTGGTCCTGCCCAAAACGTCCATGGAGACATCTGGTCCGTGACTTGTCACAAAGGGTTGTGACTGGCAACACAGCCACGTGATTATTGAACCAGTAAAACATGATCGTATTTTTTATGCATTAATCCTGAACACCAAAAATATGAATAAACGTCATGGGCTGTTTGAACCCAGGGATGTTTTCTAAGTGTGCATGTTTTTTGACAGGACTAAATTTTTTGCTTGAATGCGATGTCTCAGTGGACGTTTTGGATAGAACCAGAAGTCCTGCAGGGAGCGGCATGCATTTACGGTGTGGTTTGGTGCCACCTCTGTGCTTCATTCCGTTCATTCCGTTCTGCAGACAGGCACCATCCTCACTCCGGCGCTTTGAGCTTCTGAGAGCATCTCCCTGGCCCTGACCGGTTCTGGGCAGAGACCAGGGAAGGTGTGGCCATAGGGACTGGTTCTGGGGTCCTGAGTGTTGTTCCAGGAGCACAGGAGTTTGGGGCAGCTGAGGGGTAAGGTCAGATTTGTGAGACCCCTCTCTCTTCTGTGCACTCTGCGGGGAGGGGTTAGAAAAGGAAATGCAAGGAGACTGGTGAGGATGCCTCATGAGAAATAATAATTAATGACTAGTTACAAACGCTTCCTTTAGACGTGGTCCAATGGGAGCAAACAGGAAGGCAGGCTCTGGGACAGAGCCAGGGGTGCAGGTAGGAAGCACCGCTCCGTGTGGCTTTGCAGGCAGATGGAGAAGGGTATACAGTATGGGAACGGGAGGTAGCTCAGGGTGGTGGCCCAGTGGACACCTGGGCAAACATGGTGGGAACTGAGGCTGATCAGGTAGGGAACTTCGAAGGGGAGCAGAGCCCGAGGACTGTGGGAAGAGACGGAGGCTTGGTATCTGGCGAGAGGACTGGATTCCAGCGAGCCCACGCCGGTCGTACTGAGGAGGAGACTGGGCGGCAGGTAGGACTGGGCGGTTCCATCAGCGCCGTTGGGACTCCGCTGCAGCCGGCCACCAGGGCAGTGGCTGCGGGGCACGAGCCGATGTGCCTGCCTTTCTAATTTCACCGTCACGAACATCTCCAGTAGTAGGAAAAGGGCACAGCAATTTTTTAACAAACAAAACTAAGGCCTGGTGACAAAGTGGGGGGACAAGTCAGTCACCTTCAATAATGGACCCCCCTTCTCCGGCCCTCTCTCGCTCGTCTCTAAACCTCTTGAGAGGGACATGTTGTGTTCACTGCTATATCCCCAAAATATGGTGTCAGGTCACTGCTGTATCATATAATTTTCACTGAAGAAAGTGAAGCTCAGCTCTTCTGACAGGCAGACGACAATGCTCCCGGCGAATCACAGGCAGCGCCGCGGAGCGGTCCTGGCGGCATTGCACGAGAGGCGTTTCTGTCTGCAGCCCCGTGTCC
Organism: Pteropus vampyrus; assembly: GCF_000151845.1. Lineage (NCBI taxonomy): Eukaryota > Metazoa > Chordata > Mammalia > Chiroptera > Pteropodidae > Pteropus > Pteropus vampyrus. The sequence continues at coordinate 1,867,550 of NW_011888892.1, forward strand.
GCCCAGCACAGACTTCGACACAATGGGTCTGGGGAACTGCTGCTCTCTTGCTGATGACAGCCCCCACCCCACTCTCCTCCTCCCACCTCTGACTAAGACTATTACGATACCAGCTGCTGGACTCCCCGACTTCTTGACAGTATGCAAACGGCATTTCCCTGCTTTTCCTAATCCCTCCCTAGGCTCGCCCACCATAAACTCACCCTCTCCAGCTGAGATAGTCCCACAGTCCCCTGGGGATACACCCATTCATCAAGTCGACCTAGACCTAATTTTGTTGACTATGGATGTGTCCTTGGTGGTCTAAGGCCAGTGGCTCCCACACACTCAGGGGACGAATGCTGAGGAGGGTAGCGTGCAGGGGTTAGGGGTGGGCCAGACCTGGGTCCAGTCTGTCACTTACTAGCTGGATACTTTTGGCGAGTTATTTGACCTCTATAATTTTCAGCCTCCTCATCCATAAAAAAGGGATAATATCTTGCATGTGGGATTGTCAATAAGGGCAACATGCGATGACCATAAGAAGGGTTTAGCATGTGGCTCACAGCAAGAAAGCTACGCTCGGCAAGTGGCCTTTACGTGAGACATCATTCTGGAAGCTCCTTCAGACTTGCTGTGACTCTGAAATAAAGCTGTACACAATAAATAAAGTTGGGAATTTTTCCAAGTGTTAGTTTGAAGATTGCGTGAATGGAATTTTCTGAAAGTCTAAGCACCCTTCATCCCAAAGACTTATTCTTTAAGACTGATACCAGAAAAAGAGGCCCATAACAGACAGAATGAGGGGCGCCCATGTTAAACATGGGGAACAAAGAGCTAAAACATAAGAGCCATGTCTTTTTTTTATGGTTGAATTCCTGAGTGATCAATTACTACTGCCTGGGAAAATTTTTCCAGATGGTATTATGTGCCTTCAAATAAGTGTCTGTATTAATAAAAGGCTGCATCCACGTTAACGTATGTGGCATGGGACACTTTGTGAGAGCTCAGTGCGAGCTGACACAGGCTCAAGTTCTCCCTCCACACTCAAAGCGAAAAGAGGTTTAAAGCCCTCGGAGACTCGAGATTGCTGGGAGTCGAGGGCGAACTGTGCTGGGCTCCTGGAGTCGGTATGCGCCTCAGCAAAAAGCCGGCGCGTTTAGAAGGAGCCTGCTTCCTGCTGTTCAAGAAGTGACTGACTCAGTACTTCTCGGAAGAAAGCCTCTGTGATGGACTGGATGTCTGCATGCCCCCAGAATTTATATGTAGAAACATAACCCCAAGTGTGACGGTGTTAGGAGGCGAGGCCTTTGGGAGGTGATTAGGTCACCTAATCAGTAACAGGATTAGTGTCCTTACAGAAGAGACCCCTGAGAGCTCCCTTGCCTCTTCCACCACATGAGCGCACGGCAAGAAGATGTCCATGAACCAGGAAGCACATTCCCACCAGACACTGAACCTGCAGGCACCTTGATCTTGGACTTCTCAGCCTCCAGAACTGTAAGAAATGAATGTCTGTTGTTCATAAGCTACTTGGTCCACGGTATCCTGATACAGCAGGCTGAACTAAGACGGTCTCTTCCAGACTCAAGGCCCAACAGGGGTAGTTTTAAAAACAGGCTGGCCAATATCTTATCCCTGTTTCATTCCATATTAGGTCATAATTAAAACATCCACTGGCGTTATCCACTGAAACTCATAAACATGGATATCACCTACTTTTATGGCCAAATAAACTCTACTAGATTTTTTACTACACGTTACCATATTGGGATCCCAAACGTCAAATGGAATTTCAGCCAAGTTCTAACGCAGATGAGATAGCTTTTCTGAATTGAAGTCCTAGGTCCAAGAAGACAAGGTACATACACTAGCAATGAAGGCAGAGAGAAAAATGCTGCAAGAGTCCTGTCTTGCCACGGTGGCAGTGATCAGGGACCAGGCTCAGCCCTCCTGTGTGTTCAGTTCCTGACAAGAGAATTCCTGGGCCCTCTGAGGACTGATGGTGTCAAAAGAGAGATCATTTCAGGCAGGGGTGCAAATGAGTAAAAAAATCTTGCCAAAACCTTGACTGTTTTAAAATGGCAAATTATGAGTTGATAAAATCTGACATCATGATACCATTTCCCAGCCCAACCTGGGAAGGCACCACCTTAGGATCTTAATGTTCGGACAAGATCTGCTGCTGATTCAGGCATGAAGGGGCTTTGATGAGGTTGTTTTCACTCAAACTCCCACACGTGTCTGCAGATATGGCCAAGAGAACTTTGCTGAGTTCAGAGTATGCACTTAATCCAATTAGTAACTCAAGCCCTTAATGTGCTATTGTGTCCAAAAATGCTTTTAAATTGCCATGTTTTTAATAGAACAATGAAAAAAGATATTTTATTAAATATTTATCTCATTAATAAACACGAGATAATCATTGCTTTTTATTTTGAATTAGCTTTCTGTTTGGGTTCCGTGCACATTTCACAGACACATTCTTTTCTCTTGATGTGAGTGAACTTAATTACAGAAGCACAATTGGACTTCTACTCTGTATGAAAACGAAGCAAATGAAATTGCTTCCCCTCCCCAAAGGCTGCTGCTACGAAGAAACACAATTGAATATGACAATTCTCTGCTACCCATTGTTTTTGGATGAAGTTTGAAGATTATGTGCAATTATGCAACAGTAAATCCATGACCATTTATACTCAAGGACTTATTTTAAACATAAAATGAAAGCCTAGGTACAGAATAAAATGAACCATGATAACCATGGTAGTATCCTTCATACCTCTGTCATATCTGCATATCAGAAATCAGTATAAGGAAAAATGTTCAGCAGAAAGCAAGCAAACCTGCTGATTCAGTCTCCTGGAAAACCGTGTTGGCAAAGCATGGCACCCCTTTATATCTCCTTTTCCATACCCCAACGTCACCCTTCCGCTTCATTTTGTGGTCCTTCCTTCCTCACTGTAAGGCCAGATAAGACAAAGTAAAGACGAGTGAATGTGGCGAGTGGCAACGTGGCGTCACACAGCACATGGGAGGGGGGACGTGACTGGCTCCTGGCTTTCCCCGCTGGTTCCTGAGAGTCAGGGATGCGGATGGCTCCCTCGACAAGAACCGTGGCCCAGGAACACTGCCTCAAGCCTCGTAGGCTGTGCACCGCACAACGGCAGGGGACGGGCAGGGGAGAGGTGGACAAAATTCACACACACTTCGGTGAGAATGGTGCCCCCAGAGTTGTGCAATGTGGTGGCATACCCCACTCTCCAAACCAAGCTCCTCAGAGGCAGAGCTTTATCCATGCCCTCTCTGGCTGGACCCTGGAACCTGGCCTCTGGACCTGGCTCCTGTCGCCAGTGACCGCATGTGTACTAAGTGTCCTTTACAGCATCCGGCCCTAGAGCCCTCTGCACCTGAGTTGAACTCTGGCTTCGTGCAGCTCCTGAGCCAGTTTCCCCACTTTATGACAGCTAGCCGCCCTGCTCCATAGGGTGGGACCTGGCACACTTGCCTCTGGCTAACCCCCTTCCACAGGGGTTGCATTCTGCCCTGATCCTACCCCGGAGCTCATGGTCAGATCTTCTGCAACAATGGCTACTGTCTCCTGGACTTTCGATTTGTCACTGTTGGACCCCACTATCCAGGCTGGAGGCCCAAAGATTCCCAAAGCTGGGGTGAACTGGGATAATCACCCCCTTGGACACACTGTGTGGGGTTGCCTGGCTGTTCTCTTTATGCACTCCCGACCACCCACGGTGATCGGGTTCTTTGACCTGGCTCATCCCAAGAGTGAGTCAGCCAATCTGCTATGCTGCCCGTCTCTGGCAAGTGTCCCTTGATGATATTTCAGGAAAGAATTTTATCTGATCACTACAGGCAAAGATCAAAGAAAACTAATTCTGCTGTTTTTGTTATAACAACATCAGTGAAAGAAGTCAAGAATATAGTCTCAGAAGGAGCATAAAGTATGCAATAAAGTCCAATACATAATTAATGAATATCATGTCTCTAACGCAGTGTTCTTCAAACCGAGCATACAATGTATAATTATTCCTCACACTGTCATAAAGTAGGCAGGGAGCACATGCTAGTCACCTCTTACAAATAAGGAAAAGGGAAAAAAGCCAAACAATTTTTCCAAAGAAAGCCACCACTAGAAAATACGATGAAACCCAATAATCTTAAAACCCATTTGTGATGCACTTAAAATATTGGTATAAGTCTCCATCTCAAAATTCCAATAACCTAAGGCAATCACTTGGTGTATCTGTTCCACAATACCTGCTGTTGAGAATCCTAGCACTGTCACACACTCGAGCCAGTTTACGAGTCACACCAGAAAGCACGTCTAATTACTCACAAATGGCCTTGGTGCACTGGTTAAGAGCACAGACTCCGTGCCGTGCATGTCTGTTCCAGTACAAGTTCTACTACTGCCTACAAAGCTCTTTTGTAAGGATTAATTAAATCAGCAGATAGATGGTTGATGATGTTTTGATTAATGGATGTGTTTGGCAGTGCATAAGCACTAGCTCTGACTTATTGCATTATAGTCACATTTCATTTTGACCCCAAAATGAAATGAATTACCCATCCTGATCACCCTTGCTGGTTACCATACTTGATTTGAAAGATCACTGGTTAAAAAAAAAAAAAAAATCAAACATATCCTCTAAGGCAAGTTGAATGTATTCGACAGAACAATTCCACAAGCTCTAAAGGCAGCTCCTGGAGGCACCGTTAGAACATTCTGAAGGGCCCACAGATTCGAATGTCTCCAGGCAGCGTGTACGAAAGTGTGAAGTTACCTGGTGTAAGACAATAGGAAGACATTTTTAAGAAATGTTAGTGTCACGCAGCGTGCCTCCAGGTGACGCTTGGTGCGTGCCACTTCATGAGGGATTAGTTCGAACATACTTATTTGCACCCTTCTGGTGTCTTTATCAAATCACTGCTTCGCATTCACACTCATAAAAGAAAGTTTCCACATATTAAATTACGTTCTATGTGCAGGCCTCCTTTCATCTCTATACTTTAAAAGGGCCGAAAACTGATTCTAGGTTGGAGCTGAATTTATGGAACCAATCCCTCTTTGTTTGAATGATTCTAATTATTCTAGCAACTCCTCAGCCTGCAATTGGTGGGATATATTTGTGCCTATCTGTGTAAATCTAATTTGCGTTCTTGGGAATTTGGGTTTTTGTTTGTTCTCTGTTCTCCATTAGAGTGCAAATTTCTCCAGTGTAAGAACCACGTTTCTAGTCAGCCTACTAATCAAACATATCTATTAAAGCGCCTAATTGTAGCCGATGCTGAGCCAGGCAAATAGGGAGACATTTCAGCGCTCCGCCAAGCCCCCCCACTCTGGTGGTCTCCGTGGCAGCTTGTGCTCACGGAAGACACCACGCACGGAGTCACGGCTCTCTCTGCGGAGTGAGTGCCTGCTGAGGGCGGCACCCCGTCAGACCTCTTCTAACTGCATCATGCCTGTTATTTCACTAGATCTTTTAACTACCCCGTGAGGCCATTCTTATTAGTTTCCCTGTTTAATAGGCCAGGAAACTGGGCAAAGATAAAACGCCTCGCCAAGGCGTCATAGCTGGTAGATGCACACGAAGGATGGGACCCATGCCCCAGTCCCTGTCTGCCCACCACACACCCCGCGTGTGTGCAGAGGACCCACAGTGAACGCAGCACCCCTGAAAACCCTGTGCAGACCTCCTCGTGCCCCCGCACAGCCACTTTCTATCATTGGAATTTATGGACACATATCATAATAATACGAGAGCAGGCTAAGTGGGGAGAGGTATCTAATTTTCTTCCTGCCTACAAGCCTTAGACATAATAGAGGAAAAAAATTTTTTAAAATATTAACTCTATAACATTGAGGAAGAAAAAGACATGTTAGTGGTTTCCTAGATGAAAGAAAGCAGACAGGGTAGGATTTATGGAGAAATGAGAGTAGAGGAACCCATGGCCATAGGAGGCACTTTTCAGAAATCTACAAATTAAGTCGACAAAAATATAAGTGAGGCCAGGGGATACTGGAATAGCACAGTTTATAAGCTCAATCTAATAGCTAGCTATATAGAATTTTCTAAACCAAAATAGAGAATAAACATTCTCTTCAAAGATCCATAAAGCACTCGCAAAGACTTAACATGAATTATGCTGAAAATAAAATCTCAACAAATTCCAGAAAGCAGAAATCTTAAGAGTCCACCTTTGCTGCCCATCCTGTATTAAAATCTAAACTAGTAGAAAGTATAGAAAAAAAATTTTAAAACCTCTGGAAATGGGAGTAAAAATACATCCTCTTAATTTGTTCTATGTTAGGCATAATTATTATTAGAAATGAATGACAAGTGCCACGTAAACAAGTAGCAGCAGAGATGTAATGAGGGCAATTTTACTGGGTAGTGGATGGAGGTAGAAAAACTGAGTGGACCGAGGAGTCACTAAGACGTAGAACCAACAGAACTCGAAACAGAGTGGACCGGTCACCCTCGTCCCCACCAGCCTCTCACTGCCTCAGCAGGAGCTTGTCCAGTATGTTCGGCACTGGATCCCAGGCCCAAGCCCAAAGATTCATATATTTTTGGTAAAAATCTTCATTTACGTCTGTCCACGCAGCACATAATCCCGCCCAGTGGGGCCAGTGACATTAGTTACAATCCCCTCCCATCTCTAGCAAATGCCTTGCCTGGCTATGCTTAGGGAGGTAAAGACCATTTTACATTTATGTATACTCTGCGACTGACAAACTCGTTAGTGTAAATTATCGAGTTTTGATTCTTAAAATAAGATTACTATTTCCATTTTTCAGAGCTGAAACTGAAGCCTGGCTTGTCCAAGGTCATAGCTGGCAAGGAGCAGAGCTGAGATCTGGACTCAGCTACTCTAAATGAAAATTGAAGAGTCTATGAAAATAAATAAAGAGCCTAACATTTATTGATTTATTCAGTGCCTACTATGTGCTAAGCATTGTGCTGGTGCTTTAAAAATTATTCCCTTATTTTGTCCTCAAAAAGACTTTTCAAGATATTTATAACCCACATCCATTTTCTAGACCAATGAGGAAACCAGGTAGAAATCTGCCCAAGCTCACAAGTAGAGGAGTCAGAATTCAAACCCAGGTCATGGGTTCAAGGCTTATGTTCTCTTTCAAAGACACACTGCTTCTCATCAGACCCCTTGATTTCAACTTAACCATCATCAAGGCATTGACAAGTAAAAATTTTAATGCAATTTAATTCTGGCCTGGATTTTTTTCTGAAGGGAGATGCTACTTTTGCAATACGAAAGTGATGCTTTATAAAATGAAGCTAAGGAAAGGTTTGAAAAAGCAAAACGCTATCGATTACTTAATAGCTGTGGCATAAATCACCCTGGACACAAATCGTCTATTACTCTTTAAGGAGCAGGAACCCAATATCTGGGAGAAGCTGAACAAATGAAAGTACAATGCATTTTAGAATCCAGTTGGAAAGATCCATAGTAAAGGTAGTTTATAAATATTTCATAGGCTCAATAGTTATTTGTACTATAGCTCTAGTTTTTATAACCATCATAATCAGCTATTTTTAAGAGAATATCTGGAAGAGAATCTTAAATTCTGATAGGTGACTACTGCAATGTTATAAAAGCTCAGATCATGTGGATTAACTTTAGGTGAACTATAATCTAAAAGATATCAATTGATTGCTTTAAGAAATAGGTCTGGAGACAAAAGCAATCCTTGGATACCTTCATACAGCAAAATGAATAGCTCTAATTACTGAGTATGACACCCACTTTGTGTCTGCTACAAATTTTAGAACCATAAATTTTCAAGCTACTTAGTGCCTCATATTTTAAAAGTGTTCTGAAACTGGGCTCAATGTCCATCCACACAAGAAAATTGTCCTAAGAGAATAAGCTGTACGTTTCTATTTTTCAAGGGAAATAAAAATACTGAGAGTTTATGTTAGGACATATAACAGGTGGGTAACTGGACTCATTTATTCATTCTTTTTACTCATTTGTAAGTTCAAGGAGCACTGATGGGATAGCTATTAGGTACCTTTAGGTTAATTGTTTTGGGAAGGAGGTAAGTGGAGGTGAGATGAGGAAATACAATATATTTCAGTGATTAGTATCTTTACAAAAACTTTATTGATATATAATTGACATACAATAAACTGCTTGTATTTAAAGTACATAATTTGATACATTTTGACATACATAAACCTGTGAAATTATCATCACAATTAAGATAATGAGTATATCATCACCGTCCAAACTTTCCTCATGCCTCTTTATAATCCCTCTCTCCCATCCCTCTCCACACCCCATACCATTTCCCTGCTCCCATTGCCCAGGCAACTACTGATCTGCTTCTGTCACTATAAATTAGTGTGCCTTTTGTAGAATTTCATATAATTGGAATCACACAGAATTTTTTTCTAGCTTCTTTAACTCTGTATAATTATTTTAAGATTCATCCATGTGGCTACATGTATCAATAATTTATTCCTTTTATTTTGGAGTAATATTCCATGGTGAGGATATATCATAATTTATTTTCTCATTCGCTTGTTGAGATATTTGTGTTGTTTCCAGTTTTGGTCTATTACAAAGAAAGCTGTGAACATTTGCGTGTAAGTCTTTGTGTGGATTTAAGATTTCGTTTTTCTTGAGTAAATATATGGAGTAAGGCAGACGGAGAAAGACAAATGCCATATGATTTCACTTATATGTGGAATCTAAAGAACCAAATAAACAAAATAGAAACAAACTCAGATACAGAGAACATTTTGACAGTTGACAGATGGGAGGGGGGTTGGCGGACTGGGTGAAAAAGAGGAAGGGATTAAGAAGTCCAAACTGGTCATTACAAAATAGTCATGAGAATGTAAAGGACAGCATAAGAAATAGAGTCAATAATATTGTAATAACAATGCATGCACTAGATTTATTGGGATGATCACTTCGTAAGTTGTAGAAACGTCTAATCACTATGTGGTACACCTGAAACGAATATATTATTGTATGTCAACTGTAATTGAAAATAACTTTAAAAAAAATTTTTATTTCTCTTGGATAAGTGCGTAGTGTGATGACTGATTTGCATGGCAGGTACATGTTTAACTCCGCAAGAAACGGCTGAACTATCTTCCAGACTGGCTGAAGCGCGTCGCCTCCCCGCCAGCAACGAGAGCTCCAGACTGGCTGAAGCGCGTCACCTCCCTGCCAGCAACGAGAGCTCCAGACTGGCTGAAGCTCGTCGTCTCCCCCCCAGCAACGAGAGCTCCAGCAGAGGGACCCTCACTCTCCCCTCACTTTCACCGCTGGTCTTTTCAGCTTTAGCCACATGTGACTCGCAAATATTTTCTCCAACTTGTAGTTCATCTTTTCATCCTCATACCAGTGTCTTTTGAAGAGCAGTGGGTCATATATAGCAGGATATCATTTTTGTTCTTTTTAAATCTCTGCTTTTCATGAGGGTGTTTAATCCACTGACATTTAATGTATTATTGATGTGGCTGGATCTACATCTACCATTTTGCTATTTGTTCTCTATATGTCTCATGGCTTTTTGTTCCTCTGTTCCTTCTTTCCTGCATTTTTTCGTATTAAATAGATATTTCCTAGTATACTGTATTAATTCCTTTGTTGATTTTTTAACTGTTTTTGAGTTATTTTTTTAGTAATTGCTCTTAGAATTACAATGCACATTTTAATTTATCATAATCTACTTCAGATTAATGCGAACTTAATTTCATGAAAACAGAGGAACTTTTCTCCAACATAGCTCCATTCCTTCCTCCCTTCTTTGTGCTGTTGTTGGCGCGCGCGCGCGCGCACACACACACACACACACACACACACACACACGTTTTGCAGACTCAGCAATAGTTTTGTAGGTATTGTTTTTCATAATCTTTGGTCTTTTAAAGAAATTAAGAGAAGAACAAAGAAAAATGTATGCACAGAATCTTTTATGTTAGCTTACATATTTTTATGTAGGTACTCTTCATTTCTTCATATGGATTTGAGTAATCATTGGGGGTCATTTCTTGCTCCAATATACCTCCATCTCCTACCCCTTCCTTTGTGCTATGATTATTTTTATAGTCACATAATCATATGCAATAAACTCAATAATACGGCTTTACAATTGTTGCTTATACAATTGTCTTTTAAATCAATTAACAGAAGAAACTATATATTTGTACTTTTATAGTTATCTTTACTGGTCCTCTCTATTTCTTTGTATGGATCTGAGTTATAGTCTGTTGTCAATTCCTTTCATCCTGAAGACCTTCCTTTAGTATTTCTTGAGCATAGATTTTCCTGCACTCTGCTCCAAATAAAGTAAGCCTTTCTGTTATCCCCTGGATCTGGTGGGGGAAGGGAGAGGGTGGTGGTGGGGGTAGTGGTGGGGGGAGGGGAAGGCAGTAGCCCTAGGTTAAAATTCCACAGGTTTCCACTGTTCCTTCCAAGGTCCGAATAACCATTTCTCAACCTTTTGTCTGTCTTTGGTCAATTTCTAGAGTCCTGAAATGATTGTTCTTGACCATTTTGTCTAGTTTTACATTGCTTTTTAGGGAGAGAATTTGCTGAGGTCTTCAGTCATCCATTCAGAAGTCTAAAGGTACCATCTTGCTGTTGTTTTTTTTATTTATTCTATCAGCTCTTGATTCTCGCTCCCCTCTTTTTATGCCTTCCTTTGGATCGTTTTTTAAAATTCCATTTCATCCACTTTGTTGATTTATTAGCTATTACTCTTTATTGTGTTATTTTAGTATTTGCTTTAGGCTTCATATTATATGTATTTAACTTATCACAGTCTACCTCCAAGTGGTATTCTACTGCATCACATATGTCATAGGAACTTTACAATAATATAGTTCTATTTCTCTCCTCCTGGCCTTTGTGCTACCGTTATATATACCACTTCTGTGTATAAGCCCCATAATAGTTTGTTACTTTTAATTTAAATAGATTATCTTTTAAAGAGATTTTTAAAATAAGAAACGTCTTTATATTCATCTATGTAGTTATCATTTCTGGTGCTCTTTATTTCTTTCTGGAGATCCATATTTCCATCTCGTACCATCTTTCTTCTGCCTGAAGGATTTCCTTTAACATCTCTTTTTGTTCAGGTCTACTGGTGATGAATTGTTTCCGCTTTTGAATGTGTATGTATTGCTTTTATTTTGAAAGATATTTTTGCTGGGTAAAGCATTCTAGGTTAAGTTTTTTTTCTCCCCATCACCAACACTTTAAACA
>NW_011888892.1:1880014-1901803 GCF_000151845.1 Pteropus vampyrus
GCTGTCTTGACAGCCCATTATTTCTAATGGGTTGTCTTGCTTCTTAGTTGTTTCTGGTGGAACAGTCAATCTGTAAAACCTGTTACTTCACCTTGACCAGAAGCAGAAGTCTGATTAATATTCTTTTGAAAGGTGTCTTGTTACAACTTTTATTCACTATCTACTATGGGTAAGACACTGTGTCTAATGTGTGCATGGTCGCGCGTGGTTTTGTGTTTTGTTGTTGTTGTTCTGTTTTGTTTTGTTTTGTTTTGTTTTGAGAAAAGGCAGTAAAGAAAGAAGGTAGATGCCAAAGTGGTAAGACATGATCACCCCCGCCCCCCCCCCCAACCCCTGAGGAACTCACAATCTTGTTGGGAAGACAAGATGTATTCATAGATCAGAGTAAAGGTAACTAATGCTACAGAGAAGATAACCACCCAGAAACATTTATTCAACAAATGTATGTTGAGAGTCTATTCTAGTTTCTGTGAAGCAGCATGGTGAACCAGACAGACACGAGCCCCTTTGAAGCTTATGTTTTAGTGGGAAAATAGATAACAAGCAGTTCAATAAATAACTGTAATAAGAGCAATGGAGGAAAATTAAATAGGCTAGGGGGGCAGAGAACAACTGGGGTGCTATTTTAAAAAGAAAAGCCCTTCTGAGGCCAGGCCATTGGAGTAGAGCTCTGAATTTCTTGAATCAAGTCGTAAGAACAAGTGACCCACAAATTTCAAAGGAAGAGATTCTCTTTCCAACTGGGGTGGTCAAGGAAGACCCATGAAAGTTACCTTTGAATTTCTACATGGTTTTCCTAAAGAATGACCCATTGCTATGGGGACAACGGTAAGAAAGGGAAATGCATTTTTGTAGGACAGAGAGTAAAGATGCTCACCTGGAACAGAGTATTCTGGGAAGTGGATAAATTAAATAACTAGGAGAGAATCTTAGGGTCCAACTACAGAAGACCTGAATGGACAGTCTAGAGAATTCAGCCTTTGTTTTTCTAGAATTGTGCAGGAGATGAGGCAAAGTTTTAGGATGACCACTCAAGTCTCCACGTATACAGAATAAATTAGAAGCACGGCACAAGGATGCAGTGTCAGACCTAGAGTAGGGATGGGAAGGTGCAACACAGTTTAGAGGCAGTATCAGCACAGCTTGGACACTTGGTGGGCAACCAAGGGCTGGGAGGTCTGTGATGCCAACAGTGTTCAAATTTATTGTGAAGACTTAACACTCATGGACTACAGAGCAAGACTGTAATGGAGTCTTTCCACAAAGAAAGATCCAACTTAAAAATGTCAAACTGTTAATTTTAAACTAGTTTTTGCTGTGCCCTCTCATAATCCACTGACAGGACAGTGATATCAACCGGCTCTTGTGCTAAAACAGACTTGATTTTCAAGTGAACAGCTCAAGTCCAGCATGTTTGAAAATCTGAACCATCTCACTTTCCTTGCCAACCAAAGGCACTGCATTAAAAAAAAAAAAAAATCACCATTTTTAGAAAATCTTTTTAGTTTTCCCATTAGGACAAAGCTTTCTGAAAAGACAAGAGACAAGCTTCTTTAGACATCACATAAAGCAAACTACGCTCGAGGGACAATTCAAATGAACTAAGGAAAGCTGCAGCCAAATGAAATGGGACAAACAACTGTCACATTCCAAATGGTCAAGCAAAAGCTGGAGCAACCTGAATGTGACAGAAGTCTATCACGATGAAAATAATGATCTCAGGACAAGGGGTACTTAATGATTTGCAAATTTAAATACAAAATAAATATTCTTCCATGTCCAACTGGTAACTTTCAAGTTTTCACCGTTTTTGTATGGCTGAGAGTGTTACCTGGAACCGTGGGGCTATTTTTTACACTGAGAGGGGAAACAAATAATTCATCTCCATTCCAATTTCAGCACAATCGCAGGACACAGTGGCACACTAGAAACGTGAATGATACACCAAGGGGTATCTTTTTTACATTCCAGAGTATCTCACTGTTCGGGCAGAATGGTTCGCTTACTGAAATTGTTCACAAAGCAACCTATTATATGGTGAGAGGTACCCTCCGGGCACCATTGAAATTAATATGAAAGGAACAATCAAAAATGCCAAGTGCAGAGCATAAAACGCAGGTAGGTGGTAGGAGACAGATAAGCAGCCTAGAAGGTTTAAGTTGCAGAATCCGAAGCTGCAGAAGGATGTGTTATACAATTTACATTATAACCAGTCATGATTTTAGAATGGGTAATGAAAAGCTCATATAGTTAAGTATGGAGCCCATAAAAAACACGGAAAGCTTTGCAGCACGAGGGATCTAAACGATGGGTAAATAGACAAAGAATATAATCAGAGAGCAGGAGGAGAAAGCTGGACTCGCTCGCACAAATTTCCTCTGGTTTTGGCAACTTCACCTGCACATAACATGTAGTGCTGTGTCTACAGTCAGGGTATTTCAAAAGAGGGCTTCTCAATTTTGCACCTAGTGACATTTGGGGCCAAATAATTCTTTGTCGTGGGGACTGTCCAGTGCATCATAGGATGTTTAGCAGTATCCCTGGGCTCTACCCACTGGGCACCAATAACACCTGCTCTCTCAGTTGTATAATCGAAAATGCCTCCAGATATACCCAAAGTCCCCTGGAAGCAGGGAGGGGAGGGACTGCCCCCATTTGAGAACCACTGCCTTAAAGGAAAGCAACGACATAAACTACCCAGGTGAATTGGCTCCCCTTGTAATTGCATGCACTTCATCCCTTAAAGAGTATTAATTATAATAAAATGCTAACTTTGGTCAAAAAGTCCTATTGCACACCAAATTTATCTGGAGGGTAACCTAATAATAATTTGAAATAACCGATTTACATGAGTTCTACAAAGTCTCTGCTGATTTTTCTTTTGATCTACCTTAAAACAACTGGGAAAAGTGGTCTCCTATCTGATCATGTAGTGAGCGATACTTTCATTGTCACACCATTAAAGCACAGACTGGCAGCTTCCTAAGATACAGTGGCAAAAGAGTAGTTCGATACTTTCTCCACTGGATGAGGGATAAAAAGAAATCTGGGTATATTCAGTAATTGAGAGATGGGGCGGGCGGGGTGCGGGGGCGGGGAGAGAGAGACAGAGACAGAGACACACACGGAGACAGAGACACACCCAGAGACTGATTTGCATTTCCCACGAGACGCTGGAGCAGCAGGGATGATCTCATGGCTGCTGGGCTATCAGAAGCATGAAGGAGCCATTTTGATTTTTTTCTAGTACATTACTCTTTTTAAAACTGTGTGCTGGAAGCATGGTTATTGCCATTAGTTAAACTAGTTAAACTGTGTCTTTTCTTAACCTAGAAGTAAGGCTAGATTATTAACTCTGTGAGGGCAGGGGGGATGCCTTATGTGCCCTTTTCACAATCGTATTATAACGCCTAGCCAGTGCCTAGCCTACAGCAAGCACCCAACGAATGTTTCTTAGACACATGAAGGAATGAATGAGAACAGAAACGCTAACTTTCAAGCAAACAGATTAGGATGTCAGCTCTTCGACAACTCTGAGGTTGGCAGTTGGCACATAGTAGATGGTCAATGAATGCTTGTCAAAGCCAGTTAAATGTGAGGTCTGTGCCTGTATCTTTTAGGCAGCAAAGCCTGCCTAACTGAGGCGAAGGCAGGTGGGCTGCCTGAATCTGGTGATCCTGCTCATCTGTTAAGTTGTGTTCAAGAATAACACAAGGACATGTTCCACCGCGAAGACCCAAAAAGGACTGGAAAGATTTCCATACACACTCTGCAAAAGGACATCGTTAGCCCTTTGACAGATGAGGAGGCAAACATCCCTCAGTGTTACAATCCTGTTACGAGATCATTTCTGAAGTGCTGCACAGACATCCTCATGCAGGACGTGACATCACTGGCCACGCTGCAGTCGAGGCAAAAGCTTGGGAACATACTGTGCAAATTAAATCACTGCAGGTGTCAAGGCGTTTGTCCTCATCTTTAATGGCATTACACCTCATACTGAAACTTTACCAACTCGTCTAACGTGAAAATGTGCCAAAAAGCAGAGCTGCTGGAAGAATAATGATGTGGCTCTTGGGGTGGCTCCGAGACTCTCTCTAAGATCAGAGGCACCAATGAGTGGCATGCTGGGACGTGCATTAGGCTGGTGGAATGACAGTGCCCAAAACTACTGTGAATGGTACCGGCAGGCAATAAAATACCCCTTTAGGAATCCGGCAAAGGATAAAGACAGTAGATTGTAGCAATGTTTCAATAACCAACTGTTAGTACATTAGCACAGCCATGGCGAGAAAACACAACTAAAGATTATTCAATCATACCAAATGCTTGCAGGGAACCTAGGCCAAGAAAGCAATCAAAATCAAATAGAAGGTGTGTTTATATAATTCAGTAGTTCAAAAACACTGAGAAATGCACTGCAAAAAGATTTCAAGGGTTTCTATCTCCAGTTTAAGAACAAAAAAAATGAATGAAACCTTCATTAATATGAAGAAAGAAGAACACATTGAATGTAATTAATTCAAGAGGTCTGCCACATATGTTGTATAATCAAACTTAATGCAAATTGCATAGATGTGTATTGTATTTTATGACTGCATCCTGGAATTCTCAAACGGAAAATGACCTCTTGAATTAATTGCATTCAATGCTTCCTGTTATAGAAAGAAGATTCATGACTCATAGAGACCATAAATGAAATATGGCATACAGGTAGTAATTACTCGAATTGCATTCTTGAATCTTTGAAGATAAATTAGCCAACAATGAGAGTTTGATAGCTAATGTTGCAATTAGTTACAGACACAACACAGTGACCTATATAACTTACTATTTTTAAAAAATCTAAAATTTGCACAGGTTAATAGCATAAAAGATTCTTCATTGTTACTCATGGCAGAAATGTAGTTCTATAAACGCACTAGTGTGGCCTTCTTATAATAATTGCTTAACTATTCATATAGAGGTAGAATTACTCTTATTAATTCTTTGACTAGGAAAGACTCAGATTAAACTACCGTTCACTGAGCATTACTGTGTGCTGGGCGCTCAGATACATGATACCTCATTCTATCTCCATCTTTCCTACGTGATTAGATACCCCTCCTCCCATTCCACAAATGAAGGAATGGGGTTGGAGGTGGTAGTGCTCATGTGGTTTTCCCAAAGCCACATGTAGCTGCCCTTCATGCCCCACTCATCACTGGGGTAGGGTTAAGTTGTATCATAATTAGATGTCTATCAAAGCACTCCTGCTGAGTCAGAAGGCAGAGTTGGTACATCTATCAGATACATATTTTTTGCCTGACAATCATCCTTTCTCCTGAGAAACCAGCTGTTCCTCGATCTCTATAATCTTGCTGGGTCTATGGGGTTTGAATGGAGCTGACCCCTGAACCCTAGTCCAGGAAGAAACACACACCATGGGGGTCTGTGAGTGTCTCAGTAGGAGGGTGCTGGAAAGAACCTGTTATAGGCTTTGGGCTTTGGTTGGATGAGTTGGAGGTGGGTCTAATTAATCAGGGTTTGTTTTTCTTTTTGTTTTTTCTAGATGGCATGCTGCCAGAAAGCAGGGCAGTCTTACGGCTGGTATCTCAATAAATCTCGTCTATAAGGAGACGTTTCCCCATCCTCATAGTCATAACTCTAGTGAAAGACTGACACCAAAATAGGAGACCACTGAGATCTAAGACGCACACCTTACAAGATAAAACACAGTTACGTTATCGAGTTAGAATTACTAAACAAAGAGGGTTCCCTGAGACTAAACACAAGGTCAGGGAGGCCCCGTGCACGAGTGGGTGATGGGAGCTGCTTTCTGCTAAACGCACATGCTTCGCTGAGTCTGGCTTCTGCGCCTCTGGACCGGCACGACGCTGCTGAACATCCTGCCCAGAGAACCGCTGCTGGGCTTACTTCATGTCCTCTTGTTAATGGACACTTCATAATGAAGTCACCAAGGAGCTTTCTTTGAAAACAGATTAAAGACGACAATATGTCCAGACTGAGGAATTGGGTTCTAGGTTTATCCTGATGAGGGCGGGGGTAGGAGTGGGGGGCTCCCGGGTAAGAACCAAACTAAGAACTGAATGTGCCTCTGGGAGCCTGGGGTGTCCTCCGTACTCCAGATCGGACTTTAATCTCAGAAGTTGACCTGAACAGAAAGCCAAGTGCTACTCAACGTGTCTGTCGGGAAAGAATAAAACGCCATCCTAGTGGGAGAAATGAATGGAGCAGCATTCTGGTCCTGAGCCGTGATGATCTGAAGAAAACAGGTCGCTCTTTGAAAAAAAAAACAAACAGCCTTTGTTGTGCGCTAGAAAAGACAGAGTTCTTTCGCTTCAGCAGCAAGTTTCTATTCACCACAAGCGTCCTCGCGCGCCCGAAAATCAATAAAGACAATGCGTCGGCGGCAGCCCCACTGAGGACCGCTCGCTAAGTGATTAAATGCTTCAAACCCCTAATACGAGCATGCTTCAGGGATACAAATCTGAATGAACATATGTAAATGGAATTAATGCTCGAATCATTTCCTAGTTACTTAGCACAAATGTGTAATTATTAATACTGCCATAATTTATGTTTGAATATTTATCCTCGTTTTCCTAAGCATAAAACCTTTCATCTACTTTTCTGACGTAATTTGAAAATAGATGTGGGGATCTTTTTAATTATCTTATGCTTTTTGTGGAGAGAGGAAGGAGCCGGGGGAAAAAGAAAAAGAAAGAAAGGCTGGCAGGACCGTCTGCTCCGACGTGAGGCGGGATCATTTCTGACGATGCATCCACTGGCTACACTGGAGGAGAAGCGAACGGTCTACCAAATTCATGATGATTCTGGGACTGAGATGTCAGTTTATATTTCACCCTTGTCTCAAGGCCCCTGACCGTGCAAACGAGGTTTTTTAGCAGGTTATTTGTAAGGAAGTTTCTCTGACTTATGATGAGGTGTCTGGAAGAGGGGCCGGTACAAAGACGACCTGTCTCAGTTTTCTGACACGTCAAGATCGAGAGGAATATTACACCTGAGCCAAGAAGCTGTTTTCTGTTTGCTGCTGATGCCCTCCTCCGGCGCACAAGGTGGGCCCTGAGGGCTGCCCTCCCAGTGCCCCTGCACCCTGCTCTGCTCCTGCAGAGGTTCACTGTCCTGTTTATAGCTCCCAGTCCGCAGTCATGTTGCCTCAGAGTGAAAATTATGGTCCTTTAGGTGCTACCTGAGTGTTTTCTAGACTTTCCTGCAAGACAGAAAAGCCTCCATGCCCAGCTTCTTCGCCTACTCCTCCCTCCCTGCCATCCATCCTGGTGGGGGTGGGTGGGAAGCAGGTGCGGAGAAAGGTTGAGAAGAAAAGGAAACAGCCTCTTATGTCTGCACCCTTTTTCTGAGAAGGAAGGATTGCAGTTCTGCACTCACTCGCTGGGTGATCTTGCATCCTCTGTTTCATCATTTATTAAAGAAGGAAGGTGGGAAGGAGCGAGGGACGGGGACGGAAGAGGGAAATGGGGTAGAGGGAAAGAAGGGCTGGGGGAGAGAAGCAGGGAGGGGCAGGCATGAAGGGGAGAGGAGAGGAGAGAAGCAGCCTGGAGAGTCTCTGAAACTCCCTTCTAAACTTGAGATTCTAAGGTTCCGAAATCCCCAAACACGTGAATCCTCGTTCGCTGTGCCTGCTCCTACGCCCTGCCTGCCGCGTCTCCCCCCTGCTGCCTGCACGGTGGCCTGGGTCCTGCTCTCTGGCACAGTCCAGCAAGTTAAGATTCGCACCAGAATTGTCACTGTCTACAAGTCTCCAGAGTCCCAGCCACCTAGGAATGGAAGGAGGTGAGCTGGGTTTGAACGTCAATGAGATAGAGTGTTTCTTTCTAGTTTAATGAAAATTAAACTATATGGTATCAGGGCATATTGTTAACATTCGTTTTAATAATAGATAATGGAGAACCAAGTAAGAACAGGAAAACTATAAAAAGTTAGTTCGGTTATAAAAAGTAAATAATAGTCATTTATGCTAAACCTTAATTAATGTCTCATTACTATACAGAATCTTGTTATTCCTGAAATTTGTGTTCAATTAAATTGTTTAAAATTTTTAAAATAGATCATTATTATTTATTTTGAATTAGACATTTTATTCACTTCATTCGAAATGCCAAAGTGTCAAAGTGGGAACAATGAAAAGTCTTCCTCTTCTGCTTTTTCTCAGGCCCCCAGTTCTCCTTAGGGATGAACAGCATTACTGGCTTCTTAGTGTCCTTGTTTATGAAAGCGATACATAGATTAAATATATAGATTATTCTTCCTCCCTTTCACACAAATGATGACCCATTACAAAAGCTGTATACATTTTATTTCATTGAAATATGACAGCAGTAGGTCATATGGGCTCAGCCCTCATAACTGTCTGCCCATCAACTTTAAAAATCTTGGGCATATTTTGATTGTCACCGACTATATTTGTTTACTTATATAACACATGCATATACTGAGCTTACGATACACCAAGCATTGTTCTAAACTTTTTATAAGTATTAACTCATTTGATGCTCATCTATCCTGTGATTGGTTAAAGGTATCCTAAACACAGTTTATTTAATCTATAGTTCCCAAGGGAGTTGTACCACCCTCTAGGGGGCATTTTGGAAATTTGCAGTGGCATTTTTTGGTTGTTATGGTGATTGATGGGCACCACTATTAGGTATTTGGTTAAGAGGTCCTGCAGTGGCTTGGATGGTCTCACATGATAAGTCATTATCCTACCTGCGGTGTAGCTTCTAAGTGTCCCATTGTACATGCAGGTAGGTAAACATCCTGTTTATGATGATCTGATCCTAAAACCTAACTCTGTTTAACACAGAAGCACAAAATAGTTTTTGCATGGTTTTTATATACACTGAAATGTCCAGGAATGCAACAATGACATAAGCTGAGAAAAGACTGAACTTTGTTTCACTCAGCATTTTATTGCAAGTTCTTCGCTATTTCAGAAAATCGTATTGCGGACAGCAGTTCCTCTCGTGGAACATCGGTGCACCTGCCTGTGTCAGAGCAGACCATGTCCTTGTTAAGTCAGCAGTTTGCATCACCAAGAGGCTCAGCCTCACCCTTTTCTCTCTAACTAGGATTCAGAATCTAGAGAACAAGAGATGAGTGTCAGGATATGCTTTCGAACACCGGTAAAACTCATTCAATTGAACAGACCATGACCAATACCCAAAAAGGGGGCCACCCAAGAACCGTGGAAGGTGTGTGGCTCTTATCCTAGGACTAACACTGTATTTTGCCTTGACCTTGAGAGTGCCTTACCTCTAGGCAAACGGGAGCCTGGCACTTGGTACAGGTAGGACTTATAGAAGCCAGGGTGTGGAAGGGAATGGGGCTATTCAAGTCTATATCCTTGGCAAGAGCTGGCCTAGAAAGAAAGGGCCCAAATGTCCAGAGCAGGTGGAGTGGAAAAAGAGGAAACAGTGACCATGGAATCAGGAAGCAGAGCCTGAAAAGATACTTGGAGAAAGTGAGGGCAGAAGTGAGGGCAGGGACCTTGACGACAACCTATATGGGACCTTTACGATACTCCTTCATTGTCTTCCATCCTGAACATTGTTGACATATTAATCTTCCCCAAACAGTGTTCATCAGCTGCTCTTTCATTTAAATATTTCTCCTCTTGTCTACTCTATCAAGGCTGAGTCTGATGCTTTTCAATGTCTTCTAAAATCTATTTCTATGTTTTTTTCTTACACTCACTTCCATACTTTATCCCCACATCAATCCATTACCAAGATCTACTGATACTACCACTGAAATATCTTCCAAATCCATACACTTTTCTCTATTTCTTCTGCCATCACTCTAGTCCAAGCCACCATAATCCCTCATCCATGTCTGCGTCCCAGTGGGTACCACTGCTTTCTCGTTTTCCTTTCTAATCCATCCTCAATGTTCTAAAGAGTTCTTAAAAATGCACATTAGGTCATGTCCCTTACTTAAAACCATTTGATGGTTTCCTGTTGAACTTAAAAATAAAACAAAACTCTTTAACATAGTCTATAAGTCCTGTACAATCTGTCCCCTGTTTACCTCTCGAGACTCAAATTGGGCTAGTCTTTCCCTGACTCACCATTTTTTAGTTATATAAGCAACCATCACCTCTACCCATGTTCCGTAAATGTTCTGGACTGTCTTCTGCCTTGTGCCTTCATTCATGTTATTTTCTTTGCTTCAAATAGTCTACTAAGCACCCCACACCCCCACCCACCGCACCTTTCACCTGGTGGATGCCTTCTTATCCTCCAGGTCTCAGCTTAAATGATAGCATCATCAGAAATATAAACATTCTCAAGGGCATTAACTAAAATAGAGAAGCACTGAAACTCAAAATCAACAGTGAGATAATAAAACACAAGGATAATATGAAAAGGGAGTTGGAAAATTGAGAACTGAAATTGAGAGCAAGATAAATCCATTGTAGAACTAATCAATCCATTACAGACAATAAGAAGAAAAGTTGGCTTTGCAGAAAGCTGAGCCAGAGACCCAGAGATTTGAGAAAGTCGAACAGAATGCAAAAAGAAACAAGACTAAAAGGATAGATAGGAGGTATGATGATAGATATGGAGATCACATAGCAGAGATAAATATACAAATATCCACTGTCCTGGAACAGAGACTATGTAAAAAGGAGAAAAAAAGAATATTCAAAGCATAATAGGGGGAAAAAAACACTTTCCTGAAGTGAAAAAAATGGAATCTGCCTGTATTAGCCAGGTTCTTCAGAGAGACAGAATGAACAGGACGTATTTAGATAGATGTGTCTATAGAGGTTTATTATAGCAAATAGCTCATGTTTTTATGGAGGCTGAGAAGTCCCATGATCTGCCGTCTGTGACCCAGAGACCCAGGAGAGTTGGAGTTGCACAGCTGATTTTGAGCAACTTGGGGGGTATGGGGACCAGCCCCCCCACGCAGTCCACATACAACTTTTGCCTCTCCCAGAACTTAACTCGAAAAGCCTGCTGTTGACTAGAAGCCTTACTGATAACAAAAAGCCAATTAACACATTTTTTGTGCATTATCTGTATTAGAGGCTATATTCTTACAATCATAGAATAGTCTTACAATCAAGTCAACTAGAGAAAAGAAGATGTCATTAAGAAAATCATAAGAAAGAAAAATACATTTACAGTATTTATTAAAAATAATCCACATATAAGTTCAAACCCATGTTGTTCAAGAGTCAGCTAATTCCATCTGAGTCGGAAGGCCTGAGAATTGGGGGCACTGATGGTGTAAGTCCCAGTCTGAGTCCAAAGGTTCAAGAACCAAGAGCAGAAATGTCCCAAGGGCAGAAGATAGATGTTCCAGCTCAAGCAAAGAGCAAATGTGCCCTTCTTCCACGTTTCTGTTCTATTCAGGCCCTCGACAGGTTGGATGATGCCCACTGGCATTGGAGAAGGCAATCATCTTTACTCAGTCCACTGATTCAAATGCTAATCTCTGCCAGGAACACCCTCACAGACACACTCAGAGTAACGTCTGCCAGCTATCTGTGTATTCTTAGTGCAGACCAGTTGGCACATAAAATTAACCATCACACTTCCCATCAAACAGGGTCACCAAATTCAATGAACAAACAATGACCAAACAGGAAGACCCATATCGAACTGTAGAAGTCGTGAACGCTGCATACAGCTAAGAAGATAGGACAATTCTCTTTGAATGGGAAAAATTAAGCTGGCCTCAGAGTTCGGCTCACCAATATTCAATACCAACAAACAGTAGTGCAACCTTTATAGATTCTGAGGAAAAAGATAAGTGACCCAAGACTCTATGTGCAGTCAAATTGTCGTTCATATATTATGACAACACAAAAGCACTCACAAGTATGCAAAGACTAAAGAGCTGTACGTACTGCCCTTATATGTGAATCAGAAGTCTACTTAATGAAGAAATCTAGTGAACTCAGAGAGAATGTAAAATAGAAATGCCATTATTCTGAAGGATTAGAGATGAGCACTGAATCCACTTAAATAACTATGGTAATTACGTTATTCAAAACAGAATGCAAATTTACATGCAATTTTTTTTTTATTTTATAAAACTTGATATTACAAATAGAATGCAAATGTTCTGTGCAAAAAAATAAAAACATAGTAATATTAGACTGGAATTTTAAAAGGTTTATCAGTTAAATATACCAGGACATACCAATTAAACTTAGAAAGAAAAACTGTAATTCCTCAAAATGTTTCATTTACTTACGATGTTTAATTTCCTAAATTGATAAAGGCGGAAAGATTTTACAATGTTGTTCAAAGTTGTAAAGGCAGTGCATAGAGTGTAAAGAAACGAGGACTTTTTGGACTTTACAGAATGGATTCCCTGGGAGCCAAGACAGTGATACCAACTGGCACATGATGAGAACGCCCTTAGGGTATGACCAGACCACCCCAAACCACAGAAACGTCAGCCGTGATTGTCCCGGATAAGTCCCCATCTGCAGGAGCTGGTGAGCATGAGGCTCCCACCTTGTGAGGTCCATAGAAACGGAACACCTTAGACAGACGATGCTCAAGCCTATCCTAAGAGCAATGCAGATGGACGGGCTCACTAAGGGCACAAAACTCTGACCTTCTGACCTGTCATAGCTACTGGCTTGGGACCCGACACCCAGGGCTCCGCACCACCAGTCAACAGAGCTCGCTTTGGAGAAGCTAAGGACTTTCATTCCTTCACTCTGTTGGGTAAGATTCTGTAGTGCCCTCTCTGTGTGTTGTGTGTTAGCCTTGTGGCACCTGATTGGCTTGTCTGAGAAGGCCCCACTCAGTAAACCTGGCACTGTGGCAAGACATGCACGCATTCCAAGGTGCTACTCGGGTAGCAGCCTTCCTTGCTTGCAACAGGTAGGCATTATTTAGAAATTAAAAGACTATGTATCTTTGTATGCCTCCCAAAGCAATGAACAATCAAAACAAGCCAAAATATATAGTGAAAGAAAGAACACACACTCAAAAAATCAAGGAAACAAAAAAACTAGAAAACATGAATAGAGTTACAAAATCAAAGTAGAACGTGGCTATTATAAAAATCAGAGCAAATAGGATTGAAAACCATGCTCTTGGGGACAAACTTTGAAAATAAGAGAATGGCCAAAGATACACAAGCCTGCAAAGAAAAAGAAAGCAGGGTTTGCAATATTAACATCAGACAAGTCGAATTCAAGGAGAAAAGCACGATAATGTTGAGGTATAAAATTCATAATGAAAACACATTTCATTCATCTTTATACACTAAGCAATATTGTATCACAATAAATAAAGTAAAAATTGTAGGAAATAAAAGGATAAACTATTTGAAACGAGAGACTAAAGGGAGACTTTAACACACTTTTCTTAGTCACTAATGACTCATAGACTAAAAATAAGTAAAGAAACAAAAAGACAAAAAAAGAAATCCCACTGGATCTGACTAATATAATTAATAGTAATTTTAAGTGTCTGTTTATTTTGCAAAAATTGGGTAACAAATAAAATCTTAGTATATTCTAAGAAAACACAAATGGTGCAGGTTCTCTGACCATAATTCAATAAAATTAAAATTAAATGTAAAAGAAGCAATAAAAATAAAAAATCTTCATCACTTGTAAATGTACAAACATCTTAAACTACTCTTATGCTGAAGAAGACATCAAAGCCATAAGCGTAGAGCAGCTGAAAACACTGAGAACAGAAACAATGCATATTAAATCTTAAAGCTGCACTCAGATGAAAACACCAATTTTAAATTCTTTTACTACCAATTGTTAAAAAATAAAACCAATGAATTAAACATCCAAATCAAGTATTTAGAAGAATAACAACGAAATAAACACAGTTATTGTAAGGAATTAGTAAAAATAAATGCAGGTATAAATGAATTAGCAAATAAAACTGGCAGAATTGATATATAAAATAAGAGGGGAAAAAAACAGTAAAATAAATTATTTGCTAGACTAATCAAGAAAAAAGTAAGGAAGCACAAGAACACAAGCTAATTAAAAATAAGAATAGAAAAGTAATATAGACTTTTAAAAACAATATTGCGCACAACTCTAGCTAATACATTTGAAAGCCTTGATGAAAAGTCAGTCATTATACTCCTGTCTCCTAGTTTCCAGCCTCCTTGCCAAGGGGACACCTGATGGGTGGGGCAGGGAGGTGATCAGGGGCAAGTGTCAGCATTCCAGCTAATGGACAAACATGGATGCACGGCCCCTCTGTTTCAAACACAGATGTACTCCAAGACCTGCTGCAGTCTCACTGCAAACGAGAACAGCCAAGAGACTCACGGACACAGGGCCTGGTTGAGCCACAGAACATGAATAAACGCCCTCTACACCCACCCAGCCTTCTTGTTATTGGAGGAAAAGAAACTTTTTGTTTGAATATCTATTACTAAAGTTTTCTCTTATTTGCAACAAAATGTATTTCTAACTGGAGCATATACATCGTTACCATGACAAAAACAATGCCTTGCATTCATTTTAAAAACAGACGCAAAGCAAGGATGCCTCTGTTGCTACTTTCATTTACTATTACGCTAGAAGTGTTAGCCAATACAATTAGACAAGTGACCCACATAAGAAATATAAACAATAAAAAGAAGGTAAATTATCATTATTTTAGATGCTATGACTGATAGAATACCCAAAATGAATGAACTAAAACCATTATTAAAAATATAACATCATAAGATGGATGACTACAAATTTAATATACAAAAAATATATAAATACAATCAGTAATTAGTGAATATAATGGAAGAAAACATACCGTTTATAATAGCAACAAATTAATAAAATAACATTTGGAAAAAACAGGACTTAAAATGGTAAAAATTTATTTGTTCTTAAAAGGAAATGCTAAATATTTCATGTAAGCCTTTTCTCTATGAATTATAAATTCAATACAATCTTAACAAAAATAGTAATATTAAAGTAAACCAAAATGGAAATCATGAAGAAAAATATTAAACGGAACAAAGAGGAATACTCAATCTCGTTAAAGAAGCAATCTACTAACAAGATAAAAGTTATAAATTTTTGTTTTGAATTGTGTAATGTCAAAATTTACAAAATCAATACTAACAAAAACAAAATAGTAGTGATATAACACAATTCTCTCAGAAATTGACAGATAAATGAAGACATAAAGGATTTTAATAATATAACTAACATCCTAATATAATGTATATGTGAAGAAGTGTCATAGAACATAATTATTCTACTCAAAACCATGTAACATTTCAAAAGGTTTATATAGTATACTATAAAGAAATCTCAGTTCCCAAAGGCAGAAATCATAAATGCCACTTTCTCTAACTATAATTCAATTAAACTAGAAATTAACAACTCTAAACCTCTGGACATTAAAAATTCTCTCCTAGATAACACTTAAATTAAAAAGAAAATAAAAATTAAATTATAGAATATTTAGAAACTGACATAAATCAAGGTACTACAAATCCATTATTAAGATGTGGCCAAAATACTATTTTTAAAAAATGTATTGCCTCTAATGCATTTAATTAGAAAATGATGATGTCTAAAAATAATAAATGACTAAGCATTCAACTTTAGAAGTTAGGAAAAAAAAACAAAATAAAAAGAAAGACTAATTTACTCATATCTGATCTGCAGAATAAAATTAGCAATTACTGAAACAAAGCAAAAAGGTGAACTCACTCAACACAATTGATAGTGGATTCTTCAAAATAGCTGATAAAACAGACCAATCTCTGGCAAGTTTAACTAAGAAAAAAAGAGAAAATATACATAAAAATATTAGAAAAGAAATATGAGTTATAATCAAAGTCAAGGAAAAAATTTAACAAGAGAATGATTGCATACTTATAAGATGTTTTAATAAATCTTATAATTTATATTAAAAGAAGTGTCAAAGTTGCCAGGCAGAGAAGTATATTGCGGCAGTTGTCACAGACCCCACGTGGCAGACCTCAGCTTTGCTTAGAGCGCTCTTCATCTCATTTTCACCTCGATACAGTTATTTTTATTGGAAAAAACAGAAGCATTTGAACTTTTTTAGTCATCCCCCTTTATCCGTGGCAGTTACTTCTCAAGACCCTCAGTGGCTGGCTGAAACCTCTTAGTACTGAATTCTATATTCTGTTTTCTCCTATATGTACATACCTATGATAATATTTAATTTGTAAATTAGGCACGGCAAGAGATTAATAATAACTAATAATAAAACAATTCTAACAACATACTTTAATAAGTTATGTGAATGTGGTCTCTCAAAATATATTATACTGTATTCACCTTTTCACTTTAAAAGAAGCATTTTCCGGCTTCTCTTCGGCACATCCGAATCACCAGCGTCACTACTCTTGCACTTTGGGGCCAGACTGAGTAAAAACGAGGGTGACTTGAGCACGAGCACTGCCACCAGGGAGGGCGGTCAGGTAACCAAGATGGCGGCTGAGTGCGAACCGGGTGGGGAGCGTCCTCAGCGTGGAGACGCTGGCGCAGGGCTGAGTCACGTGGGAGCAAGACATCGCGAGATTTCACCATGCATGGCGCGCCATTTAGAAATTACCAATTGTTTATGTCTGGAATTGCCCTTTTAATACTTTCAGACCGCTGGTAATCGAGACCACGGAAAACAAAACTGCAGATAAGGGGAGACGTGTTTACCTAAATCTTGATCCCTCGAGGTCGCATAAAACGTCTTCAAAACTATCCCACTGTCGTGAAACGCTGAAGGGAGTGGGCCATTCGTTCAGTGACAGCTCCTAAGGAAGCCTAAGGCTCCCACCTCTCCGCAGAGACCGGAAGAGACATCTCAAGGTGGGGGAAAGGACCTGCCTTTGCTTCCTAGAAGTCCACTGCATTGTTGGAAAGTTCTAGCTATGAAAATAACGTAGTCGACATAACCAAAGGCAGGTATCAAATTAAAATAAAACACCCCAGTGGCAACGAATATTCTCCAATGAAAATTCTTCAATAATTCTGTTTTCCAATGAAAAGGACCAGGGATGATTGGAGAGATTCTAGGAGTGGGGTGGGAAATATACAGGATGAGCCTGGAGCATCTTGTAAGGCCTGTAAGTAGGCTAGTACAAACGCAGGCAAAAAACAAACAAACAAAAAGCACCACCACCACCACCAACAAAACTCAAAACGATGGAGGCATGCCTCAAAGTAACACGGGAGCCACCTGAAAGAACCCCCAAAGGCTGAAGATGAAGCAATTTGAGCAACAAAATAACACAGTATTGGATTATAGCCCAAGTATAAAATAACTATCCAGGAGTCCGTACTGATATAAGTAAATGGCTGAATAGATTAATAAATGGAGGAGAAAAAACAAATCTCGCAGAAAAATGCCAAATAATTAATGTAGATACTCTCCACTCCTTAGGTGTCCGCTAAATATAGTGACTTTATTTCCAAAATGTACAGTATGGAAAGTGGGGGAGGAAAAGAGAACTTTCGCAGGGAAGAAACCTCACAAGCATTACCTCAGCCAGGTGAGCAAAGGCAACCTCTGCAATCATAAATCATACAGAGTCATCAGAGAAGCCTCGGGGCTGGATCTGCTTACCAAATAGCACGGAACTGGTTCGGTATCAAACAGCTTTCCCAATATGTCCCGGCTGACTCTCAGTCCTGGTATCAGCCCGCATGTTGTATATCTGAGCATACTTGTGTTTTCAATTCCGTAAGTACACAGATAGGGGTCTGAAAGGACACAGACAAAACTGCTAACAGGGGTGAGATAATTGGGAATGGAGCCATGGTTGGTTTAAAAAAAAAAAAAAAAGGAGGAACTTTCGCTTTTTAATCTTCTGTTATTTAAATTTTATGATTAAAATAAGACATTTAATCCAATCCAATAAAAAATTTTATGTGATAATATGATATGGCGATATGATAAAATCAGTCTAAAACTCATCTGTGAGAAAAAGTATGTGCAAATGGAAAATTGAGAGGTCGAGGAGTAGAAAATCTGCCCTGATATTATAAACTTCCTTGTTTAAAAAAGTGTCATACCGAGTCAGGAATAGATAGAAATGTCAATAAATCAGAATACAGTGTCCAGAACAGACTCGAGCACACCTAGAAATTTAACGTATGACAACAGTGGCGTTTCAAATCAATGGGGAAATGATGGATAACTCAGATGTCTTGCCATTTGGAAAACATAAAGTTAAATCTCTATCACACTGTTTACACTGAAATAGTTTAGACGCTTCAACGATTTGAATGTAAAAATCTAAAATCATGAAGGTCCTAGAAGGAGACATGAATGACTTGTATGATCTTGATGTGGAGAAAGCATTTCTGATATGATGAGGACACTAGAAACCATGCAAAACAGGACAATCAGGCTCCCTGAAAATTAAACTGTTTGGCACAATAAAGAATACCATAACAATATTAAAAGATAAAAGAGAAGCTGGGGGAAATGTTTGCCACATATACAGGATAAAAATTCATATCTTTTGTAAAAAATTAAAAAAAAAGTGAAAAATCCCAAGATAAACTAGAAAAAGGAAGAGATGGAAGAGGAAATGGGCAAAATCCGTACAGAGCGCCATTTGGCAATTCGTCCTCACATATGAAATGTGCATACTCTTTAGCCTGGACATTCCATTTCTAGGAATTGATTCTCTAGACCATCAAAAAAAATGTAGCATTGTTTGTCATAAGAGAAAAATCTAGAAAGATCCAATGTACACTAATAGGGTATTGATTAAATAAACTGTGATAGCCACACAATGGAATAGTCTACAACCCTCAAAAATAGAAAAGGTAAATCTATGTATACTGACCTGAAAGTCTCCAAGATAATTATTTAAGTGAAAAAGGTTGCACAGCAAAGGATCACATTGTTGTAAAATAATTAGAATATGTATTTTTACAAAGAATCTTCGAAGAATATATACCAATCTGTTACAAAGCTGATTTCTGAGAAGTGGGGGAAAAAAGTGGAGTGGAGACATTATATTCTTTTTCTTACATGTATGTATAGTTTGAATGTTTTTAGATTTTTCATTATACAATCCAGAAAAATCATTAAAATTCTGGAATAATTTTGAAATTGTTAAGGTCCTTTTCTCATTTACATATTCTGCATTATTAGCAAAAAGAACATTTCTAGAACAAAAAAAGGCAAGCAACGTGATGGATAAGGCAGCTGAATGAGTTCAATGTCCTAGGCAATGTCAGATTTTCAGCCAGAGTGCCAGGTGATTCATAAAGAACATTCAGAATGGGATTAGGAGAAAAGTCTTGGGG
This sequence comes from Pteropus vampyrus, assembly GCF_000151845.1. NCBI lineage: Eukaryota > Metazoa > Chordata > Mammalia > Chiroptera > Pteropodidae > Pteropus > Pteropus vampyrus. Next base: position 1,899,303 of record NW_011888892.1, read on the forward strand.
GGAAAAACATCACAAATTTCTCCTACACACTCTCTGAGCAGACTGATGGTGGCATTAGCCAGGAACAGTGAGTGGTGAATAAATAGCTTTGGACAGGAAGTTGCCATTCTGATAGGGAATTTGGCGGGAGAGCTGACCAATGGCAGCCTTGGGACGTGAAGGAAGCCCACAGCCTAAGGTTATGATGAAAGATTAAATTTAAATATGTAAATAGTAAAACAGTATGCAGATTATTACCCTACCACTTGTGGAATGGGTTAGCCAATAGAAGGCAATTGTGGGACCCCAACACTCAGCTCACAAAGACAGTGCCCCGTGATCGAACGAGGGCTGTGGGATAAAATACAAGATGTCCAGTTAAATTTGAATTTCAGATGAACAATTAATAATTTTTAGTATAAGCATGTCCCTTGCTTACTGAGCACAAGTTAGCATTTAGTTTTAACTATTTTCTATTGCTGGCTCCTCATTTCAAGTAAGTTAGGCGAATCTCCCAACTATTTTGAAAGCTCTGTGAGAATAAGAATCATCTAATATATTTATCTTGGATCTTCTAGGATGTCTGAACACTGTCATGCACATAACAGGTACTAAATAAATGACGACGAGAGCAGGAATTTCGTTTGGGTGTGGTTAGTCCCTCTAATACCTTTAGTGCTTGAATACACATGCCCATCTCTCTCATCTGGCTGCTCTGGGAACTTACAAATCAGCTAGTGCTCAGGAGCTCAGATACTGCCCCATTTCTAGGAGTTGAGGAAATAAGGACTCAGAAACCTACAAACGGAGCGAAGCTCCTTCCCATTTGCTCCCACGCCACTGCATAACGGGTCGACTTCAGTCACCCACGCCAGGCTTAACATCTTAAGTTCTTCCTATACTCTGTTTAAGTGTTGCTATATGATTATAATTCACAAAGAGCTAAACAGAATTTTTTAGACTGTTTGGTTTATATAAAAAAAAAGAGAGAAAGAAAGATAATTTACACTTTTAAACACAAAAGCTAACTCAAGTTTGGCTGGGTTTTAGGCAGCATTTCTGAAACACTGATCCCTGTCTTCCTTGGTTCTTTCTTGCTAAACTTTTCAGTGAGGTTTTGGAACTGCTACAAATGTCCGTGGGTTAAAAGAACACATTAAATCAGTGTTTGGTTAGAAGAAGGCAGAAAACCAAAGAATATAAGAGTTACAAGATAATAATCTACATACACTGTGCGTAATCGGTGGTGTTTTTTTTTTTTTTTTTCTTTGAGCAAAGACCCAGAATTTTCTCTCGAATTATTTGATAAAATATACGCTTGAATAACACACACGCACACACACACAAAATGTAACAAGGAAATACTTTGCATACTGAGCTGTGGCCATGGTTATGGAAGAGAGTACACCATTTCCAATTAAACAAAGAAATAGGCAGTTAGAAAACACTTTTTTTTTTTTTAAGCCACAGAGTTTCTTTGAAAGAAGAGTGGAATTTGCACTCTACCTTATTCATTAAAGTTAGAAACTGCCATCCCTTTAATGAGCAGCCTGAGGGTGGAGAAAGTGTCTTGAATAGCTATGTGCCAGCGAGCGCTTGGCATCATCACTGAGACATAATGTGGGATCGCAATTGTGTGGGGTTTTTTCCCAGTGAATAGGAAGTGATCAAAGATAACATTGCCTGAGAAAGAATTAAAATAGTGTAACATTGCATCAAGTTATAGCCCATGCCAATCATTATATGGAAGAATGAACAAGATCCTTTAAATAACGGTATAGACGTGCTGTGGCATTCAAAATATAATGACCGACTTCGGTGGGGTTCGAATAAAAATGCAGAAGCATGTGCCCACTCATCTGGCCAGAAAGTGAAGTGTAAGCACGTTGCTTTAAATAGATCCGTAAGCCACATCCTTCATTTACATCATCTATAAAACACTGGACTGTAGGAAGTAAATTAATTCAAAACGGCTGCCTTAGGAATTTTATCTCAGTGATGGGAAATGCTATCTACTAGGAGACTAGAAAAATTGGAGGCATGATCAGAAAAATATAAAGTAAAAAGGACTTCTATAATTACAGCGTGATCACCTTTCCCCCTGTGAAAGGACAGGAAAGGAAAGCACAATACAGGAATTGAATTCATCATTGTGTGGATGAGAGTTCCTGGCATATAATGCTAGACAGAGCTATTTACTGGAAAAAGTGTTGGTTTATTTACATGCTAAACAGCACCACCTTCTAGCTCCCTCCGACTGACAAATAACAGCACAGCAAGGAAGAGAGAGAAAAGGCACTCTTCCCCATTCCGGAGAGAATTGGAGCAGGACAGACAGGGGCTGTCACAAATTCAAACATCTTGACCCCGTCATTATAAAATGGAATGCCCAGCTCCATCACACATCTCCAAAAAGATGATGTTTGCTTTTTAGTACCGAGAACCATAGCAAGGAAACTTGACTCTGCATCCAGAAGGAGAGATGAGAGAGGGGGAAAATCAATACTCGCCTTAATCTAGGA
>NW_011888892.1:1901853-1931535 GCF_000151845.1 Pteropus vampyrus
AGAGAGAAAGAAAGATAATTTACACTTTTAAACACAAAAGCTAACTCAAGTTTGGCTGGGTTTTAGGCAGCATTTCTGAAACACTGATCCCTGTCTTCCTTGGTTCTTTCTTGCTAAACTTTTCAGTGAGGTTTTGGAACTGCTACAAATGTCCGTGGGTTAAAAGAACACATTAAATCAGTGTTTGGTTAGAAGAAGGCAGAAAACCAAAGAATATAAGAGTTACAAGATAATAATCTACATACACTGTGCGTAATCGGTGGTGTTTTTTTTTTTTTTTTCTTTGAGCAAAGACCCAGAATTTTCTCTCGAATTATTTGATAAAATATACGCTTGAATAACACACACGCACACACACACAAAATGTAACAAGGAAATACTTTGCATACTGAGCTGTGGCCATGGTTATGGAAGAGAGTACACCATTTCCAATTAAACAAAGAAATAGGCAGTTAGAAAACACTTTTTTTTTTTTTAAGCCACAGAGTTTCTTTGAAAGAAGAGTGGAATTTGCACTCTACCTTATTCATTAAAGTTAGAAACTGCCATCCCTTTAATGAGCAGCCTGAGGGTGGAGAAAGTGTCTTGAATAGCTATGTGCCAGCGAGCGCTTGGCATCATCACTGAGACATAATGTGGGATCGCAATTGTGTGGGGTTTTTTCCCAGTGAATAGGAAGTGATCAAAGATAACATTGCCTGAGAAAGAATTAAAATAGTGTAACATTGCATCAAGTTATAGCCCATGCCAATCATTATATGGAAGAATGAACAAGATCCTTTAAATAACGGTATAGACGTGCTGTGGCATTCAAAATATAATGACCGACTTCGGTGGGGTTCGAATAAAAATGCAGAAGCATGTGCCCACTCATCTGGCCAGAAAGTGAAGTGTAAGCACGTTGCTTTAAATAGATCCGTAAGCCACATCCTTCATTTACATCATCTATAAAACACTGGACTGTAGGAAGTAAATTAATTCAAAACGGCTGCCTTAGGAATTTTATCTCAGTGATGGGAAATGCTATCTACTAGGAGACTAGAAAAATTGGAGGCATGATCAGAAAAATATAAAGTAAAAAGGACTTCTATAATTACAGCGTGATCACCTTTCCCCCTGTGAAAGGACAGGAAAGGAAAGCACAATACAGGAATTGAATTCATCATTGTGTGGATGAGAGTTCCTGGCATATAATGCTAGACAGAGCTATTTACTGGAAAAAGTGTTGGTTTATTTACATGCTAAACAGCACCACCTTCTAGCTCCCTCCGACTGACAAATAACAGCACAGCAAGGAAGAGAGAGAAAAGGCACTCTTCCCCATTCCGGAGAGAATTGGAGCAGGACAGACAGGGGCTGTCACAAATTCAAACATCTTGACCCCGTCATTATAAAATGGAATGCCCAGCTCCATCACACATCTCCAAAAAGATGATGTTTGCTTTTTAGTACCGAGAACCATAGCAAGGAAACTTGACTCTGCATCCAGAAGGAGAGATGAGAGAGGGGGAAAATCAATACTCGCCTTAATCTAGGAGATCTTCATAGCACGACTGCTTCAAAAGATGGGACAAATAAAATTTAATCTTTGTCAGAGGACTCATAAATAAGGCCAAGTGCACCCTTGTGCACTTGACTAGATAAAACAAAGGTAAAAAATATCCGATTTGATGAACAAAGACTGGCTGATGAGTGGAGTGAATTGTTTTAATACAGGAGATCTGAATAAAGAGATCAAAGGAGGCCAGAGAGCATAATGCACCCACAATTGCAATTCCTCCCCAGGGAGTGACAAGAATAAAACTGGAAGATTTTGCTGGGAGAGGTACTGCCATTGATTCTAATCTAGTTGACGATGCTAATCAAGGCACAGCCTCTGAGCTTCCTCTGAAAGTTTTCCCTTTCTTGATTTAGAAGAGAATGCTTGAACTTGCAGTTGGTATATATACTTTCTGACAGATGTCAGGAGGGGAAGGAAATGAGGGCACCGAGGGAGAAAACAGTATTCGAGACATTGTTCTTCTCTTGTCCTTTGCTCGCTGTGCAAGCTTTGGCGAAGAGTTTTATCTCTGGGCGACCATTTCTAAATTGTATGTGTTTATCTTGTCCTGAATATTCGTGTTGAACAATAAAACACACTACCCAAAACAAAAGCTCATTTTTCCCCCTTCAAAACAAATAAGACGGAGTAGAGAGAAAATTCATGTAAGAAACTATATCGACAGGGTCTTCATATTTTTATTTTCTCATTTGACGTTTAGTTTACTGAGTGAGATAAAGTCTGCAAGGAAGTTACCGGTGTACTATTTACTTGCATAACTTTCGTATTTGTTATCAAGGCTACAGTTCATTGGACAAAGATGAAAAACATATGTTCCCATATGTCTGAATTTCAGTTTAGGCGGCCCCAGGAGTGAAGCTAAGCTCACGTGAGCAACGCTTGGGCAGGTGATCATGCAAAGTGCTGGGAAAGGAGATTTATTAGTGCCTAGGAACTGGTCACGTATTCGTCACAGAACCAAGTGTGTCAGTGCTCGGTGTCACAGGGGTGAACACTTGGCATCACTTGGTCATCTGGCCACTGAACCAGGGAGATGGGCCATTGTCTGCCTGTCAGTACTCAGCAGCCATTGCCCACCTGCCATTGCCCAGCAGTCATTGCTCCCTGCCGATATTTGGCAACTTCACTGGGAGGCCATTGCCGGCTGCTATTATCTGGCAGCCGACAGGTGTCTCTTTCCAGAGGACCAACATGCAGCCACACCGTGGATGCCCAGGTGGCACTCCTGCAGGAGGAGCTGGCTGTGGAGTCCCCGCTTATGACCCTTTCTAGCTGTAGCATCCAGCCTGAGGGCCCTGGCCGCCATCCCCCGAGGATTGCTCCATGGGACAACTATGCCACAGGGCCAATCAGGTCCTGCCAGGATATTGTGCGTGAGATTTGGGGTCCAGTGGGAGACAGTCTTCCTGGGAGGGAAGGTGACTTCTCTCAATGGGCAGATGCTGAGGCTGAGTGTAGCCTGACCACCTGAGCAGTTGTCCAAAGCCTAAGCAAATTCTGGAATCCTTCTAGAATTCCGAAGAGATTCAGAGATTGTTTCATTTACCACAGTGCCCCTGGCTTCCCGTGTTGGAGGACTTTTTTGAAAGGCCGATTTGAATAAGATTAATTGCCTAAGGGGTGTATTAACTGTAAACTTCTGCTTTGCCCAAATAGGTGTGCCTGGCAACCTGCCAATACCTATCATCCGTGTGGTCAACCTCTGCCCTTCCTCCCTCCACCCCTTCCCCTCCACAGTGCCCTGTGTCACCTGTGAGTAAATGCAAGACGAAGCACTTATGGGACTATGCTCTACGGTGGAACAAGAAGACTTGGGTTTTAGCAGAGTGTGTCAACTCACACTGTACCCTGGCCCAGAGCTTTATTACTTTGGTGTCATGGGGCGCAGCCCAGGTCACTTGATATCAGAGGCATCTACCCCTGAGAGCGCGGAGTGGAGCAGGGGCCCAGTGCAGCAGGACACCTCATCCACAGCAGCCAGAAAGGAAGGGGAGGCATGGGCTGATAGCACAGGGCTTTTCGCGCTCCGTGGGGGGTAGAATTAGAGAAATCTGTTTTGTGACTGTCGCTGTGGCTATTTTCTCCGCAGGCTGTGTGGCCTGGGAAACATGGAGAACCGAGCTGCGTTGGCACGTCAGACCTTGGACATTTGACAGCCAAGTGCTGGCAGAGAGACTGCTGGCTTTGGGAGTCATTCTGTAAACAGGCTCCTGTGTGTGAAAGTGTTTGTGGAAGGTCTTCACACTCAGCTTCCTGTATAGAATGGGTGACTTCGGTTTCAGGGCCCTGGGCCAATCCAAGGCACCACACATTCCCAAAGTCCTCTGAAGGAGGTCGCCAGGCCATTCGAAGGTTAAGAAGACTTTTGTGATGAAATCAACCGGGAACCAAATTTGTTCCTATTAGTCAAAGTTCAAAACCCATGCCAGACCTAAACACAAATCATGGACTAGAACTATGCCTTAGAATGTCATAAAAAAAGAAAAGGTTTTGAGTAAAAATACATTTGCATCCTGGAAACTGAATTTCATCTGGGAAGCTTAAAGTTCCAAGCTTTAAATAGGAAAGTTACAGGCTTATTACAATATTCCCAGCATTGGCTGATCGTGCCAGTAAAGTGGTGATTTATCAGTCCATTTCTGAAAGAAAATATTTTACATCGTTTATACGCCTACAGTAAGGTCCATTTTTTGGTGTTTCATTTTGCTACACTTTTAGGAGAAAACATTTCTAATGAAAATAAAATTCGCCAGGAGAACACCAATAAGCTCTAGACCCCAGAAAACCAGCCTGTGGGCTGCAACTTTAACATACTGTGCCCGACGGCGTGACTTCAGATTTGTATACGTCACGTTCCTAACACCATATTCCTAAAACGGGTGACCTCCAAACAGGAGGACCGAGACAAAAAGTAAGAGAGCATTTTGGAATTTCAGACTTACTGTTTTCGTAACACAAATTACTGAAGTTAAAGTGTGACAAAATCCTTTTGGTTAGTGGGGAATATGCAAAAGTTAAAGAGGAAACATTAAAGTTAATTAAAATTAGAAGTAACGATTGAGAAACTGACTATTAAGCTGGTCTGAAAAATTTATCTACCAAGAAGGAACTTTGGTAGAGCAAATAATCCCATGAAAACATGAAATGTGGTATAGACTGATGGAAACTTCCTGATATCTGAATTAAAAATCAATAGACACTACATTGGAAAACGGCAGCCAGAGGTGATGAATGACAGACTGTGGATTTCTAAAATTAAGATACTGAGATAATGAAATTCACCTATTCGTCCCTATTTTTAGACTAAAATAAACTTAGATTTAAATCTGAAAGCAGACGAGTATTCAGAGCCTTAATACTGTGATTTTATTCTGAATAATTGCCTTTTATTTTCAATGCCTATTGTGTCTTTACTGTACCTCATGTCACAATTTAATCTCTCTTTAAACTTAATTTAATGCCCAATTTAATCTCAATATGACAGCTAATAATTAAGAGAACTCACGTTTGTAGCTTAATGTTTGGTTGTGTTGGTCACGTACGTGTGTCATGTATGATACTGCTTCATACCATGCAATTTAATTAACAGCATCACTTGATATGTTTATTTATGAAGAACAACAACAACGACAATTAAAAAAACAGGCCGCCATCTTTTGAGAGCCAAACACAGGTTTTCATGGTGATATTCTGAACGGCAAAAGATTTTATATGCTCCAGAGGCCTGCCTTTGTCATTTTTACCCTACATGCACAGATGTACACGGCTATAGCTCATGTGTGTTTTACACGCGCAAATCTGAACATTATTTGCACGAATCTGACGGAGTCGTTTGATAATTATAGTAATTACTTTGATTAATAATTTGTATCGGTGGCTTTTAACCTTTTTCTCCTTCATACTGCCAGTGAAATCTCTCAAAGGGATTTTTACTTAGAAGCCCATTTTACGAAACAGACGAAGGTGGTTCTGCTCTGATCGAAGTGTTTGTGGGGGCTGGAGGTTACCCTCACTCACGGGGGCCCTCAAGCCCCTTCATGGAGCCCCTAGAATTCCCGGAGAGCAATTTGGAAATCATCGTTGTATATCACGCCCTACATCTGTAGTGGCTACACACACACATGCACACAAACACACGCATTTCATTCTCACAGTGTTGTTCAATGTCATTCCATTTTACAGATGGGAAAACAGATAGATTCATTTTCCCCACTGCCACAGAACTAGTGAGTGCTTAGATGTAGGACTTGAACTCAAACCTTTTGACTCCAGGGTTTTTCCCATTATTTCATACTATCTGTGACAATAGAAAACATGCTCAGAGTCTCATCCCAAGGAGGATGAGACAGCATTTGTGTAAGGCGCTAGGGCCTCTCAATGCTTTCCTTCTATAGCAGACATGACTGGTGATAGCCACGTGGCTTATGCTCCTGTGGTTTACTCAGGTGACTGACAGCAGAAGGTTGTGAGATGTATGTGAGCCTTAGCCTGTGAACTTGGCCCTTTCTCTCCCACTCGAGAAAGTACACTGGAGTACAAGGCGTGAGGGCGATGTTATTTTCTGAATCTATTTTTATTTATAAAGGAGGTGAATAGTTCACAAATTTTAACACCTTATTAGTGGAAACAATTGCTTTTCATCATCCTAGCTGCGAGACAGTATATCTACAGAAGAAGAATTAGGGATCAGTATCTTGAGAAACATTATTAGAATATAATAATCCAAAGCGGCCTTGGTGAGAGAAGAAACTCAATAGGGGCCAATGAAAACAGGAAAGTTAAGAAAGAAAAATAAACTGCCTAGGTATAAGATGGGAAGTGTTTAGTGTAAACGGAATTAATGCAGCAATCAGAATTATAACATTCAACAGCAGTCGGTGATGAAGCACTTAATTTCACATGTGACAGATGCATCCACTGGTCATGGCGATGGAATATTACTCAGCCATAAAAAGAAGGCAGTCTTGCTGTTCGCGGCAAACGTGGATGGAACTTGAAGGCATTATGCAAAGTTAAATGAGTTAGAGAAAGATAAATACCGTATGATCTCATTTATATGTGGACTCTGAAAAAATAAACACAGAAGAAGGAACTTATAGATAAGAAAACAGATCGATGGTTTCCGGGGGGTGGGCAAAATGGGTGAAGGGTTCAAAAGGGGTACAAACTTCCTGTTAAAAAATAAGTCGTGGGGATGTCTGTACAGCATGGTGACTAGTCAGTCATATTGTGTGGTATGTTTGAAAGTTGCTAAGAGAGCTGATCTTAAATGTTCTCATCACAAGATAAAAAAAAAAAAGTAACTATGTGTGGTGATGTATGTTGACTAGGCTTATTGTGGCGATCGCGTCCTAGTATATACAAGTATTGAATTGTTATGTTGTATATCTGAAATTAATATAATGTCATATGTTGATAATATCTCAATGATTAAAAAAAAAAGCACCACAACTTAAGATCTTTGAGGAAAAAAAATGGACAATGGTCTGAGTGTGGGGAAGAGAAAGCTGAGGTTTCAAACGAACCGTTTTGAGGAGACAAACTAATTATGGCTATGGAATTGTCTCGTCTCAGTCTCTTAAAGGGCAGGACAAGTCATTCACAGGAGATACATTATCATGTTTTTCTTTTTTGACAAGAGAATTTGCCAGGGTGGCAGACAAACTAGCATGAGAGAGAGAGCGAAGCTGAGAAGCTCATTAAATACAGGAAAATGTCTCACTTATCTAATTCTTGATGGCAAGCAGAATTCCAGAGGATTCTTGGCAGAGGACCGGCAGACGTGTGGTAGTAGAGGTGTCCCGTGGAATGTTAAAAGCTGCTCTAGGAAAATCTGTGTGTGGTCCACTCACTTAGGGAAGTACGCACTAGGCTTACAGAAGGTTTATAGGTGTCTTCAGGGTGACACCTGTATCAGAGTCCTCGATACGTTCGTGTACACCGCAAAGCTCCGAGCACAAGGGAACCAGAAGTATTTTACAAACTTAGTTAAACAAAAAACATTTCTCTACCTCTTCGTGCATCACAGAACCCTGGAGTTCCAGGTAACACAGTTTGGGAAACGCTGGTGTACAGCGATGCTCTTAAATAGGCACGCATCATCAGAGAATGGGCAGACACGTCCTCATTAGTAAGAAAACTCAGTATGTCTGGGACCAGGCAGCAATTCCGAACGTCTTTCCCTGTCTTGCGTCACACAGGACTAGTCCATGGGGAGCTGTGCCAACACAGCCATCTTCACTTCCGCAGCACGACCTACACATCCCCACCTTCCTGTCTTTGCTCATTTGACTTCCTCCAGGTAGAATGTCTGTGCTGAGCACCTGTTAGACACAAACTGACCTCAGAGCTGGTGGCAGGAGAGGAAGAAGGAACTGAAGACTCCTGTCCTCGAGAAGGTTCCATCCAGATGGGCCAACAGCCTCTGATCCGAAGACTTACCAGTGTTTCCTTGCACTGGCTCCTCTGAACCCGGAGCTGTTGTTTACACCTCATATAGCTCTTACCATATTTTGCTTTGCACAATAGTCGTTTTCAATTTTGTATGTGTTGAGCACATACTCCATGCCAGGCACTGTGCCTGGGCACAGGAAAGCTGATTTGCCTTCACGGAAGCTCGTATTCAGGGAAAAAGTAAATGTTAGAAAGGTAATCATTAATCGTGTGTGTATATGTGTGTGTTTTACAAATAATTGGCCAATAGAATCGTATATATTTAAAGTGTACGCCGTGAGGATAAGGATACATTCTGAAATGATCACTACAATCAACCTGATTGACACATCCATCACACTCCTTTCTTTAAAAAAATATGGAACGCTCTAGGAAGTTGCTTGTCATCCTCGTGTGGGGGCCACACTGATCTCTGTGTCCTAATTTTCTGTGCTGCTGAAGTGAACAGTGGGCGGTGATTGTAGCCACGGCCCTCCCCGCCTCCAGTCCTATTCCGTCAACGAAAGGCTCCTTCCTAATTCAGCTTCCCGTCCGTATTTCTTTGTACATAGAAATGGGACCATGTTCAAGGTGCCTCGAACCTATTTTTAAATTAAACGGTTTAAAGGAGAGGCAGAAGATTTAATAAGGATGTCGTCCATATATTCTTTTATTTTTTCTTTACCATCCTTTGGGCTTACCCTTTATTTCTCAATCGTTTTCTTCTTCCATAGTTATTTTTTCCACTTAAAGCTAATAACACAGAATAAAATGAAAGTGGAACTATTAAAAAGAAAATAATTATCAGTATTACTCCTTAGAATTTTGCTTTATGAAAATATTTTAAAGCTATTACTCATATTGAAGTTTTAGCATCCATTAATATATGCGTTTTGTGCACAATCAGCAAACTCCACATTCCCCGTTTGGCTGTTATACACACAAATTAATGAATGTACTTTAATGAATTTGATTAATATGAAGCAGTTTAAGATCCATTTTGTATTATTAGCACAGAAGTGTTCCTCATTGAACACTGCTGAATCAGAATGCTGTGTTTGCCTGGGGAGGCTGTCACACACACACACACGCCGCTTCACAAATAATGTAAAGCTAAGATTTTCATAATTATCATAATTCACTCATTAAGAAATTAGCAAACTGTTGCAACCATAAAAGATTCTCCATATATGGAATTTTCCATCTTTTGCCTGCACTCAAGATATACATGCAGTGCCGGTGCCAGAGAGTATTAAATGGAAACCCTACCTCTGCATTTTATTAGCGAATTTTGCAAACTACAACCAGCTCGAGTGTTGTATAAATTTATAGTTGTACTTGCACATTTGCGATGGTGGTTTTCGGCATGCAAGTTTTATCTAAGAGCTTTTACTTGGAACTGCAGAGAGCAATTCCAAAACCTCAAAACTAAAGGAAAATAAAATTGAAGTGCCTTTACAATTGAGTGATTTAGACATTAAAGTATTTATTTTAAAACAAGATTAAAAATACTGCACTCCTAGAAACATTCTCTCCTGGCAGAAGCCACTCAGATGGAAAATTTCATCTATTTTAAACTGATTTTTTTTTTGCCTGAATGACTCTCACATATTTTCCTAAAACCTAGTCATGTCAAATGATTTATTCTGCTTTAATAATACTGTGCTAATAGCCAGGAAGATTCCGGCGTCGAAGTGGTGGCAGGCAGGTGGCCAGTGGGGTGCTCGACTACATTCTGATTTTTTATGCTTACACATACTTATTCTTTCCTTACCTTCTGATCTCCTACTCAGCAGTACTTTCTTCTAGATGAGAATTTCTGCATATTTCTATCCTAGGAGGACTTAGCCAAATTTGAGCTCTACAATTTATTTTACATCAAAATCCCAAATAAGGATAGGGTGGGAAAACCTGTTTTCCCACAGTCGAAGGGGCAGTAGAGGTTGCTCAGAATGGCACGTAACGGGCTCACATATTTTCTGTGTTCTTACCCTTCACAATGCAGCACCACCTGTGCCTTCGCCACAGCCCTAGTGATGGGGATGCTCTGCCTCTCACAGGGATGCCTGGAGCTACCTGGTTGCAGCGCACGAAGCCATTTTTCAGTTAGAGAATTGATGCCTTTTTTTTTTTTCCTTCAGATTTGTCTCTCTTGATAAAAACTTATTATTTTTGCTTCAACTGTTGTTGTCATTGACTCCTCCTCCTCTGTGGCAACGTGTATTGTTTCTGAGAAATTTGTTTTAAAGGAAACAAACAGCATGTGAAATTTCTTACAGAAATAATTGTTTGGGAGAAGAATCAATGGGAGTCTGTTATTCCCTCGGTGGGTTTATATCATGATCTTAAAATAAGACAAGGACAAAATGTGATATAAGTCTCAATTTATGATCCCAAGTAGTATGTGAGAAAGCTACAAATGTAAATCCAAAGTGTGATATTTGGAATTTCCTTCAACTATAGTCAAAAGGTGGGGTGATGAGGATGGCAATGGCTGGGGAGTTCTCTCTAGGGGTCAGCTCTCAGCTTTTTAAAATTTTTCTTAACAAATCAAAGGAGCCATCATTATTTTTCTAAATAGTAGGAGTTTGAAAAAAAAAACAAAACCCAAATAACATTCTGGTCTAGGTTCTGACCTCAATCCACTCACACTCATGAAAAATTCTCTGAGTGAAGGACAGATTTCCCTGTGACAGTTTTGGGCAATCCACAGAGAAAGTGGCTTGGCCAGTGAAGCCCTCCACAAGTGGCCATGTCACTCACTTTCCGATGACAGAAAATGGAAAAAACGTAAGTCTCAAGCTTCTTCCCTTATAAAGCCTCATCTGGAATAAACAGGTCATCAAGAGACTGATTCCTTCTGGCTACCCCGACACGTGCCACCCAGGGCTTAGAAACAGATAATTGGTCAATGCTGTGAACCAAGTGCTACTGTAGCCTCTATCTATTACCCAAGGACTGTTTTTATTTTCCCTGATTCCAAAATACCTGTTTAATTAAAATGAAATTACAGCGCTCCCTAGAAAGTTATTTGTCTCTTTCCAGCTGTCTAGTGGCATCCTTTTAACTTCGTCAAGTAACTTGTTTGTTTATCATTTAAGCTAAAGTTTAGTTACTGCACAAGTTGTTTACCTGTACACAGTAGCTGATTTGTAATGACAGATAGCTAAGTGCCACTAAATCTTGTGAAGAAAGCACAATACCATTCTGGCCTCAATTTAGGGACATGTACGTTGTGCATATATATCATTCTGGATACTTTTGTAAATAACAGGAGGCATTGTCATTATTTTAGGCAGAAAGGGATGCTACTCAGGGAGTTCAGAACTTAAACATTCACTAGAAGCTGTAGAGGTGCAGGCTCTCCCACTGACCTCCAGGAATGACCCCCAGAATATCAAACCAGGAAGCTGCAGTGGTTACTGCCACCTCCAGATTTCAGGTGCTTTCCAGGCATCAGGAGGCCACTCCTCTGGATGCTGGCTCCAGGAAGTCGCCGCCTCGGCTGCCATTTGCTGAGGAAACTGCAGCGGGAACTCTTGACTCCAGGGTCGTGTTGCACCTGCTAAACCCACAAGAGGAAAATGGATGTCTCCTGCACCACCGCCTCTCCCGCCCCTGAACTCAGCTCCGCGTTCGGGTCTCAAGACTGCATTCAATTGGCCAGATCTAAATCACGTTGGCTTTTTTAGCTGCAAGGGAGTCTAGGAAATGTAGGGATTTTTTTTTGGTTTTGGTTTTTTCCTAATCTTTTCAATTCAGAAAGCAAGCTAGTAAGAGATTAGAACAGAGTCGAGATAGTTTACCAAATCGATTCCAACACCCCTGGACTTATTTTCTACTACCTGTTAGCCTTGCATTAAATCCTTCATAGTTTTTTCTTTAATTGTCATTACTCCTTCTTTTATCTTTTTTGAGATCTTATGCATAGTTATTTTAAAGTTGTTTAGGGCTTGGGACCCATGAATAAGTTACATTGCATGGAAAAGGAGGATAAAGTTGCAGGTAGAATCAAGATTGTTCATCAATTGACTTTAAGACGGAGAGATGATCCTGGATTATCCGGGTGGGCCTGACGTCATCACAAGGGCCCTTAAATGTGCAAGACGGAGGCAGAAGTTCAGTGCATTGCAGTGTGGGAAGGACTCAGCCCACTGCTGCTGGCTTTAAAGCTGGAGGAAGGAGCCATGAGCCAAGAATGCAGGAAAGGGCGAGGTAGAGGATACATCCTTAGAACCTCGAGAAGGGAACCAACACCTGGATTTCCGCCCTCCAAGAGCGTTGTTTTAAGCCACTAAGTTTGTGGTCATTGGTTATAGCAGCAATAAGAAACTAATCCATCTGACACCTGAGATGGTGGCCTGCTTCTGTGTGTCCTTCCCTCATGAGCTCTGACATTGTGCGTGCAGGTTCATCGTGTGGTGTTTCCCCACCACCCCCGCCTCTATTCCTCTCTCGCCCTGTCTGCCTGCTCGTGGACACGAGGAAGCTCCTCGGGGCCCCAGGTCTTCACCTGGTAACTCGGTGTCCAGTCCCGCAGTGATGGCGGTGCTGTCGCGGCGTCAGCCGGGGGACCGGTGGGCTGCTCAGTACAAACGCGGCCGCTGCGGCTCCCCGTCCCTTCCACCCCTGCCGTAGTCAGGGAACGGCAGTATGAGCTCGTTCTGGCTTCTTCCCACATTAGGAAGCTGCCCCAGTCCTCAGTTGTAGGCAGAAGGCCCGGCTCTGGTCCCCAGATGCTCGGACGATGCTCCCGCCAGGCAGCCCCGCAGGGGCCAGGTGCTCGCCCTGCCTGCGTTTGTGCGCCGAGCCCTGCAGACCCCCCGGCTCAGGACGCTTTCTGCTGTGTCGTTCTGTTTCTGGCCCGTCAGCATGTTTAGCTCATTTTTTTTTTTGAGCATAGCCACACGTTTAAATGGATAATATCCATCTATTTAATATATAATTTAATTTATAAAATACCGAAATACTGGCTGCATGTTTTGTCATTGCCACGTTTGGGGCAGAGGGGAGAAACTCCAAGCGCCACCTTGACCACAAGACGGCCGCACGTAGGATGTCTAACCCTTCACAAGACACTGTGTCTCAGCTCTTCCCCACGTTTCACTCGAAGAGAAAATGCGTGAGCGGCTAGGTATTTCCACTGCTATCCGTGATTCGCTTTCTGCATTCCGGGGGATGTCACTTTCTCCAGCAAATAATACCCTCTTGGCAAAGGCTTAGCTGGTTGAAAATTATAAGAGCAAGTTTCATTGTATTGCACCTTAAGGTGGTTGTTCCAGAAATTCATCTTAAAACTTGCTATTTCAGGAAGCTGGCTCAGCTTCTCTGCTTTTTTCTTTTTTGTAGTCCATCAATTCTATAAATTGGCCAGGCATTACTTAAGGATGATTGTCAGGGTCAGGATGGGGGAGGAGCAGAACACCAGGTGTTACATTAAAAAAGGTGGCATAAGTCCCTGGTTTCGTCATGTACTTTTAAGAGTGTGGAAAATAGCTGTTCACAGCTAACACCAGAAGCTCTCATTAAACTGATTTTCTGTCGGGAATGATTCCCCCAAAATGTCTCAGGCTATCAAGTAGCTAAAATTCTATCAGGATGATGATACCCACTGAGTTACAAGTTATAAGAAATGATACTTGAAATAAAGGCTTTGCAGGCAAATTAAAATAGTAATAATTTCAGTTAATGTAATGATATCTTTTTTTTTTTAAATCCCTTAATATCATTCAGCCAAAATTACATATTTGGAAAAAAAAAAATGAGGTAGTAAAGGAGATGTCCTAATTGTATGTAATATGCCTGAAGGCAGATTGCGGATGTAATTCAGATGCCTGGACACAGAGGAAGATGGCTCTGAGGGCGATGCTGTGCAATAGAACCACACTGGAGTCGCAGTCATAATGCAAAATTATTTCTCAGAAAAAGGGAGCCTGGAGTATGCTACGGCTTCCGCAGGAAGCTCTGTAATCCTGGCTACACTCTGCAGATCTCATTTCTGCATGTGCGGGCTTCTCCGTAAGCCCCCAGACCTCGCAGATCACATTTTGACATCTAACATCACGGTATTTTGCCAGTGATAACGCTTACTTTCCTGAAATCCGAAGGAGACTCCTGCTTTCTGTGTTTGCTTTATGCGGATGTGGTGTTCTCTCAGCCACTTTATTTTGGCTCACCCCCGTCTGGTCTGCAGGCTAACAAAGCCCCAAAGCCATTTCTTGAGACGAAAAGAGCATTACTTAAACCAAGCGTGAACCCTCTTAACAATTTACAAGCACAAATAACTGTTTTAAGAAGTTTTTTTTTTTTTAAATTTACATCGTTGAACTGCATGCAACTTGTTGTCCTCCCGTTTGTGAGTCAAAGCATTTACATCTACCCCAGTCCAGGGGCCACAGGATCTCGCATAGAATTTCACATGTGATCTTGACAAAAAACAAACAAACAAAAAACTTTAGGACGCTGTGTTCTGATTTGTGGTCTCATTCAGAGGAGTGAATTTGGAATTTTTTTTTAATGCTCAGGCAGGGTTCCCAGACCAGACTGGCAAAGCTTATGTAAAAGCAAGTCTCACGGTGGTCCTCCCCTCCCCTCCCCTTCCCTCCTCCACCCCTCCCCACCCCTCCCCTCCCCAAACTCCATGGTTTCTTCTCCCGCCTTTGCTGGCTCAGGGGTCAGAGACCATCACGTCTGACCTTTGGATTTCAGTCTTCCTGAGATGAAGGCTCACAGCCCACGAGGGCCACACCAGCCTTGGGGCGCACAATGGTGCCTTCTTCAGCAACGTTGGTGGCCGCTCCACCTTGCCGTGTCCCCTTGTGCTGGGCTAAGTGCAGTCCGCGGGAGAGGCTGGGACACTGGATTTCTCTGCTATTACCGGTTGGCTTCCGGGGTAGCCATAGCTTCCAAACCCAGGCTCACGGTCCAGCCGTCTCCCCAAACCCTTAGGGGCAGCGTCACAATCACGTCTCAGTCGGGCCTCGGGACGACCAAAGGACAGCAGTGTGGCTTCAGCCTGCCATTTGGCCAGCGATGGCACTGGCTTGGGCTTAATACAGCCACAGGATTGCCCAGAGATGGGAGAGCAAAGAAGAATAAACAATCGTTTTTGCTGGCCTGGTCAAACTCTCTCCAATGATTTCCAGGCACTTGGAGAGGGACTTGGTGCTCAGGGGCAGCTCAGGGCTCAAGTCTTTCCAGAGGACAGTGGAAGATGAAGACCCATTCCTGACTTCAGGGCAGGCTTTGTAAGAAGACCCCCACCTCACCGCAAAGGCTGGGCCAGGTGCCTTTGGAACAGAAAAAGCCCCCTGCTTTTGTGTTTTCTAGAAGAGTCTGCTGAATAACGGGACTACCTAGCTAAGAGGATAGAGCAGGTGCCGGCAGGTGTAACCGGCACGAGGAACAAGCTCCAGGTTTTCAGATGACGATGTCATACTTAGACCAAGACCAAGAATTAGGCTAAGCGGGGAGGGTGCAGACTATCTTCTGAACTATCATTTTATGATACCTGAGAGCTGCCCACCTGCCTTTACCCTCAGTGTGACATAAAGATGGCGTGAGAATCCTTTCTCCCTTCACGAGAGAAATCTATGCAGACGCCTATTTCGTCAGCTTAACTTCTTGTTTGTGGAGCTAGGTGTGTGCAGCCTTCCATTCCCAATGGGGAAGGCAAGAAACAGACATTCAGAGGCCTGGAAAGACCCTTGAACTAGAACTCCGAAGATCTAGGATTTGATCTGTCACTTGTGAGCCAGTGTTCTTTAGTTCTCAATTTATTCCTCTGCAAAGAGAGTTGACAATAAAAAAAAAAAAAAAGCTCTGCTGGCTTCCTGCGTTTGTCAGGAGGGGCAGGTCTGAAAAGGGAGATGCAAGCACGTTTAAGAAATAGCTAGTGAGCCACAAGCCGTGTACCAGGCGCCATGCCGGGCGCTTAAACACGAAGAAGGCTCTGATCCTGCCTTGTGGAGAACAACGCTTTCGGCCATTAAGAGGTAAAGTCACGGCCCCCAAAGATATAACTTATTATTATTATTATTATCTTCTTTTAGCGACTTTAATTCAGTGTCCATTCTGCTCGGGGTCGTGTATTTCCAAGCCACAAGTCACACATTTTTTTCCTCCACCTCTGCCTAATCATTTTCTCACGGCTTCTTCTCCCTCCCAAACTGGAGTGGTGCTTGGAGGGAAATAAGGGACAGTTATCACCGGGAAATACGTTGGGGTTAATAAAAAACAAGAGAGCCCTCCCCCCAACACCTCTCTCTGAAATTCACAGGTAAAGTTCTCGTTTCTGTTTTAAGAAAGTGATGGGGCAGGGATGGGAGCTGGCCTCTCCAGGGTACGTGTCAAGAAGATTGTGATTTGAGACCGCAGAGGCGGTCCCACGTCTTGGAAGATACACCGGGGACGCTCTCCAAGGTCTCCTGACCTCTAGCATTCCCGAGTTGTGTAATTTACTGTTGCTTGTTATTTGGATCCCGCCACTGAATGGTGAGCCAAAGAGGCGATTTTTCACTCTTTTTTTCAATAAGTCAATACAAAAAAAAATTCCTGTGCATTCTAACCTATTTGGTCTCCCACGATGGCCTTTAATTTGAAAGAAAATGAAGAATTATTATAGAATTGCCCCCCAAAACAGTTAATGCAAAATGAACAGAGCTGTTTTGTTTCTGCTAGTGGCGCAATATTTTCTCATGGTTGTGTTCTCGAAACGTGAATCTGTGAGAGTTTAAGAGCTGAATACATAATTTAATACTGCCCAAGGCCAGCATTAGCTAAAGCAGATGTTTGTGAGAGATGCATGTCTTTAGTGGAGGGTCGAGCTGTCCTAATTTGGTCCATTTCACTCTGTCTCTCTTTAAGTGCCCACCACATCCCACTCTTCTGCAGTGATGGAGTCTGATAATGCCCCCCCGCCAAAAAAAAAGGTACGGCAGGAAGGCCCATTACACACATGACCGTAAAGCTGCCCAAAATGCAGGTGGCTGTCTTTGAGGGCTGTGCTACACACCCGGCTGCTGACATGTCATCGAGTGCCTGAATCTCACCGTGGGATGACCCTCGGACGGTCGCTGATCCTCCGGACGCCAGGCTCCTCTGTGCCATCTCAGTCACATGGTTAAATGCCCGTGGCGACGGCAAACTTGGGAGCCACGCATTTGCTCTGGGATAACATAACACCACAGGGAAACGGTGTGAGGGTGGTGGCTGAGGGCTCCCACTTCGAAGTCCCGGCTCTGTCCCTGTCCTCACCACGTGACCCTGAGCTCGTTAACTTAACGTCTCTGTGTTTGCTGTCTCATGATACTTACTTCCCAGGGTTGTTTCGAGGATCCAAGGAGAGAGTAGATGTGAAACCCTTAATGCACGGTCTGGCACGCTGGAAAGGCTGACTGAGTTATTACAACTTAATTTTTAGTTGATGTCCTTTGCACTGACGTCCCCGCCCTCCGGTTCTGGTTCCGCCCCCAGAGCTACCTGGCTGCACGGAGCAAAGCTAACCGTTCCCGCACGTGCTTGTCACCCAGACATTTGGAAATGTTCATCATTTTTACCTCTTTTCCCTCTATCCTTTGAAGTCTGTTCCAATCACCCCTAACCACTCTCATTTCTCCAAATGGCCAACATTCCCTCTCATCCCTGGGCTTCTGAACGTGCTGTTTCCTCTCGGTCCGACCTTCTTCCTCCATCACTCCCGTTCTCCCTGGGGCCTGATTAAATCCAGCTCGTTCTTCAGGTCTCAGCTAAGATGTCCCGTCTGCTGCAAGCCTTCCCTGGCCCCCCACACCCGGGTTAGATGCTCCCCTTTGCGCTCGCCCACCTTGCAACTCTCCCATCTCGATGCTGTAATTACTTGTTTATTCTCCGTCAGGCTGTAGAAACTCCACAGGGTCAGGAACCAGGTCAGTATTGCCCACCGGCAAATCCACAGATGCTCCCACAGCGCCTCACCCACACCGGGTGCTAAGCAAAATGGACCAATGTCGATGAGTCCCGCCCACTGACCGATGTCTCTAACTGGTCACAGTGGAGTCTCCGTTGGACATATTAAAATTAATGGCATGGGGTGTTGGTAGTAGGAAAATAGTTCATCAAAATGTGTGCTTCTCTGAAATCTCAATAACGTAAAACACTGAGAGTCATTGACAGGAGTGTTCTTTGTGATGGCAACCCAGGGACCTAGAACGATGATGCAGTGACAGCGAGCACAGGTGACTCTCTGAAGCCGAGCTCAAAGAGTTGGCTCCACCCTCCTTTTAGTATTTTCACGCCCTGTCCCTTTTTCCCTTCAAAGACAGAGCAGGTCTCACATCTCTTAAAGGCTTGCTCAGTTAAAATCCTGTGTTCTCTACTTTTCTGGTTTTTTCCTTTCCTTCATGAGGAAAGCACCCCCTCACATATGTGTGTCAACAGTATGAGTAGGATGTGTGCTCTTAAAAAGTGATAATGAACTGATTTTTTGAAAATTATATTCAAAGGCATCACTTTTGTCAAACTACTTCCTACGTTATTCCTTCCATGTGTGTTTAAATAACTTCTTACATCGTTGCCGTTTAAAGAAAGAGGTGCTAGTAGCCTTATATAAACAAGTTTTTCCAGCGACTTGAAAACGTAGTAATTTACAATAAATAGCAAAGATTTTACAGCGAGGGCCCTGTAAGTAATCAGATATCACAGCTGGATAGAATACAATTCAAGTGGAGGGCAGGTAGGTAGGCAGGTGCTTTTTCTTAAATAGTATTCCACCCGCCAGGGCCAGCCATGGTCTGAACAAGGAAACTGCTGTGGGCCAGGGTGAGGAAGACAGGGTCTTAGGGAGATAGTCACAGCCGTAACAAACTGAAAACATCTCTGCCCGTTTCCTCCCTGGGCAAAGGCACACGGGTGAGGCCTGGGTCTTCGCCAGCCAGCCCTAGGCACAATCTGTATGAGAAAGAGGGACACTAGCTCTGCAGAGGGGTGCTTGCCAAAGGGGCAGGGAGGGTCTGGGGGTGCAGAACAGCAGGACTGATGGTGTCCACGGGTGAGCAGATGGAGTGATGCTGGCCTGTGCCCAGAGGCCATCAGAGGCTGGGACTTGCAGGCCTGACCCCGTGAGGGCCCAGGGGCCAGCGTCTCGACTTGGCATTCCGACCTCCAGGCCTTCTGGGACACCTTGATGACTCCATGCCAGGGACTAAGTGGCTGGAGGAGGAGCTGCAGAAAGCAATTCAAGCTTCTCTCTGACAATGAGTTTCTCCTCTAAGGTCTGCGACTGGTCTAAGTGACTGACTGTCACAGTACAGCGTCGATTAAGTCAAGCCATCCAAACTCACATGAGCACTTTCGTTCCTCCGAGTCAGCACAAAATTTGAGCTCTGTCAAATGTCCTGCCAGTATTTTGTTTCCTTTTTCCTCCAAAAGCCATTTTTCAGGTTTCGTATTTGTGTGTGTGTGTGAAGACTAAAGTCATCTGTCAAAAAATGTTTCATTTAAAATGGTTTTCGTGTTTGTCTTCATGGAGAAAGAAATGTTTTATTTTCCTTTATTGTTTGTCTTCCTTCATCTGGCAAAGACTGAGCTGTCCCCATCACCCCCAGTGACAAAGAACAGAGAGGAAATTAATATCAGGGCTTTGCCTAACAGCGTCCCTACATCTGCCATCCGACAGCTTTTACTTCCTCTCCGAGTAGCGGAGAAACTGTCTTTCCTCAACCGAAATGTCAAATGAACACAGTCCATAAATAAGAACATGAATCTGACCTTTACCGGATGTCTTTATTCTTGAACATTCTTCAAAGATCCACACTTGAAAAAGTTCAGGCTTGCTGATACCCAGCGTGGATGCGTTCTCGTCTGTTGTTTTCCAGCTGCCAGAGGCTTTCTTGTGACTGGTTCCGTCATAATGGAGCACGATGATTTATTCCCCTAGTGGAGCGGAGGAAATAATTTTTAAACGAAAAACACAAAATGGGTTGTTTCTGCTGCAAACTTCCCACAAAAGTAGGAATCTTACTTCGTAAGTGGAACCAGACCCTGACTCCATTCTCCGCCCAGCAGAAAAATTACATGGTTTTTAGCTTTAATGGCCTTTTAGGCTTGTTGCCAGAAGAAGTTCCAAAAAAAAACTTTTCTGGTCCCAATTTGCCCTCTTGGCCCAGTTTTCTTGTAAGCAGGGAGGGGTACGCTGGAGAGGGGTACGCTCCAACACTGGGCTCTACGAGATGAAGCCAGAGGCCCGAGAATCAGTCCACACAGCTGAGAAAGGAGGAAAGGGAGCCACAGGCCCACGGCGGGTCGCACCGTGACGGAGGGTGTCAGGGCGGTGGGCACGGCTGCACTGAGGAGGACTTGCCGGGCACCTGTGCTGCTGACGTTGCTCAGGGCAGCGCGGCGCCGCCCAGGTGAGGCTGGAGGGTCACGTGGCTGAGCACAGCTGTGGATGCTGCGCCAGGCTCTGCTCTGCCCAGGCGTGTTGTGCATTCGCGTCTGTTTCGATCTTTGATAAACAGGCATGGCTTCTCTCTCTCTCTCTCTCTCTCTCTCTTTCTCTCTCTCTCTCAAAACTTGGGGTGTAACCTGCACATGTCACATCCAGGTCTGAGCTGTTCCTTCACATTCACAGCCTCTCCAGGCCATAGCGACTGCAGATGAAGAAAGAAGCTGAGGATACTCAAGCCAGGGTCATAGGGAAGTTTGAGAGTGATACCCATCCTCTCCTGGCTAGACATTGTCCACTAGCTCAGATTCTTCACTTATTATTATTATGTATGCCTACAGCACCTGGTCTCCCTAGGTGGTCTCCCATCCAAGTTCTAACCAGGCCCGACCCTGTTTAGCTTCCGAAATCAGACATCAGGCTTGTTCAGGTGGCGTGGCCATAGACCATGGACTGTGGCTCCACGGGGGCGCGAACCCAGGACCTTCTGCATGTAAAGCAGACATGCTAACCGCTACACCATGGAACCACATCCATAGTCCTCACTCTTAAGATAACAAAGGTGATGGAGGACACATGAGGATGGGAATAGTATCACCATGTGTCCATCGTGAGGGCCACTAGGGAGGCACCGGGAGGCTAGCGGTTCTTCAGAGGAGGGGAGGGTTGCTTCTGGCTGTGCTGATCGAAATGGCTTCAAGGAGGGGCCTGCACCTAAGCGGGCCTGGACGGGTCCGTGGGTCGAGAGCCGCAGAGGCTGAGGGTGGGCGCTCCGATCTGTGGTGAGGAAGCATAGAGAACCATCTTCCCTTTGCTCCGTCCACTCAGGTTGCTTCCCAAGGAAACTGAAAACACCTCAGCAGTGATGCTGGGCGTGCGCACCCCACCGCCAGCCGGGTTTAAAGCTCTTAAAGCTGACACCCATGGACAAAAACGAAGCACAAGCTTAAAATGATCTGGATTTGAGGAACTTAACACAAATATTTAAAACAGAAAGGGGAGTGTGTTTTAGTATCGCTACCTAACGTGGCTGGGTGCTGAAGCACACCTGGGTGCTCTCCGGGCCCTGCCTTGTTGTTGCTGGAATGTTCCAGGTGTCTGAACCTCTCAGACACAACTGGGAGACATGCTCTGTCCTGGAAGCCTCCAGAGATGGAGCTTGTGTGACCGTCATCAAAATGAAAGGTGATTTCTGAGAAACAAAACCTGCGAACGCTGTGACAAACTTACACCTCGGGTTTCGTAGGAACAAATTCGAACCTGCAACTAGAACATTCTCGCCGTTATTTAAGTTCCCGGAGCGTGGTGAGTTTTCCTCCCAATCATATCATTATTATTGAAATGTAAGAAAAAAAACACTGAGAGATGACATTCTTTTGAGTAAGCGTCCGAGAGCCAAAAATGTAATAGCCCCAGCACAGGCGTTTCAAAACCTTTCAAATATAAGACCACACAGTTAAATCGTTTTTATTGTAGGCATAAAATTAAAATTAGTATAGAATATTAAATGTTTATGAGCACAGACTCTGCTTTTAATAATTTCCAGTTTAGATGGGATGATTTCGCAATTAAAATTATAATTACTTTCCTCGATACATTCAGTTCGCTCAGTTTCACCTTCGGGCATTTGATGACAAAAGACAATGGTATTGTTAGTTATATTTGAAATATTAGATGTATAGTCGAGAAAACTCTTCCACAGAGGCCTCTTCCCTTCCCGTTCCCTAGTCTCCGAATGGCACACACGAAGATGGGGGGCGGCGGTGGGCAGAGAGTGCCATTCCGTTTCATGGCACATGTGGCGACCACACCCCGGAATGTCTGTCTTCGGCAGCACCTAAGAAAAGCTTCCTCGTGGAAAGGCAGCATTTGATGGAGAGAGCTGTGAAGGTGGCAGAGGCCCCAGGACAGGCTCCCCGGTGCGTGTGGTCAGCTGCTTGCTCATATTCCCATCACATGTGTAGCCGGTGACAGCTTTCCGTCAGGCAGGCCAGGCGGAACCGGGGAGCAAACCGCCTCCCTCAGGCCATGCTGAGAGGCTTCGTTAAACCTCCCCTTCCTGAGACTATGCAGACCCCAGAAGGTCTACTGAGGTCATGATAACTTGCCCAGGCCGTTTGGATGGGTAAAGAGGTTGCTAGAAGCCCATTGCAGAAGCTGGTCAGTGGGCTCGGGCAAGGTGGGCGCCTGCGGTGGACGAGGTGGGGCTGCAGCACCCCAGAGCGGGGCTTTGCACAGGACTGGGGTCGGGTAGGGTGTCTGCGCATCTGGGAAGGGAGCCACCCAGTGCAGGGTGTCAGGGTGGGGCACGGAAGGCAGAGGTGGGCTGAGGACGGGTGTCAGTGTGAGGGCGAGGGTGTTCGCACGGGGCTCTGATTAGGTAAATACCTACGTTAGGAGAATAGGGTTCTCATTGTCTGGGAAGGAAGTTATAAGTATGGAGAGAAGAAAAAGCTGAAACCCCCTTAGTGCTGGTGTGAACATATAGCTTTAAATATATAGGGATCGTTACAGAAAAAAACATCAGTGTAAATGTGCGTGCGTATGCACACTTATTCCCTAGCCCTGCCCGCTGAAGGCGCTTGGAAGTAGGGCAACCCCAGGAGCACTGAGCACATCTAGCACCCAGATGTTGGTTTCTAAATATCATTCTTCACCAAAAGAAACCAGGGCTCCTTGGAGAGATGGCCCGCTCCATGGCTGGCACAGAGAGAGGACAAAATGAGCTTGGGATTTCTTTTTGTGCCCCCAAATAAGAAAGTGCATAAAGAATGATGAGGACATGCCAAAAAGACCCAGGAACCAGACTGAAGGGGTTCTCACCGGCCAAATCTGGTACAATTTGAGGACCGAACTAACTTTAGTAATGAATTATAACCCATTGATTAAAATAGGAAACCGTGAGTCAATACTTATTAATTACAAGTGGAGAAAGAGCTTCTGCAATGGAAAAATTTGGCAGATGTCGCCTTATCAAAAGATCGAAGTCAGTCATGCCAGCAATGGGACGAATTGAGGTAGTATGCCACGTGATAGGGTCCACGAGAACACAGCGCCATGTCTGGGGTGTTCTTGCCACATGTACATTTTGTGAGTTCAGTCATGAGGAAACAGCAAACCCAAATGGAGAAAAATTCCGCAACATACCTGGCCTGCAATCGTTAAAGTGTCAACGCCATGATAATCTAGGAATGGCCAACGAGATCAGAGAGAAATAACACAGCTCAGCATGTGATTCTGCGCTGGAGCCTTCTGCTTCAAAAACACGATTGGGAGTTAGAAAACCTTGAAGCCTGTTAGGATCAGATCGTAGTATTACTTCAATGATCATGTCCTGATTTTTTCGGTTGAATTTGACTTACGTTGGAGAACATCCTTGTTACTTACGTTGGAGAACAATACATGCTAAATGCATACACTAAATATTTGGAGATGTTGAGACATCATGTAGGCAACTTTCTCAGAAATGATTCATAAGAAGAGTTTTTTGTACCAAACATGCAATTTTTCTGTAAGTTTAACTTTTTGAAAAAGCAGTCAGTTACTTTTTTCTTCAATGAATGGTGACTTTCGTGACAAAATCAGCCACGGTTAGCCTCACCAGGATTTGCAGAATCTGGCATTCTCAAATACATCCGCTGATGAAAAGACAGTTTGGAAACATTAGGGATAATTGACTGTACAAACGATTCAATTTCTTTTCTTATTACTACAAATAAATACTCAATTTTCTTTGTTAATCTTATGTTCTCTCTATTTATTGCAGAAATGTTCTGGCTACTGATTACGTCCGAGTGAAGGCATCACATCACAGTGAATAAAATCTTCAGTAGATGCATCAGTATGATCTTTTTGAAAAATGAGATAGTAATCATGCAAATTATTTAATCACACCATTATTAATGAGCCTATCATCTTGATTTGTAGAACTTCCAGTGTAAATTCTCTCGGTTCATGGAACTTAGGTGCATGAAACTTTGAGCCTGGTATGTCTATTTCTGGAAAGCAAATTTGCCGGCCATTTACTACTTTCTTCTTGATCGAAACTATCATTTCTCTTAAAACCACAAGATAGCTTATCTCAAGAAAATCTTTGGGTCTTCCCCTCTTGGAATTTCCCATATTTCTATTGTGTTATACAATTATTTTATTACTCTAGAAGAAAGTAAATGGTATATTTGTATAAATGACTAATGAAGTAACATCTTTTTCAAGTGACACGATTTTATGTTTGCATGATTTCTCAGTACATTGTACTCATTTGATGTTGTTAGCACACCGTAGTTTTTACTACTACTAATTTCGTTTTATTAAAGGTCTTCAAATACACACACAAAGGATCATATTATACACATATTGCTGAACCTTGCCTTTCAAACTCAATAAAACATCATGGAAATTCCTTCAAAGCAACTGGTGTAACTTTAATTCATTTTAAAGTGCTGCATGATATTTTATAAGTGGATTGGCATAATTTATTCAATCATTTTCCTATGAACAAGGATTAATTTAATTTCCTTTTTTTTGGCTAAATAATGCACAAATAAATATCCTTTTATGTATGTCCTCATGTCTTGCTTTTATTTCTGTGGATTAGATTCCTAGAGTTTATAGAACGTATATATCCTTTGATGCTGACCCCTAACATTATTAAGAATTATTGAGTTATTTAAGCAAGTCCATCTAGATTATATTTTTAATGTGACGTAAATAAGATCCAATTATATTTTCTTCCAGACAGTCATTGTACTGACGCTGTCTATTAAATAACGCGTCTTTCCTCTACTGGAACAAAACTCTGTCATCTGTTATATTTTTGTCATGCATTTACTGGGACCTACTTTTGGGTTCTCCATTCGATGCATCTGATCTATTTGTCTGTTCCTGAATCCACACCGACTTGATTGCAGAGCTTTATATCATGACCCGTTCTCCCGGAAGGCAAGCATGTTCACTGTTCTTTTCCATAACTTCCTTAGCTATTCTGGGGGCACTTACTTATTCTCCCATGTAAGCTTTAATATCGTTCCAACCAATTTGGAAACAACTCATTGAGATTCTAATTAGAATGAGATTACTTTTATATATTAATTTGGGAGAATTGACTTTTTATGATATTAAGTCTTCCAAACCAAGAAGAATATTTGTTCATATCTTGTTTTATTTCGTTCATTAAGAGTCTGTGGGTTTTGTTTTTTTTTTCTTCTGCTTTTAGAGATTGCATTTTTTTGTTAAATTCATTTCTATGTATTTGTGGCTTTTGTCGTCATTGTGAATGGAATATACTTTCCTGTTTCTACTTCTTGGTGCTTGTGCCAGTGTCCCAGCAGGAAACACAAGGTATTCCCAGTGGGGTGCTGAGAAGAATTTTAAAAAGGAAATATTTATAAAGGCGTGGGCATGAGTAAGGGAAGTTACCAATAAGTGGAGAAGCTTGCCAGGGCCACACAAGGCAGGGCAGCAAGGGCCAGAGGGAGCAGCTTGCAGAACCTGGAGAGAAAGCTGCGGATAAAGGAGAGGACTGTCGTTAGAAGAGGCAGCCATGGCGTAGCCACAGTCCAGCGGAAAGGGAGATGCCCTGTCTCTCTCTCCTCCCGCCCTCCCGCCTCCTTCCAGCGCTTTCCATTGGCTGAACCCAGCTGGAAGCCAGAAGGCAAGGAAGTCCATGAGGTGAGCAGAGAAGGATGAGAAGGGAGGGCTGTGCATGCACCAGGAAGACAAATGAAGAGTATTCAGCACAATGCCCAAATTTAGACTAGAGCAAAGCTATTGAATTTTGTGCCTCCGTCTTGTATTAGGCCACCTAATAAATGATCTTATTGATTCTAGTAACTTAAAAAGATCCCTTTGGGTTTTTTGGGTATACGATTATATCATTATTAAACACAGATAATTTTATCTCTTCTTTTGTAATGTTTATACCAATTACTTCATTTTTCTGTTGTATTAGTTTGCTAGAGTTGCCACAACAATGTGTCATAAATCGAGCGGCTTAAAGCACAGAGCTGTGCTGTCTCACAGTCTGGGCTGCAAGTCTGAGATCAAGGTGTTGGCAGAGTTGGCTCCGTCTGGGGCTGTGAGGGAGATTCTGTTCTGTGCCTCTCCACCAGCTTCTGGGGGTTTACTGGCAAGCTTTGGTGTTCCTTGGCTTGAAGAAGCATCCCCTGATCTCTGCCTTCATGTTCTCATGGCATTCTTCCTGTGTGCATGTGTCTGTGTCCAAATGTCCCCTTTTTGTGAGGACGTCGGTCATATCGGATTAGGTCTACCCTAATGACCTCACCTTAACTTGATCATCTGCGAAGATCTAATTTCCAGGTAAGGTCATACTCACAGGTACTGGGGGTTAGGACTTCAGCATCTTTTGGGGAGGATACAGCTCAACCCACACCTGTCATATTGCTTTGCTAAAACCTTTAAGACCGTGATAACCACAATTACAGGCATCATTGTCTAATTTGTAATTTCATTGAAATTATTTTAACTTTCCTCTTATAGGATATATTTGCTGTTGATTATTGGTAAATAGTCTTTATTATATAATTTAGTAAACAATAGTTTTGTAGACAGTAAATAATATAGTTATTAAATTATTTCCTTCTCATTCAGTTTTACTTAAAATTTTTATAAGGAATGAAATTACCAGTACATATTATCAGTTGCCTTTTTAGCATCTGTAGATTTGATCAAATTATTTTACTCTTTTAATTTATTGATATAATAGATTATGTTGATAATTGTAGAGTTGTTGAATCTCTTTTGCTTTCTGTAAAAATCTCTGATAAAATATATTATTCTTTTGGTAAATTGATGGTTTCTAATTGCTAATAATTTATTTAAAATTTTACATTGATTTTCATAAGTTAAATCTATCTATAGTTGTCCTTTTTGGCAATTCTTTATCAGGTTTTGGTATTACAGGTATGAACATTTTATAAATTTAATTGAGATTTCTTTACCTCTGGCCTAGAATAGTTTACATAATACTGAATTTATTAATCTGATCCTTAAAGTTAGATGAAACCCAGCTGTAAATCCATTTAGTTCTATATGTTTCTGAATGATATATCTATCTTTAAACACTTTTATAATTTCTATGGTAATTGGAGTATTCATGGTTTCCACTTTTTATTGGGTCAATTTAGGTAATTTAAAATTATATTTTTTCCTGCATCGTCAAAGTATTTTCCGTAGTATTACATGTAGTATTCTCTCATACTTGTTTTCTAAGTTCTCTTTTATCTGTGATTCTATCTCTTATTCTTAATCTTGTATATTTTTGCTCTCTGTCTCTTTTCTTCAAAGCTGAAAGAAATTTATCCTTTTTAGTGTTCTTTTCAAAGAAACAGATTTCGGATTAATTTTTCTTTCTACTGCCTTTGTTGATATGGTTTTTATTTCATTAATTTCATCTCATAAATTAATCAATTCCCACTTTCTAGCTCCTTTTTATTTATTTTACAGTTCCTTTTCTAATTTCTGCTTTCTTTAATTTTATTTTATTATTTCTGCTTTCTTTATTTCTGCTTTCTTTATATTTCTGCTTTCTTTAATTTTATTTTATTATTTTATCTTTTATTTTTATTTTATTATTTTATTTTAATTTTATTTATTTTTTATCTTTGATAACTATTTAAATCTATAGATTTTTAAAAGCTTTTCAGTGTTTACCATAGGTTTCTAGATAAAGTGTTTTCTTCATTGTTTTCTAAATGGTTTGCTATTTACTTTTAATTTTCTATTTCACTCAGTTTGCTAGGACTGTGGTTCTTAATTTACAAGATTTTGGGGTCAATGTTTAATCATTGATTTATAATTTTTGAATTTGATTTCATAATATGGCCTTTAAAATCTACTTTTTGACCCTTCGGGGCTAATACTTACTTTTGACTTTTCGTTATTGTTTTCTCTTTCTGCCCTTTAGAATTTTCTTTTTCAGCC
Organism: Pteropus vampyrus; assembly: GCF_000151845.1. Classification (NCBI taxonomy): domain Eukaryota; kingdom Metazoa; phylum Chordata; class Mammalia; order Chiroptera; family Pteropodidae; genus Pteropus; species Pteropus vampyrus. The sequence goes on from NW_011888892.1 coordinate 1,930,209, forward strand.
AAGTTGCGAGTTGTTTCATTTTCCCCTAGCAAGTGTGGAATTTTAACTAAATATTTCTATTCAATTAATAGTTATTAGATTTTCCTAAGAACTCTTCACTAGAAATGTATTTCTAAATTATTATTTTAAATCATGATACTAAGTACTTCTCCCACCAGGAGGCACTATTTTTCCTTTTCTTTTACTCTATCCCGATAAGGTAAAACCGTTTTCAAGGTGTTTCTGGTCACTCTTGAAATTTTATTTTAGTAAATTTTAGCATTGATTCTTTAATATTTTTTTTTTAATTAACAAACACAAAACTAAAAAGGAAATTGGAATTACGATAGAAACTGCATCAAGTAAATTTTTACATCCTTGGCTTTCTTGATCTGAAAACATGATCTGTTCATTAGGGTGTGGTAGACTATCCTTCAGAAAAGCTTTGTCTGTCTTTTCATACCAAAGTTATACATATATCAAATTTACTCCCCAAATTTTGTACTTTTAATTGCTTTTGTAAAGGGGGGTCTCTATTTCCATTATATTCTAGTTGGTTATTATTGTAATAAAGGAATTAATTTTGTATATTCATCTCGTATCTATTTAGAAAATTGCCAGTGTACTAAATTTTAAAGTTGGTTTGAGGTTTTAGTTATTTATTTGATTCTCTTGGACTTTCTTGATAATCGTATGATCTATTAGTAAAAATGATTTCCAATACTTTTATCTTTAATTTTCTTTTTCTTGTCCTATTGCACTAGTTAGATGTCCCACATAGGGTAAAATAATGGTACTTAAAGAAGGAATTCTTATTTTATTCTTAACTCCAGTCCAAATATCTTTATTTAAATATTAACTTTTATATTCTAATATATATTCTATGTCAGTCTTAAAATTTTATTTTATGCTGTTTTCTAAGAGTTGTTTCTTTTACTTAAATCCAGAATAAATCTGAAATTCTGTCAGATGTCTTGATATCTCTTGAGATGATCAGATTTTCTTTCTTAATTTTTCAATGTAGTGATTTACATTAATACATTTCTTAAGAGTGAATGGTCTTTGCATCCTTAATCTACTTTATACCTAGCTGTAATTGATTTGCTAATATTTTCTTTCACAGTTTTGCATTTTTGTTCATGAGCGAATGACCTATAGTGTTTCTATCTTGAGCTTCCTTTGTCTGATTTTGTTATCAGGGATGCGTTAGTCATTTAAACCATATCGAAAAGATACTCCCAATGTGTTTTTGCAAAAAAAATGTAGACTACATCTTAATTCTACTGAAAAGTGTCAGTCATACCAACAAATTCTTGAAAAGAAAGGTTTTCATGGTCCAACAGGTCTG
>NW_011888892.1:1932430-1936479 GCF_000151845.1 Pteropus vampyrus
ACTTTTATATTCTAATATATATTCTATGTCAGTCTTAAAATTTTATTTTATGCTGTTTTCTAAGAGTTGTTTCTTTTACTTAAATCCAGAATCAATCTGAAATTCTGTCAGATGTCTTGATATCTCTTGAGATGATCAGATTTTCTTTCTTAATTTTTCAAGGTAGTGATTTACATTAATACATTTCTTAAGAGTGAATGGTCTTTGCATCCTTAATCTACTTTATACCTAGCTGTAATTGATTTGCTAACAATTTCTTTCACAGTTTTGCATTTTTGTTCATGAGCGAATGACCTATAATGTTTCTATCTTGAGCTTCCTTTGTCTGATTTTGTTATCAGGGATACGTTAGTCATTTAAACCATATCGAAAAGATACTCCCAATGTGTTTTTGCAAAAAAAAATGTAGACTACATCTTAATTCTACTGAAAAGTGTCAGTCATACCAACAAATTCTTGAAAAGAAAGGTTTTCATGGTCCAACAGGTCTGAGAAGTATATCCCTCTGTTACAGATTCACAATTCACTATGTACAAAGGCTCTGAAAATTCCTGCTGAGAAGAAGCTTTTTTTTTTTTCCCAACCCAGTCTTTCTCAAATTAATTTGCACCTGGACACTTTTTTTTTTTTTTGAAGCTTATCTATTAAAACGTCCAACAGGATACCTTTAAAAAGGTGTCAGTTTTGGAAGTGCCGCTTTACAGACAAAGATGTTTCTTGCAAATTATTTATAATAGCAAAAATTAGGAAACCACTAAAAAAATAGGAAACGTTTAGGTAAATTATAGAATAGACTATTATGCGGTCATAAACTGCTGCGTGCAAAGATTTTATAAAGATGTGAAAATGCATTCATTCTAATGTTAAGTGAAGAATCAGGATAAAATATTCAATGTGATGACATGTACATTGAAACCAAACAAAGAAATGAAAACAGAGAAAACGATTAGGAATAAATTTGCCATATTCAAATAGTCATCTTGGATGGTGGGGTTTTTTTTTTTTCCTATTTCTATAGTACGTTTGCTTCCATTATTGGGGGGTGGGGGGCGTGGGCGGAATGGCCATTCCAAAATAATAGAAACCTCCAGTTTCTACCCAAAGGGATCGTGGAGGTGGGAATTTGCTGGCAGGGGGAGGACTGTTAGCAGGAGGTGGTAGCTGCGAGGGGCTCTGTCTGATGCTCTTCATTTCTCCTGCCTGTGGAAGGGCTTCCCAGGGCGAGCCACGTCCTTGGTGTGGGTTCGATTGCAAGCAGCCTTTCCTACACCCCAACTCCAGTTTCCGACCTTGCGAAGCAGGCTGCCGCACGTGAATCCCACCCGCTTCATTCCACTCCCCTCCTGTCCCATGCTTGTACTATTTATGACTCTTTCTCATTTGACCATAGGCTTGCCCAAGGCTGAGGACAGAGCCTGATGGATCTCTGAGTTTCCTCTGGCAATTGGCACAGGGCTTCGTGCGTGACACGCGTCAACAAATATTGTTCCTATTCTAAAATAATGTAAGTGGTGTCGTTCTCTTTAGACACCCCGCAAATCCACCTGCTCAGCCTCGAGGAGTCGAGAAGGAAGCAGAAGGATTCCATAGCTTCCGGAAGAACACTAAGTGTTAGGGGGACAATAATCTCTGTGGGGTCGCCGACTGTCTTACTCCAAATCCAGATTCTCCATTCTTGACCTTCGATCCTCCACCCTCAAAGTAGGGATTTTCTATTCTGAATAATGAAATTGTAATTGATTACATATGACTATTACTCAATGTCAGAGTAACACTAAAATTTTGTATACTGGACAGTCACCCAGTGAGCGACATGTTTTTTTCATTACAGAGAGAGAAAACTGAGCTATTTGGTGACAGCTGCAACTCCTGATCTGTCTATTAAAGGTATTCTAATTCTAACCAATTACACAAAGTTTTACATAATTCTTGACCTCTTCTAATACAGAGAACGTTTCACTGTGCAGTTTTTGAAGGCTAAAGATATAGAATCTTCTATAAGGCCTGAATCCACACACAGAAAGCTCAAACGTTAAGTTTTCAGGGAAGAATCTCTCCCCTGCTTTCAAAATTCACGCGTGCAATCCAGAATCGAATTGGCCACTGCCTCTGTATTATTTTTATTTTCTCTGTCAGATAAGACAAAGCCCTGTTTTCCTAAGATTTTAGCATAGTTTTGACAAACAGCTTCGTAATACTGGGCATGGCATGATCATAATAACTTTTATGGACTGAACTCTGCTGAGCGCTCATAGGTTCCATCCTCAGAACCCCCCTGGGGGGTGTGTTCTTTTATTACAGATGAGCAAACTGAGGCTCAGGGAGGTTAAGTAACCGCAAGAAAAGGCAGCCAGGAAGCACACAAAAGATCTGGGGTTTAGGCACAGGTCTGACTTTCTCCAAAGCCAACCCATTTGTGTGTAACTGCTACATGGAAAGTTGAAATTAGCATATGAAATAGATACTACTTACACGGTATGGCAATAATAGAAATAAAACTCTGATCGGCTAACCCTGAAGCCGCACTTAATACACACCAGGCACTGTTCTAAGCCCTGGTCAGACGTGAATTCATTACGATCTCAGAATGACTCTGGGAGGTAGCAGTCATTACCGACTGCAGTTTATAGGTGAAGCAACAGCACGGTGAGGTGAGACACTTGCCCACCAAGGCCATGCTCCTGCAGCAGCACAACAGGGCTGGGACCCCAGGGACGATCTGGGAAAGAAGCTGCTGCTCGACGCTGAATGACAACCACAGAAGCCCTGGGACACTCTTCCGGGCTGTTGGTCATCTCCACGAAAACCGAGAAATTCAGTACTTGCTCTGCCATGCTCAGCTCAAAGGGCTTTTGGATTATTTTCGGAAATCGGCAAGATGTGTTTGATCTGGACCAGACCCCTTTCACCTGAACGGGCATGTTCGAGCACCTCGAGGGAATAAAATAGGAATGGGGAAAGCCTGGCTATTGACTCAGTATTTGTTAAATCTGCATATCACTTTGATATAACTTGGGCTTTGGACTGATTTCTTGGTTTAATCAAACATCTACACCCTGGAGAGAGAGAGAGTGTGTGTGTGTGTGTGTGTGTGTGTGTGTGTAAATGGACCTTCCTTCAGATTTTTCTGAATTCAGCATATAACGGGGTGGTAGGAAGGGAAAGGAGCTCTGTGTTTCGCATCTTCACATTTCGGGGCACTGGCTGCCTTGGAACTACATCGGCGACACTTGCAAAGTACTGTTTCCCCACAAGATTAGTATCATCGGAAGAGTGCCTCAAGTTAATATTTTCTAAGAGCTTCCCGGCCCCTTCATATTTATTATTTGGCTTCAAATTACCTTAGTCAATAAAATTACCATTGTTGCTTCGCACCTTTCAGAAAATTTGTGTGCATTAAACACTTTGGCAATATTTATTTATTCTGCCATCTGTCTCACTATCTACACATTCTCAACAGTCTGGCCTAGAAAGCGCCCAAAATCACCTGAGCATCGTAAAATTAGTCCATGGCTGTCAGAGTAACGCATGGAGGACACAGCTGCCGTCCTGCTGCCTGATTTAATGAGGTTCCGGAAGTATGTGGACAGGGATGCTATCCCTTGGTTACCATGGAAACAAGACGGGCACTCAGAGCAGGTGTCAGCGGCACCGAAATCAAGATGCATCAGCTGACGACTCGTCATCTGGGGGAGGTGTGGACCAAGCCATGGTGGCTCCAGTTTGCGCATAGTCACACCTTCCTGTCCCTCACTTAGGACGACCTCTAGGACCGAGACCCAGTCAGACTACGTCCTGAACAGATCGTGAGGCCGTGGAAGCTTCGTGGGTCTAAAAGGACTTACACTTTGAGAATTTCAAAATTAGAAGCCGTGAGTATATCCGTTCTTTCGGATCATAATTAATCAATCGGGAGTCTGTTGTTCTATTTGAAAAGAAATAAACAAGACTCAATCCACCCTTGCCCCTCCCCTCCGCCAACGTGGATTTATTTGATTTTATTCGAAGTCAACTTGTTTCAGGAGGCAACTTTTTGTTTTAATGAACAG
>NW_011888892.1:1936529-1946299 GCF_000151845.1 Pteropus vampyrus
AACAAGACGGGCACTCAGAGCAGGTGTCAGCGGCACCGAAATCAAGATGCATCAGCTGACGACTCGTCATCTGGGGGAGGTGTGGACCAAGCCATGGTGGCTCCAGTTTGCGCATAGTCACACCTTCCTGTCCCTCACTTAGGACGACCTCTAGGACCGAGACCCAGTCAGACTACGTCCTGAACAGATCGTGAGGCTGTGGAAGCTTCGTGGGTCTAAAAGGACTTACACTTTGAGAATTTCAAAATTAGAAGCCGTGAGTATATCCATTCTTTCGGATCATAATTAATCAATCGGGAGTCTGTTGTTCTATTTGAAAAGAAATAAACAAGACTCAATCCACCCTTGCCCCTCCCCTCCGCCAACGTGGATTTATTTGATTTTATTCGAAGTCAACTCGTTTCAGGAGGCAACTTTTTGTTTTAATGAACAGAGTGGGATCTCCAGTGCTTCTGGATCAACTCACCCTTCGGGGGTCCAAGGCTTTTTACACAAAGCCAGTTTGCCTCCTAAATGATGCTCTCACAAGTGAAGCGGCGTAATTTATAAACCGTAGCATTGGTTCCCCGAGTCGCTTCTCAGATGCCACCTCACTTGTAAAGAAGAGAAAACTTCAATAGGAAGTAACTCTCCACGATTCATTCTATTGCTATGAGATAGTACTCGCGTGGAAGGCCACACATGGATGCTGGAGCTAACGCCACTGAAACATCACTACATCACTGCAGAACTGTGAAAAGACCCGGACAGCATTTCTCAGAAAGTTCCGGTTGGGCGCCAGAAACGTACGGCAGAATAACCCTCGGTAAATACAGATCTCTCTGACTTTTGAAAAGAGAAGGAGTCTTTAACTTCTCGGCCTTACCTTCTTAAGACTTTTCTCCACCTTTGTGCAGGGTCAGATAGAATTCATTAGCCAATTAGCTCAGAGAAAATAAGGCAGCATGCATGCTAGTTCATGTAGAAAAAGAGCAAAGTGTTCAATTTTTTTTTTTGCTTTTCGGGTGAACTGACAGATAGTCTTTGTTCTCTAGGAATGTGATGATTTAGGCCAAAATTCTGCTTCCCGGATAATTCAGATAATTGCCTCCACCCCATGCTTTGCTGAAGTTGGAGAGATTTGGCTTCAAAAGGCAGGTGATCAAATTAAAGTCATGTTTTGACGGACCTTATTTTAAGCTTTTTTTTTTTTGAAAGAAAAAAATAGCTATTTACTGCTTAATTAAACATTTCTATATATTTTGAAAACAGGTGAATGACATAAATGCTAAATGTTATTAGTCTGATGTTAAGTGCTGAGCATGGAGTGGAGAGTGTGTTTGATATATTAGACTTTGTTTCATAAGAATTATCCAATTTGACTTTTTTTTTTGTCGAGCGGATGTTATCATTCAGATGTTCGAAGAGACAAAGCTTTCATGCCAGCCCTCAGGAGTCGTGTGCACAAAGTGATGCTTGTTACGCAGCTCTGTGGCCATCCGTCTGTGTCACATCACTCAGCGCCTTTGTCCCGCGCTGTAATCGGAAAAGGGGGATCTGAGGGCTAGAGTCATACTTAACATTTCTTGGGGTGTTATTGACGTAGGAGCATCTCACGTGTACATAGAAAAAAAGCTACCACTGAAAAGAAATTAAATAAAAAGGTTTAATTTAAAGAAGTGGTATCGCCGTCAGACTTGCCTCCTGTAAAATAAGAACTTCATTTTTTTACCTTATTTAAAAATTTTTTTTAATTTATTTTTTTAATTGAAGAAATGATTTAAAAAATTTTCCTCCATCTATTTCCCCCACCCCTCTCCCCCTTACCCTCTGGTAACCACTAGTCCATTGTCCATGTCCATGAGTCTCTGTTTGTTTGTTCTGTTCATTTGTTGCTTTTAGGTTTATATCCCACATATAAGTGATATCATGTGATTTTCAACTTTTTTTTGTCTAGCTTATTTCGCTTAGCATGATTAACTTGAGATCCATCCATGTTGTCGTAAATGGCAATACTTCATCTCTTCTTATGGCTGAGTAATACAGCTTCTTTAGCCAATCATCTGTCGTAGGACACTTCAATTGCTTCCATGTCCTGGCCACAGTGAATAATGCCGCTATGAACATTGGTGTGCAAATATCTTTACGGATATGAGTTTTCAAGTTTTTAGGGTAAATACCTAATAGAGGGATTGCTAGATCATATGATCATATTGCTAGATCAATTCTTAGTTATTTGAGGAACCTCCATACTGTTTTCCATGTGGCTGCACCAATTTGCAGTCCCACCAGCAGTGTATGAGGGTTCCTATTTCTCCACATCCTCTCCAACATTTATTGTTTTATTGCTTGTCCTATTGATTACAGCTATTCTAACAGGTGTGAGATGGTAAATGCTCTGAAAGCAAGAACAGGTTCCACTGTTGGCTTCCCTGTGCCAAGCACAGGGTCGGGCAAGAGTCAGCGCTCACTTAACGCGCAGGTAAACGAATGCGAAGATCGAAGATCGAGTGCTCTGCAAATTTAGTCGGCCGGGATTGGGAAGTGGATCCCTTCCTGCTGTGGGGGGCGGGGGGGGGGCTGGGCATGGGGAGGGGCTGGGCGGGAGCGGGGCGGTGGCCTGGGGCTTCCTGAATAAGGAGAACTTTGGACCCAGCAACTTGCACTAACCCTAGATCTTAGAACTTCCCAAGATCGCCTGGCTCCGATGTTCACAGATCAAGTGTAAATTCGTGGTGCCCTTGGAAAGTTTCCTTCTCGCATGTCTGGCAGCTCGTGTGTGGGCGAAGGCTTTCTCCACCGCCAGTGCCCGTGGCCTCCAGGATCCTCTCATGCAGTTTAATTTCAAAGGCTTTTCACCTCCTTTGTTTCCGTTTATTTGTTTTTACTCCATTTTCACATAAGAAAAAAGTCATCGGTCTCATTGTAAACAACGTGGAAAGTAGAGAAAAGTTTGAGGAACTGAGGAAAATAATCTTATTACCTAGAGGCAACCATGATTATTATTTTTGGCATATGTCTCAACAGCATTTACATACGTATGTGTTTTGAACATGATAAGTGCTATTAAAAACACAATTTAGGAGTCCTTTCCACTGTCATTAAAAATCTGAAGCAACTTTTCAAAACACCACGGAACTTGACGCTGTTCGATTATACTACAACTTGAATTTCTATCATGTTTGACATTTGTTTTTGTTTTTTTTTTTTTTCCAAACTTTATGTTAATACAAATAGAGCTGAAATACTTACGGAGTGTTGCCCACATTTTGGGTTATTTGCTCAAAACAGAGTCCTCAAAAGAGAATTATGGAATCGGGGGAAAGGGCCATTCGAAGGTACTGATTTCTAGAAAGTCTGTCGCGGTGTCCCTGCTCCACGGGGTTTGTGAAGCTTTCAACTCTCCAGTCCACCAGCTCTTCCAGTTGCATAAGGCTGCTGAACAAACTACCCCCAAACCAAGCGACTTAAAGTTACAGCCATTTTATTACCTCTCACAATTCGGGGATCAGAAATCCAGGCAGGGCTCGGCCGGCCGGTTCTTCTGCCCCACGTGGCATCAGCCAGGGTTTCTCAGAGGTGTTAAGCAGACAGCTGGTCTGGCCTGGAGGTCCGAGGTGGCTTCCCCACATGTCCTGCTCCCTGGCAGCAGTGGCTGGAAGGCTGGGCTCCATCCAGTGCCTTCCCTCTTCGTGGTCTCTCCCACAGGGTGTTCAGAGTTCTTACAGGTGGCTCAGGGTGCCACAGGTGAGCCAGTGTTCCCAGAGCAGGAAGTGGAAGCCGCCAGTCTCTTAAGGCACAGCATCCCTTCTGTCAAAGCAGTCACAGAGCCCACCCAGGTTCAAGGGGACGGGACCAAGACATTATTTCCTGATGGGAGGAATGTCAAAGAATTGTAGCCACTTCTAATTCACCTTATCAGTATTGAAGACTATTGTAAGAAATATTTATTTGCTTGCTAATTTGAAAGATAAGCTATGGTAAACCCGCGTTTCTTTCATTTAATTTATTCATCCAGTCTCAAACTTTTTCATATAATTATTGCCACTTGAATTCTCCCACCTGTGGCTTGCTTGGTCCTGCCTTTGGGTCTCTCCTAGCTCTGCCACTTACAATTTTGAGATGTTGGACAGGTTACCTAAACTCTGAGTCTCCACTTCATCTGTAGAATGGGGGCAATAATATTTTTCTGAGAACCTGCAAATCGCTGCGAAGCTTACATGAGAAAAAGAATCTAAAGTGCTTGTTTAACACATGCCCGACCTATAATAATAAACCCTCAGTACACCCTGGTGACTGCCGCTAAATGTATTATTTATAGAGTCTTGGTGTCATCCTCAGGTGCCAGCGTGGAGAGGTGCATGCGGACAGGACGCAAAGGCCTGGGGCTGCTGGGGGCACAGAGTGACTTCAGGCAGAGGAAGAGCCAGGCATCCTCTGTGTTCTGCTTGATGCCAGTTTCCAGTCCCAATTCCCTGGCACCTCTGCCCAAGGGCAGGGAGCTGATGGCTTGTGAGCGGGCACAGTGCCATCTTACGGGACGGGAATGAGAACAGGCAGCCAGGGGCACATGTCTGTGTCCTGCCGTGTTTGTTAAACAAACCGTTCCCAGCCGGGGAGCGCGGGAACAGCTGTCAGTTCTAGTCTTACAGACCCTGGTAGGAGGCGACGTGTGGTCATTAATCCAGTTCTGGGAAGAATTACCTTTCTAACTTTCTTTTAAAAGAAACAGTTCTGAACACCCAGCAAATACAGAGGAGTTGATTTATGCCTCATCCATCAAACTGAAATAAACGTTATTCCATGGAAGCCAAACCGGCACTTTGAGACGGAAGATAGTGAATTCACCTGCTGCGCCCTGACTGAGAGGTGCTCACATCGGTCACTTCTTCCTCTTGTCTGAAGGTGACACGGCACCCTGCCGCCAGCAGCACAAGTCCTTTTAGTGGCTTTTCCCCCGCATGAATGGTAATGGGCTATGTCCTGCCGGCTACATACTCCCTGATTTGAGCCCAGCAATGCCTGGCCACAGCTGGTCGCATCTTTGGGTGACATTTTGGACAACAAGTCGATCGCATCGCAGACTTGCGGGCCCTTGGTGCCTCGGGGTGCTTTAGGTGGGTGATGGGCCCGCACAGAAGATAGGCAGGAGCTGGGTGCCCTGGGGAGAGAGGCAGGCGATGAGGCCTCGGGAGGCCGGGGTGCTCCAGCACCCAGCAATCGTGCAGCGTAGGCTTCCTGAGCCTCAGCTTCTACAGCTGCTAAATGGGGAGCCGGACGCCTGCCCTGCCTCCTTAATGAGAGTGCGGAACCCACAAAACCAAGACCTTTCACCGCGTGGGTCGTAGCAGAACTGGAGCGAACCCGCGTTCTTCCCGTCTTGCTCTTGTAGAGGCCTTTCGCGTCCAGCACGTACTTCATTCCGTAGCAGCTTTGGAAGGGCTTCGTAAACGTTATTTTTCCACTTTACAGCGTAAGGAACCGCAGTGCACTGAGGTCGGCCCGCTGACCCCAGTTCTTAGCAGTTCTCACCGGACGCACGGTCTCCACGAGGAACCGGACGCTGGGGCCTGGACGCCATTCCAGGGCCTGGCTTTTGTGCCCCGATAGGTCCGTTCCCGCCGGGGCTCAGCAAGCAAGGACTCGACTTGGATGATGTAGGATTCTCGCCTGGAGACACGCTGAGAGGCCCGTCCTCCATCTTTCTCAGGCCACAGAACACGACCTCGAAGGTCCTTTGGGCCCCATTAGGCCACGTGCAGGTCCCTGAAGGTGTCTAGGTGCAGGCAGGGGCCAGGAGAGACCAAGGCCAGGAGGCTGGGCATCTGGGCGGGGAGCACCCACACCTTATGGGCACACAAACGCCCATGAGCCCTGGGGGTACGGGACTCCCCGTTTCTATTTTTACTCCAGAGTCTGTGTTTAACCGACAGACACCGACCTGCGGTCAGCAGGGGCCTTCGACCTTGATCTCAGGTTGGATGCGAAGTTCAATGCCAAATGTAGGCCCCCTTGTCCAGTTCTGAGAGGGCCTGACTCTGCCTGTGCCCTCAAGTTCCCTGCTAAGGATGGGATCCCATGCGCCATGCGCCGGGGTGGGCGGGTGTGGTTCGGTGCACCCGAGAAGCCAGAGCAAGGTCAAAGCCATCTCACACGGAGCTGTAAACGGGCGGAGCTCGTGAGCGTGCAGGTAACACAAAGCCCCGAGGGCCGGGCACAGAGAAGGCACCGCACATTTTCCTTTCTTGTGGTGCATTTATTTCTTTTTAAAAAAATTACTTTTTAAAAAATCATTAAAAGCCTTATTTGTAGACGCTGTGGCCAAAATATTTCAGTAGGACATAATGTTATCGCCTCGCTCCCTGCTGCCTCCGTTTCTCAGGCATGAAAGCATTTTTCTCCAGAAAAATGAAGGCTAATGTTAGAAAGCAGTGCTTGGGGAATTATGCCACTTAACTAATTTCCTAAGTGTTTACAGCCAACACAGCCTCGGCGGAAACTTCGGAGGGAAAGAGGGAGCCTTTCAAAGCCTTTATGAAAGGTGGCGGCACCCCCTCTGACGCTGGGGGGTGGGGGGGGGAGGGAGGCGCAAACAAAAGAGCATCTCAAAACTCAAAAGGAAGAAAAGATGGCTGGAGGGGGAGACGGAGGCAGAGAACACAGGAAAAAAGACATTATTCCCACTCTGCTGATCACAGGGCTCAACCAAATCCTCCCACGCCGGAAAGAACAAAGTACTCATTTCCAGCAACCCCAGAACAGAAAAAGGGGATATTGGCGGAATCCCTTCATATCAAGGAGCAATTAAGTTATTAGGAGATTTCAGAGAATTTCCAAAGAACAGAGAGCCTTTCTCGCACATTACAAACTACCTCTGAGCCTTCCGTGAAATCGCAAGATACGTATAACGCTGTCGAGTTAGTTGTTATGTTTTTGGCTTTGTTCAGTCGTTCACTTAACAAATATTTATCGAGCGACTTCTATGTGCAGGTCATGAATTGAAAACTCCTGGGCTCGGGTTTCTCGTCTGTAAAATGATTCTCTGCCATCGCTTCACAGAGTACTAGGTAAAGGGCTCTGTAAACCACGAAGTCCTTGATGAAGGTTAGTCGTCATTATTTTTGTCAAGCTCCCTGAGGGGATGGGGCGACCACACACCCTGGTATGCCCCAAACAGTCCCCGGGCACACCTGTTCTCCCAGCCCCTTTTCACCTTCCAGGTGTCCCCGTTTGCCAAATAAGCTGTATGACCCTGTGTTGGTAGCATCATCTGTGCAAGAGAAAAGCCTGAAATAACTCCAAGTTCCAACCTGATTGTCCCCTCGCAGTAAACTTCCATTATCTCACCAACTGTTCAGGCGAGTTCCACTCTGCCTAACAATACCTGCCATCTTTGAAGGTGCAGCCAACTCAGGTGTGGAAATCAAACGTGTTCACAGGAGTAAGTACTCTGCGCCGCATGTGCAACAGCGGCTTCTCCCAAGGAAGAGGAGAAAAAGCAATTTGGGGAGCGCCCGTCATGAATGCAGAATCTGGGCCTGAGGAAGTGTTCTCCTGCACAAAGGCCTTTTCAGTTCATAAACTGAAATGTTATATTTCAAGACAGCGGTGCTGCCGGCCTCTGCAGCGGGCGCAAAGCATAGCGGAGTCTGGCGACAGCTGACAGCCAAGAGCTTCGGGCTTCCCAAGCGGAATTAGGCTGCTGGGTTGTGGGCGAGAGGGGGATACTGCTGAGGGTCGGGGCTGGGATTTCGATCCTCGCCTCCTGCGCCCCAGCGGCCGCGTTTCCCAGACCCACCCTGCTCCCTGACTCGGGGAGCGGGCGTGACTACAGCATCCACTTCCCAGTGTGGTTCTGAGGGTGAGTGAGGATGGCCGATGCGCATAGCGGAGCCCCTGACACCTGGCAGATTGTCTGTCAGTGCAGAAAGGCTTGTCATTCTCAATTCTGCCGCTCCCAACGGGGCACTTAGCGGCCATTAACCAGCACTTTCGTGGGAGACAACTACGAGGCGAAAGTCAGGGGCCAGCCCCTGCTTCTACCTTCTCTCCCTTGCTGCCAGATACTCACGAGAGTTGTCCAGAGCAAAGACTTTCAAATGTGGTCAGGGAATTCAGATTCTACGTGTATCTGTTAGTCATCGCCAAAATAATGCTGTGTAACAAAGCATCCCAAATCCCAGTGGCTTCGGGCAACGCTGATTTATTCTCCCCGGCGTGCGGGTCCGCTGGTGTCCACGAATCCAGGCTGAGCTCGTTTCAGGCCGCTCTGGCTGGGGTGTTTCGGAGGTGGCTCAGTGTGTGTCATCCTTCTCCTCCAAGCAGGGGCCTGTCCAGCGTACACGCTTCCGAGGACAATGGCAGGGGAGCCAAAGGGCCAGTGGAAACCCTCCCGGTCTCTCAAGGGCTGGCTCACAATCTGCCACTTCTGCCCATGTATCTTTGACCAAAGTAAGTCACATGGCCAAGTCCAAAGTCAATACTTGCCGAAAAAGGGCCATGGCAAGAATGTGGTGGGGACAGGGGTGAAGAAGTCGGGCCAAGTCGCAACATCTCATCTTTTGCAGAAAAGGTTGGAACAAACAAATTTTGACTGGTCCGAAATGGCCTCATCCCCCCCGCACATGGCTGGCTGGTCATCGGCGGGCTGGAGGGGACACCTGGGCCTTGTGTCTCTCTTCACCCGGCCACCCAGCCGTCTAGCCCGGGTTTGTTTATATGTCGATATCTTGATTTCAGGGGCAGCAAGAGAACAAGCCCCAATGTGTAGGCACTTTTTTCTGTCTCACTATCTCGTGCGCTAACATTTCAGTAGCCAAAGCAAGACACGAGGCCAGCCCGGAGCCAGCGTGGGAGAGGACGACCCCCGGGGGTCCACGGGGGGAGTTAAATAAATGATGGCTATTTGGGCACTCTACCACAAGTACCTTGCTCGGGCGCACAATAAACGGATGGTAGGCGTCCTTCCCCGGTACTTCGGGCTGACAGGCATGTGGTAAGTCATACGTGTCCCAGTGATGTGTGCCAGACATGCATGTCATTTCCCACGATGGCCACGTAAACTGCCTGGTCCTTACTGGGCTTTCTACTCAGACACATCCTAACAGCCTTATGTCTCAGGGGTTAAATAAAAATCACCCAATAAATGTATTTATGAGAACTTTGGGGAAAAGATGGGAATGTCTTAGCAGCAAGCTTATTTTCAGAAAAAGAAATCTCTCCTATGTGATTCCAGATTAATTCTCAGAACGTACTTTTGTAAGCGGAAGTGAGGGGTTCCGTAGGTCTCTGCCCTCATGCCCACCACCTGCGCCAACTCGTCAGGCCGTCGCGGGGCCAGGGTGCGCCCAGTGCCCAGGTCCTAGCCCCTGAGCTTTCACTATATAAATATGTTCGAAAGCGTTCACCCATTTAGCATCGTTTACCTGGAAAAGGGCAAAATCATTTTCCAAACTGCAGAGGACGGAGCGAGAAAGTGTGTTTGGCGTTGTCGCAATTAGTCACGCTTTGGCATGTCCCGGGGAAAGACTTCTCCGGAGTTGTTATCGACACAGTAAAGTGGAGGGGGTTAAGAAGAAGTCCGCAGGCACCATTAATTAACCTCTCCATTACTTTTACTTCCCCGTGCATTCTCCTGACGGGTAGAAGACCGCGGGGCTGAACCCCGTTAGAGCGTCGAGCATCCTGCCTTTGCAAAGCCCAAGCCTCCTGCTTTCCAGAGAAATCGCCCGCAGGCTTCACAGTCCCCGTGGGCTGTCGGGGGTCACGGGGCGGGGCACAGATTCTGGCCC
>NW_011888892.1:1948404-1950997 GCF_000151845.1 Pteropus vampyrus
CCAGCCAACGGTCACCTAGGGCACGGGGACCTCAGTTCTACGACCACAAGGAACTGACTTCTGCCAACATCCTGAATGAGTATATTCCTCCCAGAGCCTCCAGATAAAAGTTCAGCCAGCTGACACCTTGACTCCAGTCTTATAAGACCCTAAGCCCAGCCCAGCTAAGCCCAGTGGACTTCTACCTATGGAACTCTGAGATAATGGGTGTTGTTTTAAGTCCCAACATTTGTGGGAATTTGTTGCGCAGCGATAGGAGGCTGACACAGTGTTCTCTGAAAGATCTTTGCAGTAGGTGTGGGAGCGTGACAGGCTATGGGTAAATTCCTGTTCTCCTTAGCCGCGCACCCCCTAAGCCTCGGTGTCCTCATCTGTAGAGTGATGGATATAACACTTACCTTTCAGGGTTGTTCCATTTGTTGGAGTCTGAGGTAGATGGTGCTCTTAGGAGAGGCCTTACCTGTTCGGCACCTCAGCCGTCTCCTTGTAAAGTAGGGCCCCATTAATACTCAGCATTTAATCCAAAGATCGTGTCAGATGAGACGGTGGACAAGACATCAGTGTTCCCTACCGACGACGTTCCTTAGCACAGCGGCCGGGCCACAAACCTGAGAACAGGCCATAAAGGGCCATTTCCTGCAGGCGTATCATCAAGCCGCATCATTTCCGTATCGTTTAGTCCCCTCTAATTAAGAAATTAATTGAACACCAAGAAAAATTACCTAAATATCACATCATCCTCTTAGGAGCCCAATATCTCAATGCAACATATTATTTGCCTCCAAAAAATAAGACACCACGAACGTTCAGAGGAGGTGCTGGGCTGGGAGCTTCTCAGCTGTGAGCACTCACTGCCAGCTTCATTATTTTACCAGGAAAGAATCTTCACCAAAAAAAAAAAAAAAAAAAATCCATCACCAATTTTTGCCATAAGCTGTCCCGTCAGAAAGTATGCTGCCGTCGATCTTTCCATTCAGACCCCGCCCCGTGTTGTCCCACAAGGACGCTCCTAAGACACAGGCGGGCAAGAAATTAGGAGAAGGAGCAGACACGTTCGACGTGAAGACACCGCACCGCGTGGCCCGCTGAACAGGCTGCTCCCTCGTAACCGTCTCCCGCCCCTTGGGCCATAACTGAGCGCCAGTGACTCATGGGCGCCCTCATCACAGGCCCCGCGTTATCTCATAGATTTTCGAAGTCTTCCGCCGAGGCTTTTATTTCAAATGACAGTTATTTCTATTAATGGGTGGGTCCTGTCAGGGTCGCGACCCCAGTCGGGGCGGGTGTCTTCCCGTTGGAACGGCAGTCATCATCTCTGTGAAGTGATGCATGTAAAAGAGGCAGTCAGAGCCAGGCACCTCGCGCAGGGCTGCCACTCAAGTTGACATCTCCACGTCAGAGCGTTTTCTCAAAGTTTTCTCCATGTGACCTGCAAGTTAAAGATCAGGGGGCTTCCTTCATCCAAGCTATCCGCGTGCCAATCATCCTTACCTAAAAATGAAGGTTACAAATAAGCCAGAGCTCCTGTTGATACTCTTCTGCCTGGCCCATCCTTCCCCTGTCGATCTTCCGTGACGGGTCCACGGTGCCTCTTCTCCCCCGCAGGGCACCAGACGAGCTGTTCCCGCTCTCCCCCTGTTTGTGTCCCCTCGCCCTCCGTGATGTTTTATAAAGTGCTCCCGGCCTCCTGGCCTTACGGCTTCCTTCCACCTCACAGATGCTCCTCTCTTTTGCTTTTCCTCCCTTCCCTTCCTTCCCTCCCCCCTTCTTTCCATTTTTTCCCTTCTTCCTTCTCTTCTCCTGTGTCCTCCTCATTCCTCTTCCTTTTTCTCTGTCCCTCCTTCTCTATTCCCTTCCTGTCCCTGATGTCTTCACACAAGGAAGTTAAGGTATGACCCTGCCCTGCCCAGCAGGAAAACCAGACACCAAGCAAATGTCTACCAAACATATCTAGCACGGTGGCGATGCGCGGAGATGTCACTCAAGGAAGAGCCTGCCATGGACCAGCACACATCCCGTGTACCTGCCCCTCATGACAGCCCTGGGCACTGACGGCCACGAAATCTGCTGCTCCTTAAAAAACACGGTCTGCTTCTAAGAACCTGTCACGATGGGGGTGGAAGGCAGACCCATCCTCAGGGACGGCGTGGCTTTCTGATACTGAGCTGGATGCTGAGAACCAAGGGACAGAGCGGCCGTGCCCACTGTGGCCCTTTTTCTGCTGTGGACCACCCCTCCTCCCTCCCTCCACTCCCCCGCGTAAAGTTAAACCCAGCTCATCCACGTGTTTGCACGGCCTCAAGTGTGTTCTCAGGTGCTTCGTTCTTAAGCGAAGCCTGAGCGCCTTTTCTCAGCCTCCCGTCCACTCGGGTCCATGGCCTCCTCGCCCTTGCTCATTAGCCATTTGCCTTCACGCGGGCGACGCTTAACCGTGACTATGAAACCACCGCGGGCACACTGAGTGTGAGTGCCCGGAGGGACCCGCACTGCAGGAGAATGAAGGGGGAAATGAGCGTCTTCCAAAGCACAAAAGAAGCGAAGAAAATCAATGTTTAATATCTTCAGCTCAGTTTCCGTGTGTGAAATGGGGACA
>NW_011888892.1:1951985-1958588 GCF_000151845.1 Pteropus vampyrus
GCTGCTCTCGCCGAGTTTCATACTGTGTGACTGTATGTGCGCATGTCAGATGCCCCATCGTTACTTCCGGCATTCCATCCTCTCGTCAGATATCCATACCCCCTCGACTTTCCTCTAACCTTCTCCCCAACGCCATCTTTATCATCTTCAAAGCCTGGACTTCTTTGAATCGCCTACAGTTACATCTGTGTCCATAGACTGAAATCCACCCACCTGTCTGACCTGTCCAAGCATGTGGACATTTAGCAGCTGGTAAATAAAACATCCAGATATGTGACCACTTTAGTTTTCATCTGGAACTTTCGCAGAATGTAGAGAAGTTCTGGATGAACGCTAGCCTAGTCTTTCAATTTTCCACATTCGGTTATCGTTATATTATTATTTATTGTTCATTTTATATATTTTACCAGCTCATCTAGGTAGCCATCAACAGGCACAATAATGTGGTTAATATTTTACACAAATAATTAATTATCTTTCAAAGGTAAGTTAGTAAATGGATTATGAATACATCCAAGAATATTTTGGCAAATATCCCCAGGGAGCTGCTTTGGGAGTAAAGCCGTGTTAACAAGGCAACATCTTCTGGCTGGGTGGGGCGGGGTGGGGTGGGGGATGGATGGCGTGTTTGAAAAGCTTAATAAAACTTGAAGATTGTTGATACCGCTGATTCCAGGAAGGTAGGCAGAAGAGTTTAAGCAAGTAACATAGAGAACGTAAATAAAACAGATCAGAAATATATGTCCTATGATCAACATACTCACGTCTGTCTAGTAGAGAGTTGCGCACAGTTAGGACAATGCTCAGATTATCGTAGTGAGTTAGAGGAAACTTCAGAGTAAAAACGTGCCGCCTGCCAGTGGTGACAAGGTTCCCAGCAGACGTGGTCCAGGGGCTGGCGACAGGGCCGAACTCTCGTCTGTTTGTAGCAAGTGGCCGTGAGCCACCAGCTTTCCTGCCCTGGCTCACACATCCTCAATCCCTCTGGGCATTTCGGAAATCCAGATCCAGCATGGGTCTTCCTCAGTGTGGCTTCTGCTAAAAGAGCTGGGTTATTTTCTTAGTTACATTATAGAAAATTTCAAGCATTTACTGAAATAGAGCAGCATAGCGAACATCACTTGGCTTCAACAATTAGCAACCTTTCACCAATCTGCAGCTGATGTCTTGTTTCTTTAATTGTGGTAAAAACAAACAAACAAACACGCAATGTAAAAGTTACCGCCTTGTAAACCTAAAACTCCACATCCACGAAACAGTTCTCTCTGGCCCAGCCCAGGAGACTATCAGTCTGCTCTCTGTGTCCATGAATTTGACTACTCCAGGAGCCTCATAGAAATGGACTCATACAGTTTTTGCAGTTTGGTGACTGGCTTATTTCACTTAGCATGATGTCCACAAGGTTTATCCCATGCCATAGCACTTCCTTCCTTTTTAAGGCCGAAGAAAGCTCCGTCGCTGCACATTCCCCGTTTTGTTTATCCATCATCTGTAAGTGGACGTCTGAGCTGCTTCCACCTTCTGGCTCTTGTGGATAGTGCAGTCGCTGTGAACATGGATGCTCAAACATCTTTTCAAGACGCTGTTTTCAGTTCTTTCGGATAAGTACCCAGAAGTGGGATTGCTAAATAACATGGTATCTCTATTTTTTTTTTTTTTTGAGCAGGTCCGATACTGTTTTTGAGGCTGTACCATTTTACAATCATGCAACAATGCATAAGGGTTCCAATATCTTTACATCCTCACCAACACTTGTTATTTTCTTGATTTTTTGATCGATAGCATCCTGTCGGATACGAGGTAATATCTCATTGTGGTTTTGTTTTGCATTTCCCTGATGATTAGTGATGTTGAGCATGTTTTGATATGCTTGCCGGCCATTTGTATATCATCTTCGGAGAAAAGTTTAGTCAAGTCCTTTGCCCATTTTTAATTGGATTATTTGATGTTTTGTCATCGAGTTGTGATTTCTTTTTAAGTAGAGACATAAAGTAGGTTTTTTGTTTTGTTAACCATAAAAAATTGCAAAAGAAAAAATGACTAGATTGCTGAAATGAAGATGCAGATAATTATGCAGAAGTGGTTTCCAATACAAGCCCAACGGAATTAGTAGGCGACTTTGAGATATCCCTCTGTCTGCTGCGAATCATCATTCGGTCATCACACATGCACTGGTGCCGGGTGGAGCCAGCCCTCCCAAAGGCGTTGGGGTGTGAGAGTGGAAAAGGCGTGGCATCTGCCTTCAAGGAGCTGACAATACTTCAGGAGAAAGGTGGGTTTTTGTTTGATTTTTTAAAAATAGCTTTATTGAGATATACTTCACATACCATATAATTTACCCTTTTAAAGTATGTAATTCAATAGGTTTTGTATACTATTTTTGAGACTATGATAAACCCATGTAACATAAAATTTGCCATTTACTCTATTTTTCAAGTGCACGTCGGGGCACACGCCGTTGAGTATGCGCTCACAGGCTGGCCAGCACCCTTCAAAGTGGTCGGGGTTCCTCCTGTGACTTCAGACTGGATGATCGAGTTCTCTTCTTCGGTTGCTTTTGAGAAAAGGCAAATGCATTAGCCCTTATTTCTGCCATAATTTGTCCTTCAGTTAAAGGACAAATACTAGAGAGAAGCCACTGGGTTATCTCAATGTGCCCCTCCTCCATTTAGTCACTAATCACCATTGACTTGGTATAAATGTCTTTAAATTGAATAGTTATTTGTTTTTTGCCCAATTACACATTCATATGATTCAAACATTAATGCCAATGCCCCATCCCTCCTGATAGGGGACAACGGTTATTAGTTGTTTTTTTTTTTTAATTTCTTTTTCTTTCCAGAGATTTTAAAGCATCAACAAGCCAATACAAACATATATTCTGTTCCCAATACCTCTGTCATAAAGGATAGCAAATGAAACATCTTTCACTTAACAATATATTTGGAAAGCTTTCATGATGAGCTTTTGATTGTCACAAAAGTAAGAAATCAAGACTTCTGATGGTAGTAATTTTTGCAAAGGACTTGGTTAGTTATCACTCAATGACAAATAATAGCTAAATCAGTGTCGGCCATAGCTCACCGAGTTCGTGGCCTATGTTAGCTGGACCATTTAGATGGAGAGAGGCTCCATTTCTACCTGAATTATCCGGGCAATTGTGATTGATAGGATGGATCTGAAAA
Source organism: Pteropus vampyrus (assembly GCF_000151845.1). Classification (NCBI taxonomy): domain Eukaryota; kingdom Metazoa; phylum Chordata; class Mammalia; order Chiroptera; family Pteropodidae; genus Pteropus; species Pteropus vampyrus. The sequence continues at coordinate 1,955,171 of NW_011888892.1, forward strand.
TACATGGCCCTTTCCCGTTTCCCATCGGGGACGAACTCCTTCGTGTTTTGGTCTCAACTTATTTTCAAAATTGGCACAGCTGGGCTGTATCTTGAATCGATTCACCGACACTCCAAATGCGAGATAATGGAAAGATGAGAAATGGCTAAATGGGAGCCATTTTGTGTTCTAGAACACTCTTAAGAGTACATAAAGAGCACCCAGAAGACTCGTTCACCGGATTGTGAGGTTGTGACAGATCCTGAATCAGTAGATCAGCCCCTGTGAGCCAAACAGCATCATTCATCAAAGGGGACAGAAGCTCCTCGGAAGAGTGATACGTATTGTGGGAAACTGGACTCAACTTGAAAAGTCCCGTCGTCGCTGAGCTTTCATCGTCAGCTAGAGAGCTCAAGACACACCACGATGGCGAGTGGAATAAACTGCATCAAAGGGCACAAGGAGTGTAGAGAGGGGTTACTGAGTGTTAAAAGGGACTGAATTTAATAGATCTCCACTGACAAAATGTGGCTCTTGACCTTATGTAGGGAAATAAAATAAGGCGAGAAAATCAGAACGTTTCATTTTTGGCTAAAAGAATCCATCTATAGGTCTGTATGATCATACACACCCCATTAAACTGTTCTCTCCTTGTAAATTTAGCCTTTGAGCCAGACCACCCGCTACCTCGTCCCACCCCGCTTCATTCATCCACTGCATCTCAGCCTTAAATCCTTTTGAAATAGATGCTTCCGAATGGTCCATCTCCACATTAGTCCTAAGGAAACAAACAGGCTTTACCCAGGTGGGCGTGGCCTCGCTCAAGGCCGAAGCCGCTGCGGAGGCTGTTTCCCTCCCTGATTAACGAGCCTGCTCCCTTGCTCCGAGGCCCCGCACACCTATCCTTCCCCGCTCCCTCTGGCATGCTCGAGGATTCGTAGCATTTTAATATCTTCCCCAGATGTCCCGCGATTCGATGTTTTAAAAATAATGTATATTTTATTTCCTTAATTCCATCAACGGATTTACAACTTAACATTTCGTCAATAGCACAAACGTGTGGGTTTTTAACCAGCGAGAAAGAATTGTCTGTGGCAACATTTTTCTTAAACCTCCAGTGAGAGGAGCTGGTTGCCAGGTTCCGTGCCTGCCTGGGGATGAATCCATTTGTGCCACCTGCCCCGAGGCCATGACACGGCTCCCGCAAGGAGACCGCTGGGGCTGGGGAGCGCATTGTTTTGGAGGAGGAGAGCGTGCCAGGAGGTTGTTACTTAATAACCAGTTGCCTTCTGAGCTGGAGAGTTAATCACTACCATTAAGTAGTGATCGCTCCAGGTGAGAAGATGTGAACAGCTTCACATTTGCGAAAGTTTGGAAGTCGAAAGGCCAATGGGCTGATGCAGTGGGAGCTCGACGAGGATGCTGCTTTCAGTTCCAATTGTGTCCGGTTCCAACGCCTTGCTTTGGAGTTTTCTTTTCTTTTTTTTTTTTAATTGGAAATTCAGATAAAACAACTTGACATGGGGGGCTGCCCTTTCTGGATTTTACCTGTCTAACATGTTTATCTGTCTAACATGTTTCGCGGTAGCCCGCATAACTTTTATAATTAGAAAAAGCAACTGACTTTCTTTAAAGCAAAACCGTGTGTCTTTTCGTTCTTGCTTTTTGCCCAGCCCCATCTGCTACAGATAGCAGCTCGGTTCTGGACGTTTCCCCCGTAGTTGTCACGGCAGGAGTCACTTTTGCTTCCTGGCTCTGTGAGAGACGAGATACCCAGAGACCGTTTCTAAGGAAGGCAGCAAAATCCAAAACAACCAAGAAGATGAAGATAAGAATGGTCATCATTTCTATCCTGCTAGACGTTTGTCTTCACCTGGTCCATGTCCCCAAAGCCATCTCTTGCATTCTGCCGGGAACCGGCTGTGACATTAAGAGCCAGAGAACTTAATCTACAGAGATGGGAGTGGGGTGGCTTATGCAGGGTACAGTCAGCCTATACAGGTTCTAGGACACCGCTGTCAACCTTGCCTGAAGTTTTAATCACCTGGGAGTTTGACAAGACACTGATGCCCAGGCCCACCCCCGAAGACTCACCTGCGGTGGCTCTGGATGCAGGCCAGGCGACTCTATTGTGCAGACGAGGTCTAGAGCCTTCCATCTCCGCCCCCGCTGTAGTCAAAGCCCTCCTGTCGAAAGTGTGGTCCACGAAGCAGCAGCAGCAGCAACATCTGGAAGCTTGATAGCGATGCAGAATCTCAGGCCCCATCTTCTGAATCAGAATCTGCATTTTAACAGGTGTGTCGTGTTCATGTTACACGTTAAGAAGCACTCATCTGGGCCTCGCTATCTCTTGCTCAGATGCTTCTACAGTCTCCGAGGGTCTTCTCTTCGTTTCTCTATTCTCTCTCATTTCAAGGCAGTATCCATACCATTGAAGGAGTTCAGAATGAGCCACTGTACCATTATTTTGAGTTGAAGGCATTTGAGTATCCCAAATCCCTTATCTGCCTAAAAGCAGAGCTCCCCCCGCTCCCCGCAAAGTACACTGTCTTAAACCCCCTGTCCCAAAGGAACTCTCCTTTGACCCAAACAGGCATCGTCACAGGACTCATATCTCTCACCTGTTCTCCTAAGGCCCCATTTATCTTTCTAAAAAGTCATTTGCTTTTGCATAAGTGTCTTTTCTCCCCTTCTTCTAAAAACTCATTTGTTCTCCCAGAAGTTTCCCACTGTCCCTCCCCATTACTTATTAAGAAGGTATAAAAGCGCCAAATTCTAAGCACTTCTTTGAACCACCTTACTTTATGAACTCCAGTGTGCATGGATGTCATCTGTTTTTTTCACTTGCTAATCTGTCATTTGTAAGTTTAATTTGCAGGCCCCCGAGCACTGACCTAAGAGGGTAGAGGAAAAGATTTTCCTCCTTGACACTATATCTTTGATTACGTCACAATGAAGCCATAGGATAAAGTACAAACTCCTTCACCTGGCAACAAGGCCACTCAGAACTAGGCTCCGACACACCTCCCCAGACTATTGTGTGTCCTTGGCCCCCCGATGTCCTGCCTTCCAGCCACGTTCGATGTGAGACGTCGAAGTCCTTCAATGAATCTGTGCATTTGCGCAAACTGTCCATTCCGAATAGTCTGTCTTTCTCCCTCTCCTTTCTCTGGCGATCGCACAGTCTTTAAGAACAGCTCCAATGTTGCCCCGTGCATACGGCCTTCACTGAAAAAGGGTTCTCGATGCCCCAGTATGTCACTCCAACACCCAGCACAGTACCCAGGAGATACTCAGAAAGTAGTTTTTTTGTTTGTTTGTTTTGTTCATTTTTTTTTTTTTTTGTAAATGGATGGATAGAAGGAAGGAAGAATGGAAGGAAGGATGGATGGGTGGACTAAAACCTTGTTTCCCAAATTTCTCCATCTTCAAAAATATT
>NW_011888892.1:1959783-1965063 GCF_000151845.1 Pteropus vampyrus
AAAAAAAACTGGAAAGAAAAAAAGAAATACAATTCCTTCATTTAAGTGGTCTGCCTACATTTTTTAAAGCTAGAAACAACGAAAGTGAGACACTATGTCAGGCACGGCCCAGATAAAATTTGCTAGTAGGATATTATAAATCCTATATTTAATAAAGTTTTAGTTACTGATCAAAACAATGAAAATGAGAAAGAAAATTATTCTAATCAAATTCACAACTTCAAGAGGTTAGACGGAATCCCTGGAATGCCATATTTCTCATTACATGAAGATTTAATTACTGATCAAAGCATGAAAAAGAGACTTGTTCATAATAAATTCACAGCTCAGAAGCGGCAAGGGCAGCTCTGGGCTGCCCATTAGAAGACGAAGAAAATTCCATTCATAAAATTAGCAAATTGGATGGGAATGACGAAATCTCTGGAGCTCCGCTCGTTTACTGTAGGGTGATCCTAAAAATGGCGTCAAAACCTCTTGGACGGCATGAGAATGTTTCTAGCAAAACCCAATCTGATTCAAATTAGTGAATACAGATTTTTTCCTTGGATGAGCATGGCAGGAAACTTAGTATTTAATTTTATACCAACATTCTTTCATATGGAACCTTTACAAGCAGAAACCTTTTATACCAACATTCTTTCAAAAGAAACCTTTACAAGCAGAAACCTTTTCACGTTCCAAGGCTAAAGACAAAAGTATTTTGTTACGTGTTACATAATTCACAACCAATTTTCAAGATCGACTTTGGCCAAAGAAGTTCTTTGTGACCAGAAACATTTGGTTGTTTTTTTTTTTATTAAAATAGCACAAAATGTCACGCACACATATATGAAAAAAGCACACATGCAACAACTAGAAAGTTAAAAAATAAACTGAATAAATAGCAAATCACCAGTGTGTCCCATAATGACAAGTAAACACCGGTTTAGAACACTATTGTGGTCTACGGCCACACCACCCTGAAAGAGCCCAATCCCGTCTGATCTCGGAAGCTAAGCAGGGTCGGGCCTGGTTAGTACTTGGATGGGAGACCACCTAGGAAGACCAGGCGCTGTAGGCATTAAAAAAAAAGAAGAAAAGAAGAAGACTGTAGTGATGTTCTGAAAAGATATACATTGGGCCCAGTATTTAGTCAAAAGTTGATGGAGACATTTAACCCCAGTTCATCCGGTGACGTTCCTGGAGCTCCAGCACTTGGATTGCTCCTCACCTGGACTGGTGGTAACTCAGCTGTCTCCAGGTGAGGCGGCCTTGGCTTTGGCCCTTCTCACAGCCCCCTGGGGCTGAGGCTGCCGATTGCATGCCCAGCACCTGCCCCTGGACACTTCACTTGATTTCCTGTCCCTTCATGGCTCCTGTATGGCAGGTTCCCTGGGGCCCAGGTGCCTCCCCCCGCCCACCCCCCTACAGGACGTGGTTGGGAAGACGGCCTGTTGGTGCCACCCCAGAAGGACCGACCTCATCCCCAGCTTCCGTTCCATAATCTCAGGGCCCAGTGTGTTTGTAGCCCTGTGATTGACAGCTCCCACTCAATGTCATGGCCGCAACAGAGAAGAAAGAATTTCCCCAGGTGGGGTCTGCAGACAGTTTGTCGCCGTGCCATGGTGTCCTGACCAAGCCCAGGCTCCCTGCGTGCAAAGTTGGGACCTCCCATTCGGTATGAGTTTCTTACAGCTGCTGCAACAAATGACTACAAACTTAGTGGCTTGAAACAACACAAAGTTGTTACCTTGCAGTTCTGGAGGTGGGAAGTCCGAAATGAGCCTCACTGTGCCCAAGTGAAGATGCGGGCAGAGCTGCTTCCTTCTGGAGGCTTCTGGAAACTGCCTGCGTGCCTCGTTCCGTGGCAGCCCTCCCATCTTCAAAGCCAGCATGCCGAGTCTCACATCAAGTCACTCTCCTTCCTGCCTTGTCCTTTTACTCACTCAGGCCTGGAGAAAGATTTGGTGTGAACTGGCTTGAGTCTTATGCCCACCCTGACCTGGGGCCGGGGAATGGAGTGGCATTACCGGCTCAGTTTAGGTCATGGGGGTGCCCATCCTTCCCACCGGACGGGTGGGATGTAGTGATGGGTGGCATCGCAGAAGCACAAGCTCGAAGCAGGGGAGACGTTTTCTAAAAGGTCTCAGATGCTCTTCTGAGCGGACAAAACAATAAATATCAGCGACGAGTATTTATTACCTTAAATCATGAAGCAATATTAAAAACGTTAAGTAAAACATCACCCGTAGTCCTGTCATCCCCAAAGGACTGCAGTGGACTCCATGGGTATTTCCTCCGAGTCGTTCTTCTCCCCTGGACACGTGTTCGCGGTGAATATAGCCCTCCCATATTGTACAGACGATTTTGCATCCTGCTCTTTTGACTTGAAATTACAACAGAAGGATTTTCTCATGTTATTTTCTTTGATTCTGTTTCCTGCACAATCCACTTCCTTTCCCACTCAGCTCTTTGGCAGGAGAATCTGTAGACTGCACGAATCACTGGGAAGAGGATGGGGTTTTTCGATTTGGGGGAAGGAAGAGGGATTAAAAGGAAAAAGCCTCTGTGACCCTCCCAGAGCTGCCGAGATGAACAAATGATATATGTGAGAGTCTCTTAGAAACGGCTACATTTATCAGAGTTGTGATCATTAATCACCAGATGCCTTTTTAGAGTGATCGAGTCCACCGGAGAGCATTGCGTGCCCACAGAGGGTCGTGCTCCTGGCCGCACAGTCCCGCGGGAAAGGAGCGATTTCACGGATTTACTGCGGGTCGTAGGGGGCAGCCACGCTTCCCAACGCACTTCCAGCGTCAGGTGAGGAGAAGGTGCTTTTCTCAGGGCAGCCGGCAACACAGGCGTCCAGACCTGCGGGCTCTGAAGCTGCTTAATTGAAATTCACAACAAAACTGAATTCCGGGTTAGTGCGACTTGACTACTATGAAGGATGGAACTAGAGCCTTGGGTCACACAGGGACAATGAGGAGAGCTTGTTCGCTGGCACCGAAACAACGTTTCTACTGGAATTAAGCTGTCTTCAGTTAACAGAACTACATTTTCTGTCATTCTCTGACTTGGATTTCCTTTTCTCCCAAGATAACATGGACAGGACCCAGGTATTGTCAGTGACTCAGAAAACACAGTTTGCACACAGAGCCAAGTTTGGCTGTGGGTTTACTTGGCATCCAGTGGGCTCAGCTTTCCTTGGAAAACGGCAAAGCCCGAGGAAGGTGGGCGCCTCCTCCTCCGTCCCCTTCCACTCCCCATCCCGCGTCTGCCGTCCATCAGCAGCGCTGCCAGTTCTGCCTCTGGATTCTCCTCCGCTCCCCCGGCAGCTGGAACGCGCCAGTCTCACCTGCACTGCTGCGGGCTGGCTTCACAAGAGCAAGGGTGAAAGAAACCGCAAGCACCCTTCCCCTGCTCCCAGCCCTCCACCGCCTGCCGGTTACGCCGAGATCGAAATGCCCACTCTTCGCCATGGCCCACCGCCCTGCCGAGGGCAGCTCTTTCCGACCCACCCCTGCCTCGCTCCCCCACACTCCGCACCCCGGCCACTCATGCCTCTTTCCTAGTTCCTGAACCCTCCAAACTGCCTCCTGCCCCAGGGCCCTGGCACCTGCTTGAGCCCCGGCCTGAGCTGCTGCTTCTCCACTCGCCATCTTCCTGACTGTTCGTTCAGCTCTTGGCTCAAGGTCGAGATGGTCTTCCGTGAGGCTTCCCCGAATCCGTCCTGTTCTACTGCGTTTCGAGCGCATTCACTCTTGGAGGGGATCTTGTGTTTTTCATCTATGCATGCTTATCTTCCGTCTCCCCAGCCAGAAGTGAGCCCCCTGGAAGCAGGAAGTCGGTGACTCTCATGTCGCCTAGGAGGTACTCGATAAATGTCAGCTGAATGAAAGAATGAATGAACATCCAATTCTGAAAAGACACGATTTCGATTAGATACGGAGGATGAAATTTCATAGTCTAGTTTCGCATCAGTTGAGATCCCCTTGGTTTTTGCCGCTAACTTCCTTCACATGCGCTTGTCTTTGAGCTAAGAGAGAGGGTTCCCTTAACGCTCATTAAGGTCAGGCAAGGGAAAGTCTTATTTCTAGTAAGGGAAAGCGAAAGCATGAATCTCACTAAAATGTCAATGGCCCTAAGGTGTGAACAATATTTTAAAATTCTCCATTTGCTCTTTTGTGGTACGATCCGTTGTCAAAACCTTTTCTCCAAATAATATTCACGCCTGGTAAATGGAAAAAGAGAGTTTTCCCAGAATACCATAAAACACGCTCAGCTAGATGGAGCTTATGAGTTTCAAGTGCCTTCCTAACCTGCAGTGTCTGGCGAGTTCGAAGTCAAAGTGGCGAGGGAGGAGAGGAACCGTTGATATACAGAGCCCCCGAGCTGCTAGGGAGGGTGAAGGGGGCCAGTTTAAATGTCGAGTTCAGGAGCCTTCTTGGAGGGAAGGGATCAAAATCCCAGACCTTCCTCCTCCAGGATCAAACGGCCTAGAGCCCGCCAGGTGGGCTGGCTGGTCCTGGCCACCCTCTCTGATGGGGAAAGCGCCCGACCACACCTCTGCCCCCATCACACTGGCTCTTTAGGGCACAGACCCCACTGCTCTGGCCAGAGGTGGGCAAATGACTCATCCTGGGCCGATCATAATCCTCCATCACCTGGATTGCCATGATCGGCCCCAAGAGGGTCATGTGATCCAGTCAGGCCCACCAGGGTCCTTCCCTGAGACTTTGCTGGCTGGAGCAGGGAGAAAGAGTCTCCATGATCTCTATGGATGTCAGCGGGAGGGGCTGGAGATCCAGGCCCCTGAAGAAATCCCCCTTGCTGTCAGAAAGAACAAAACAACAAATATTGGCTACTTCCAACAAATATTGGAAGCTTGGGCTCCCAGGAGCACCTGTCAACAAGCAGGAGGTGGGAGCTGGTGGGTAAAGACCCCAGCCTCCCCTGCCCGCACTGGAAGCTCCTGCGGCCGGTCCGGTGCCTTCTCAGAGGGTCTCTGCCAGAAAGCCTTGGTCGCCTACAATCCACTCAGGCTCGTCCCTGTGGTTACTCTCACTTCTCTGTTCCACTGTCCCCCATGTCCTTACTTGGGCTTTCCGGAAATACCTTCTGAATAAATAATCTGCACCCAAGTCTTTGTCTCAGGCTTAGCTTTTGGGGAACCCAAACCAATCAGGAATGGCCTGGCTCTTGTCCTCTTGAAAGCCAGTTCTGTTTATGCCCTTCTGGGGACTGGGGCGCCGAACCTAAAATTTCCTTTTCCTTAACTTGCGGGATTGAACTTCCATC
>NW_011888892.1:1965997-1967675 GCF_000151845.1 Pteropus vampyrus
CCCAGGAGCACCTGTCAACAAGCAGGAGGTGGGAGCTGGTGGGTAAAGGCCCCCAGCCTCCCCTGCCTGCACTGGAAGCTCCTGCGGCCGGTCCGGTGGCTTCTCAGAGGGTCTCTGCCAGAAAGCCTTCGTCACCTACAATCCACTCAGGCCCGTCCCTGTGGTTACTCTCACTTCTCTGTTCCACTGTCCCCCATGTCCTCGCTTGGGCTTTCCGGAAATACCTTCTGAATAAATAATCTGCACCCAAGTCTTTGTCTCAGGCTTAGCTTTTGGGGAACCCAAACTAATCAGGAATGGCCTGGCTCTTGTCCTCTTGAAAGCCAGTTCTGTTTATGCCCTTCTGGGGACTGGGGCGCCGAACCTAAAATTTCCTTTTCCTTAACTTGCGGGATTGAACTTCCGTCACTCTCAGATAAAGGATCCTGAACAAGAACAGGTGCCAAGTCGCTGCAGAGACCGGGTTCTGAGGGAAGCGGTCGCTTGCTTGGGGGCTGTGGGGAACTGGACTCCTAGCATCGTCTGGGCTCAAGCGCCCCTTACCCTGGACGTGAGTCTGAGGAGCCGCAGCCCTGGGGGTGCTCTGGCTGGGCACAGCCTTGTGTGGAGAGGAGATCGCCCATCCTCCCACCAGGAGGCAGCAGTGAAAGTCGAGCCTGAGCCCCAAGCACAAAGCCACAGTGACACGTGTTCCTCTGGGCAAGCAGGGATCTCCCCAGACCACAGGCTCAGGGTTTGAGTGGCTCTCCTCCTGGGGCAGCTGGCTAGGGGAGAAAAGTCTGAGTGCCCTCTGATGACTCAAGAAGCAAAGGGACAGTGTCCCCTCCAACCTGCCAGTGCATGACCAGGGAGGGGGGTGGGCACAGATGGAGCGGTGCCCTCTGGTCCATGCTGGGCCTGTAGCCTAAGGCTGCGCCTTCCGTATGAAGGACCGTGGCTTTCGCCTCTGCGATGTCCAGCTCTGAGGCACCTTCGCCGTTTTTCAACCTTGAACCTAGAACACGGATCTGTGCACATGTCACAGAGGAAGAAGCTAAGACTCTGGGAGGTGAAGTGGCTGCAGCACCCTACGACCAGGGTGCACCCCGAAAAAGACAAAAAACTTCTCCAGACCCCAGAGCGTGGTCAAGTCTCCGGGCATATAAGCAACGTCATGACTGGTTCTCCCCTTCAGCCGAGTGCATTCTTACAGACTGGAAATGGTGACCAAATGCACTGGATTTTACTGTTTACTTCTGTGCACTCGATTATTTAATTAGCTGCTTGAAAGTTTAGAGAGTGATTCAGCTGCATACACACCTGTAGGCACAAATCCTCTATTTGTTCATTGAGACGACTAACAAATAAACCCTAGGAATCTAGGATTAAGAGCCCAACGTCTTCCTGAGATGTCATTTTTCAGTGCTATGTCACTTTAGGTTGCTAGGAGATAAATTTTTTTAAAAAAGCAATTTGCATAAAGACCAGGAAAGCATTTTAGTAACGTCAATATATAGCCAAATGGACTAAAGTGCTAAAGTGACTATTTTTTTCCTGGATAATTAAGCCTCCAAATTTAAATGTCCTAAAAGAGATATACTTGTATTCCGTGGAGGTCTATTCCACCTAGGTAGCTGATTATTTCTCGAGAACAACACTGAGTCATGTTAGACATCTTTTTGCTAATCTAATAATATTA
>NW_011888892.1:1967725-1969898 GCF_000151845.1 Pteropus vampyrus
GGGCATATAAGCAACGTCATGACTGGTTCTCCCCTTCAGCCGAGTGCATTCTTACAGACTGGAAATGGTGACCAAATGCACTGGATTTTACTGTTTACTTCTGTGCACTCGATTATTTAATTAGCTGCTTGAAAGTTTAGAGTGATTCAGCTGCATACACACCTGTAGGCACAAATCCTCTATTTGTTCATTGAGACGACTAACAAATAAACCGTAGGAATCTAGGATTAAGAGCCCAACGTCTTCCCGAGATGTCATTTTTCAGTGCTATGTCACTTTAGGTTGCTAGGAGATAAATTTTTTAAAAAAAAGCAATTTGCATAAAGACCAGGAAAGCATTTTAGTAATGTCAATATATAGCCAAATGGACTAAAGTGCTAAAGTGACTATTTTTTTCCTGGATAATTAAGCCTCCAAATTTAAATGTCCTAAAAGAGATATACTTGTATTCCGTGGAGGTCTATTCCACCTAGGTAGCTGATTATTTCTCGAGAACAACACTGAGTCATGTTAGACATCTTTTTGCTAATCTAATAATATTAAGCTACTGGGAGATGATTTCTGTCCTATCTCATAAATGGGAATGGAAAGCGGGTAGGGTTTTAATCTCAGAATTGAGAGAAATTCCTTCTTCTAAGTCACTAGTACAAATCTGACAACCTGTCCAGCAGCCAGGAACTAAGTTAAAAAAGTTTTATTTCCCTGATATAGAGGATAGAAGCCTCACTAATTCAAACCAAAGGAGGAGAAGAGCCAATCTATCTTGATAAAAAAAAATATCTACCGTGGCACTGACTTAATACTTATTTTTTTTTCTTTCAAAAAATTAGAATCTCGAATCCGGCACAAAATAATCGATATAAAAGTGTTCGTCATTTTTATTGTCTCGATATAGGTACACAGACCAGAGGAAACCTTGAAAAGTTCTTCAGTGGCATTGTTTGCAAACGTCTACAAGGGGAACCTGATCATTCTCTCCTCCCTGTAGCCATCTCTTGGCACCATGACTTTACCACGTCTCAGCTCCGGGGGAAAGGGACATTGTGCGAGCTTAGTGTATAGGCCTTAAGAGGCCTTAAGAGGCCTTGCAGCTTCTGGGCCTACCGCTGCTGCCATCCTGTGAAAAAGATGAACACCACTTGGAGAGAGAGACCCAGCAGTGGGTGGGCACCAACTGCCAGACACAGTGGACGACTTTGACAACAGCTACAGAGAAACAGCCTCCAGAACCCCGGAAGCACACGAAGGGCTCCAAATGGCTGACCCACAGAATCGTCAACCAATGAAATGGCTGTCGCTTGACTCCACTAAGTTTTGGGATAATTTTTCATGAAGAAATAGGTAACTGGTACAAATGGGTTTTTTAATAAACGTAGGAAATTGAGAAGTAGAAGTATGAAAAAGGAAACCATCCCCCACAATCTTACCTCCAATGTTAACTACTGTTAATGTTGGTATTTTTTCTTCCAAACGTTTCCTTTTTGGTTATTTTTTACAAGAATGGAAATATAATAATATTGTTTTATAAATGTGCATTTTGATACACCCAGTGTGAGGTGGACAAAGTTTATTACACTCACAGGTCCCAGACCCAAGAGTCAGGCCATGCCATGCAGTTACATGGGGTAAAGCATGGGGCGGCGGAGGCAGAGGCTGGGGTCAGAAGGTGAGCGACGGGAGAGCCTAGGCCACAGCCTTCGTCACAGTTTCCTTGGGAAAGGCAAGGCAGGGCAGGGAAACCATTTAGGATTGCCTCCTTTGAATAATTTGGGTAGGTATGGGCTACAGAGGTAGCCACTAGTTGTCTGGTACCTGGGCGCTGGGATGAGCAGGGCAGCTGAACCTGCCTCCAGGTGCTGCAGGCCACACAGAGGTGGCCAGACCTGGATTGCTTAGTTTGTATATCAAAGGCATCCTGCCAGCTGAGCTCTCAGCTCCCTCAGAGCTGCCCAGCCAGAGGGGCAGTCTCTCCTCAGCCAGAAAGGTTCTTAAGATGTGAAAACATCATAATATACAGAAAAATATGTATGTAAAATAGCCTTCAACATTTTTAAAAAACGATTTAGTATATTGTTTAAACACGAATCCTCTAGAAAATTCAGCTTTAGGCAAGGATTAAAGCGCTGGCACTTTATTTGGAAGGTGGCCCAGGGTCTAGGTCGTGAGAAGAAAA
>NW_011888892.1:1969948-1979061 GCF_000151845.1 Pteropus vampyrus
CTCCAAATGGCTGACCCACAGAATCGTCAACCAATGAAATGGCTGTCGCTTGACTCCACTAAGTTTTGGGATAATTTTTCATGAAGAAATAGGTAACTGGTACAAATGGGTTTTTTAATAAACGTAGGAAATTGAGAAGTAAAAGTATGAAAAAAGAAACTATCCCCCACAATCTTACCTCCAATGTTAACTACTGTTAATGTTGGTATTTTTTCTTCCAAACGTTTCCTTTTTGTTTATTTTTTACAAGAATGGAAATATAATAATATTGTTTTATAAATGTGCATTTTGATGCACCCAGTGTGAGGTGGACAAAGTTTATTACACTCACAGGTCCCAGACCCAGGAGTCAGGCCATGCCATGCAGTTACATGGGGTAAAGCATGGGGCGGCGGAGGCAGAGGCTGGGGTCAGAAGGTGAGCGACGGGAGAGCCTAGGCCACAGCCTTCGTCACAGTTTCCTTGGGAAAGGCAAGGCAGGGCAGGGAAACCATTTAGGATTGCCTCATTTGAATAATTTGGCAGATATGGGCTACAGAGGTAGCCACTAGTTGTCTGGTACCTGGGCGCTGGGATGAGCAGGGCAGCTGAACCTGCCTCCAGGTGCTGCGGGCCACACAGAGGTGGCCAGACCTGGATTGCTTAGTTTGTATATCAAAGGCATCCTGCCAGCTGAGCTCTCAGCTCCCTCAGAGCTGCCCAGCCAGAGGGGCAGTCTCTCCTCAGCCAGAAAGGTTCTTAAGATGTGAAAACATCATAATATACAGAAAAATATGTATGTAAAATAGCCTTCAACATTTTTAAAAAACGATTTAGTATATTGTTTAAACACGAATCCTCTAGAAAATTCAGCTTTAGGCAAGGATTAAAGCGCTGGCACTTTATTTGGAAGGTGGCCCAGGGTCTAGGTCGTGAGAAGAAAACGCAAGAAAAACACGAAGCAATGCCCTGTGATTTGTCGCCGTGCTGGCACCGACTTTGGGACAAGCTGCAAATAGATACAGCAGGTCGCTCGACAGACATGTTCTTTTGGCATCAGGAGCTTCCCAGAGGAGCTGTAAGGAGAGACCTCACCAGGAAGGAGTTCCTGGAGGGGTGAAAGAAGTCGGGATGTATCTGCCCCATTCACTCCTGTTTCCCATTTCCAGTAGGCCAAGGGTCACCCACACTGCCCCGCGGTGTCATCCAGTGTGTCCGGGTGTTTGCTCAGGAAGCTCTGACTTGTGCTGATTTTCTACATTCAGTGTGCAAGTGGAATGCCAAGGGCAAAGACAGAAAGAAGCAGGCCATCTAGGGAATCCGGGAAAGCACACGAGTCTGTGTCCAAAACACGTGTCTATGGCACGATTCACTTAATCACTCCCACCCCTGTGCCTTTAGTTCGTTTCCAGTTTATTACTTTTCTAAGCAGTGTCGGGATAAACATTCTTATGAGTTAACCCTTGTTCCTATCTATGACTGACTATTTCCTTGGCATAAATGCCTAGAAGAGAAATTGTTGGGTCAAAGGTTGTACACAGTTTTAAGGATTTTGATAAATATTGCTACCCAGATAGTTACTATTCTATATTTTGTAACTTCAGGTCCTGCACATTTCTTGTTAACTACATACCTGGGTATTTGATTTTCTGTCCGTTGCAAACAGGATCTTATTCCAATATAATCCCTAACTGCTTAGTGCAAAAGATGGTTTATCAAAAAGATTTTTATTGAATCGCGTTTTAATTTAATTTTGAAATGTTATTACATTCCCATCGTTCAAATTTTTAAAGTTTAAAAAAGTCGTAGAGTAACAAGTCTCCCACCAAGATCCCCGCCCCTGGAGGTAATGCTTCTTATCTAGGCATTTAGAGACCTTTTATACAGATGCACACAAACACGTGCGTACATGAACACGTGCATTCCTGTGTTATGTAGTAACAGTTCTTCTGTGCCTTGCTTTTGTTCATTTTACAATGTAATTTGGAGATTTATCCCGTATTAGTAACGGAAGAAAGTAATCATCCCCTGTTTCTAGTCTCTTCCTATTTCAAAAAAAAGCAGCAGTAAATAACTTTGTAAGCGCATTTCACACACATGTGAGTGTATCTGCAGGATATATTCCTAGATATGGCATCGACTGATATAGGTCAAAGGGTACAGACATTTGCAATTTTGACAGTCTGGGCTTGATTGCTCTCCACAGAGACTGTACCAATTTACATGCCATCAGGAAGTACAAGAGTGTCAGTCTCTTGCTCTCATTTGTGGGGCGGACGGAGGGGGTGGTATTGAATTTTCTGATCTTTGCCAGTCTGATAGGTGAAAAGTCGTGTTTTAGTGCGGTTTTCTTTTGATTTCTCTTATTGTGAGTGAGGCTCAGCATCTTCCCATTTGTCTAAGAGCCATTTCTATTTCTTCTGAGAACTACCCATTCATGTTCTTCACCTGTTCCCAGTAGATTGTGTGTTGTGTATTTCTTTCATAAACTGCAAGCTTACAAAGAATTCTCTTTGTAGTTCTAAGAGTCTGTCAGTTGACCCTCTTGGGTTTTTCAGATACACGGCTATAATAGCTGCAAATAATTATCACTGCGTCTCCACCTTTCTCGAGTCCAATCTAATATTCCTATCTTTTTCTGTGTGTATTTTCACACCGACATACGATTTCCCGAGCGACATGACACGGGTGACAGTGGCCATCCTTGTCTTCTACCTGACTTTATAGGAAGGTTACCAGCGTTTCACTAGCAAGTGTGATATTGGTTAATAGTTTCAGATAGATCGATACTCTTTATCATTTTAAAGGAATGTCTTTCTACTAGTTTACTGAGAATATTAGTAGTGTTTTTAAACTAATCAATATTGGTCATTAAATTTTATTCAATATCTTTTCAGAATATAATCATATAATTGTGTTTTGTCACATAAATTATAGTATTAGATTTTCTAATCCCGAACTATCCTTGCGTTCCTGGAATGATGTGTTATGCTTTTAATATAATGTGAGACTCGATTGCCTGGTATTTTATTAGGATTTCTGAATTCCTTGTACAGATATGGTCCTATGAGGAGTTATCACATGGTTTTCTTCTGGGTATATCTTTTTAGGGTCTTGGTATCACAATCTAGTGGATCGTTCAGGAGCAATCTTCATCTTTGAACATCATTTTGCTTTTCCAAATCTACATAGTTAATTCTCAGGTCTCTTTTGTCACAATTACCATCACCTCTCTGCAGAGTATCAGCAGAGAATTCACGTATTAGCATCCTATAGCCTCAGGCAAATTCCTTAATCTCTCTGAGCCTCATTTAACCCATTTCCCGTTTACCTCAAGAATGCTCGAGGGTGGGTGGTGCTTGTGGCTGCAGCCTTTACCCCAAGAGATAACTCATGGATGACAGTCCTAACCTCACCCCCAAAGTTTCACAGGCATTTAGTTTCACATACATCTCCCACGGTTTTCAGAGAATTACATCTAAACAGGACGGATGCAGTTGGGACAGCTCGTTTAAACAGAAAACAGATACCAAATGATCTAGGGGAAAATAAAGATTGCAAAGGGGATCACTGTAGCCAGATTCTGTGGTGAACTTATGGTCCTGAAACGGTGTGACAAGGAGGAGGTGCCGATGTTATCCTTATGGATTACAACGAGAACACGGGAGCAGTGGACTCGGCTGATGGGATGCTCGATCTTGTCCAACTGAGCGCAAAGGCACACGTTCTGCATAAGAATTTCTTACGCCAACTTCTAAACATTACCGTGCAGAACTCCTACGTCCTGTTCAAGAAGGACCATCCTGAGCACACGATCGGCCACGTAAACTGCAGACTGATGATTGAAAGAATGCTGGAAAAGCATTGCGACCCAAGGCAGCAACGTCTTCGATGCTCTGAGGATGTCACGTCTCTTTGCCTGTCTGAACGACGTTTGCCCAAGAGCACACGCCAACATCAGGGAAACCGAACAGCACAACGACAAGCTCGGCAAGAAGGTCCGGAGAGAAACGCGATGTGTTTGTGCAGAACGTGGTGTTCCGCCTTGCGTTGTTCCAGCTTTGAGATTTGCCACACACAAAAAAATTATTAAATACTGACCATCATATCCATTCTCGTTACATTAGGATTAGAGACAAGTTCTGTTTAGAAATAACTTCGAGAACAGTTTTTATGTTTTAGTTTCACACTGAAAACCAGTCAGATTCGCGTCAGCCTCAAAGAGAGTGTTTATGTAAAGTTAAATTAACGCTGCCGGCGAGCTGCACCTTTTTTTCCTAAAGGGAGAAGGGTTAGGAAAGGGGAACAGGTTAATAATAACACTATCTTATAGTGGCAGCACTGTGTGAGATTTAATGAATTAATGTTTATGAAAGCTCTTAGCACAATGTCACAGAGTAAGTGGTCAAAATGTAGCAGATATTATTATTATTGTTAATTATTATTATTATTATTATTATTATTATTATTATTAAGCTAACGGCCTTTCTTGATAACCAGTCTCATCTGATCAAAGTCCACGTCAATAACGTACTTACTCAGCAAGTGCTTGCTGAATGCTCAAATGAGATATTTGTGAAAATACCTTGGAAATAAAAGCACCGATGCTGGCTACTCTCAGAACGATGGTGTCTGATGAAGACATACAGTTCGTATTATGCCCAGCTTTTGAACAATGAGGTTTTCGGGAACACACTGTGACAAGAAGTAGAAATTCAATATATAGAGATGTTAAGCAGTCGGGGGGTACAAAATCGCTCAAAAAGTTCTTCTTTTGCACAGTTTCAACATGTCTTTGCAGTTTTGTTCACAGTAGTCGTTTTAATGGAATACATTTCTTTCCCCGACGTACGGCCCAGAGGTGACGAGTTGGACTTGGCCTGGGCCGTGCTGCCCTCGAGAGCCGGTACAGCCCAGTGATTAGGAGCGTGGACTGGGGGTGGGGGCGGCTGGACTCTGAGCTCTCCTCCACCCATCTGGCAAGTACGCATCGTGTGCATGTCTTCTGTCTTCACCTGCAAAAGGCGAATGATGATGACGATAGCAACTGCCTCATTTGGAAGCGTGAGAACGAAAAAGTGAGTTACTAAAGGCGAAACGTTTTAAAATAGTACCCAGACTATGGGAGGCACTCCACGAGTGTTTGATGCCAGTCATATTATTTTTATTACTGTGTTTACTCTAGGGTAGTGGAAGTGGAAGTTTGAAACTTTGTATATAGTTGGTTTTCCTCAGAGATCCCGGTCCCCAAATTCTCAACCATCTTGCCATTTAGTTCCACCAGTGGTAACTGGGAGGCAGCAGGGCCCAGAGGTGGGGGGGCCGCAGGTTCTGTAGAGATCTCCCCTGCAAGGGGCAATGGGCGGCTGGCCGGCTGGCTGGCTGGCCGCCTTCACTCTGAAAACTCACTGACAAAACTTCTGTGACGCTCTGGTTCACCAGTATTCCTGTATCAAAGCAAATCTTAGTCTTAACATTGAAAGCGTAGTTATAATACCCACACATGTACATGAAGCTGCCACGTTGAAGCGAAAACCCCGTCAGACTCGGCGGATCAATTAGCAGATGCCTTCCTGACGGTCTTGTTTACTCTGCTCTTGTCAGCTTCTCTTTGATTAAACCGAGCTCCCCGTCTCTGTGAGAATCATTAGTGCCCCACGGGAGAGATGGACCTTTGCATCTCATGAGTCAGCGAGCTCTCATTTCTGACCAGGGCCCAGGCTCCCCAGTTTTTTCACAAAGTGACAGCTATAATCAAGTCCTAACAAATGACCGTCCTGCACAATAGAGCTGCAAATAAAACGCTACGTGTCGAATGTGTGCACTGTTCCTTCTTGTTTGCAAACATGTACCTAGTGCGATCTTCATTATCCCAAAGCTTGGGGAAAACAAAATTGTCTTCCAGCCTGTTTGAGCGCTGGTTGATTTTTCCGGCTCCTGGAGAAGTGCCCGACTTTTTTTGGAAGAGCATATCTCGCACGATCTACAGCCTCCCAATGGGAGAAAACCCTGGTAGAGGCAGCGGGGCCGAGGCCCCTGCCCACACCTGGCCCTCGCCCGTGGGTTCTGGCCCCGCTTGATGGCTCTGCTAGAACTACATGCTCACAAATGCAACGTGATTCTCTCTTTGCTTGTACGAAATGCAGTTACTTAAGCTTTATGTTTAGATTCCAGAAGAAAGAAATCACTCTCAACTTCTAAGGACTTGCCAGACTCCAGAAAAGTTAACAGTTTGTAGAGCCAGGATTCCCGTGCTGATTCGGCCACTTGCTGTGTGACCGTAGACGACTTGGGCTCATTAAGGTAACAAGGCCTGCTGTGCTTGCCTTAAAGATTTGTTATGGGACTCAAACAGGCTAAACATGAGAATATTCTTAGAAGGTGCAAAGCACGGCACAAATGTAAGACATTGTCCTGTATAGTGTCGTGCCACGTTAGCTCCTATTAAATGCTTCGATGGTAAAACATAAAATAAAATTTAGAAAATGAACAGATGCACAAAAGGACAACTTTGATGATTCCACTTATGTGAGGAGCCTTGACTAGGCAAATTTACAGAGACGGATGTAGACTGGAGGTGGGGGTTCGTGTGTGATGGGTGCAGAGTTTCTCTTTGGGAGGATGAAAACGTTCTGGAGATGGATGGGGGGGATGGTTTCACAACAACGTGATCTACTTAATGCCACTGATTTATACACTTAAAATGGTTAAAATGGTCATTTCTGTGTTATATATATTTTCCCACAAAAAAAAAAAAAAAAAACCCTAAAAATAAATGAACAAATGGCTTAGGGAGACATAGGATTATTTATAACAAGGAATTTAACTTACATATTATAGGAAAATGGTTGTGTCCACATGTGTGGGACGTCCTCTTTCTGTGGTCAAATGACATGAGAAGCCAAATCATCATCAGAAGATACATATTCCCTTGCCTTTGGACTGGCGATATTGCTGTCCACCAGTGACCATCCCTGGCATTATTTCCTCACCCAAAAGCCTGGCTTTTGGACCGCACCAATTTGTCAGGACCACCTCTCCTCCCGTGGACAGACATGTTTGCTCACTCTCCCCTGCGTGTCATGTCCAGGGCTGACCGCGTCCCCGCTCGGAGGACCTTCTTTCCTTAGATTGGTTGTAATCGAATCAGGGAACACAAAACCCTCCAGTCACAGACGACCATATACTTTATTCTTCAAAGCAGGTGCTTTCAAGAATGAAGGGAGGATCACAAGTTGGGCCTGTCCCAGGAAAACCAGGACGTGGGGTCGCACTGTATGTCTCCCGACCTGTCGAGGCTGCTCCTGCAGATGAACCCTCTCTCCCTCTCCTTCTGTCCTCTCTGAGGAGGGGGAGAAAACATCCTCCAGGGAGAGTGCTCAGCTCTTCAGAGGCCATTCTTCGATAAACATCCAGGAGCAGAAGCTGGGACTTGGGCAGATGCCTCGATGTGAGAGGGACTGTCCTGTGGCTGATGAGGTGGAGAGTAGGTGTCCCCCGGGGAAGCAGAGGAGAAAGAGCCAGCAAGAGAGCCACCTGCTAGTGTTTAGAACACCTGAACGCACGCCGAAAGCTGAGTGACATTCCCAGAGGCATGAAGTGCCCACGAGTGCGTGAGCGTCTGGGGAAATCAGCACAGATGTAGGTGTCTACATGCTATGACATGGGTGAACCTCAAAAACGCAATGCTACGTGCGAGAAGCCAGACACAGGGGCTGCATATGGCATGATTCCATTTCCGCGAAACACCCAGAACAGGTGCAGATTGGTGTCCGCCAGGGGACGGGGGCGGAACAGGCCCTGGGCGATACCAACCTGGACAGCTGTTCCCTACAGAGCACCGTTCCACGTGCAGCTGAGTGGAACCCGGGACCCCGGATTCCAGCGTTCCTGGACGGGAATCTTAACTCACGACTCAGCTGTGGACACTTGGACCGGTGACACGATTTCTCTTATTACTTTCCTTATGTGTAAAGAACAGTCCCCACTTCCAAAGCCATCATGGGATGACACGAGATGGTCCACGCAATGCTGCTGGGTGGTGCTTGCACTCAGCATGTGCTCCAAACGTGGTAGCCCCTACGAGGTGCCAGCCCCGAGACCACGTCACACTGTGGACTTCACCGTCACCCAGAGCCGCGAAGCCCTGTGCCACCCGGCTTTGCGCTCCATCCAGCGTGGTGGGTGTCTAGACCTCACACGTGGGTTGGCCCTCCACCACGTGAGGTCAGTCCGTTGTCTCACTAGATGAGGTTCCCCCAGAGGCCAACTACCTCCCCAGGCTTTATGTCACCTGCAAGTTTGATTCCAGTCTCTTGTCTATCATAGGCAGGACACAAGATTTCCTGCCCCCCCGCCCCACCCATTCCTGCTCCCCAGAGCTGTTTGCCGTGTCCCGAAGCCCGCATTTGAAGACCTTTCTGCCAATAACAATCTGTCAGTGTCAACACTGGTTGAGGTTCGGAGTCCAGGGCGGGCCTGCGTCCGTCATCTGTAAGCTCACAGACACTGTGCAAGCAACAGTGGAGGACACCGGACCATGGGCCGAATTGGTCCCTTGGTTACCTGGGCGATGCTTCGGGCCAGGGTGCTTGCCCACACTCACCTCTCCACATACACTGGCGTCTGGGTTTGCCCAGCTCATCAGCCCGTCCACTCTGACCCACAGGAAGTGGGTCCTTGGGAAAGTCTGTGCTTCGGGCCCATGATGAGGCCACTTGCCTATGACAAGACCACTGGCCCCCAAACCAGCGGAGGCTGGTGCGAAGCATCCATCGCTAAAGTGGCCTGGTTTTTGTGCTGAGAAAAATGAAGGCAGAAAGTGCGCGTCTGCCATTCTCAAAAGTGATTTCAACTCCATACTTCACTAATCGGTAGATTTTACTGATTTTACTTGGAGGTGTTTAGAGACCAGGCAGGTTGATTATAGGAAATCAAACCCACTCAGAAAGAAGAGCCGAACCCTGCTTTACCATTGGTCAGGCTCAGAGCCGTTTTAACAATAACTTATTTCACCTGAATTGAATTGCATCTTTTTTTTGTAGGAGAAGCGTGACTAACGCTGAATAGTCTTGAAATTTCCATTCCATTGTTGGGTCCCCCAATTCAAAATTATATCTTTTGTCCTATTGATC
>NW_011888892.1:1982866-1986304 GCF_000151845.1 Pteropus vampyrus
CCACTCCTGTGCCTGGTCCAACTAGCACATCTGTCTGGTTCCCTCGGCCTGAGCCTGGACCTAGCCTGGACCTGTGACTTACCTGGTAGCGACCCCACAGCCCGACTCCCACCTTCAGCTGCCCCCTTCTTCCTCAGATGCACGAGCCAATTCTCACCCCACTGCCCGAGCCCCTCGTTCAGTCAGACAAGGGCAAACTAAAAAAACAATAAAGACCAGAAAAGCCTGTATAGAGAAGGCTCTGACGGAGCTGGTCCAAGCAGAGAGAAAATGACAGAGGTATTTATTTCTAAATGTCAACACCCGCCCTGCGCATGAGCAGGAGGCGGGAGTGGAGGAAGACCGCTCTTGGGTTATTTTCGGGGGCTTCACACTGTGAGCCCACCTAAAGGACACTTCCCAATCCCAGGCTTGCTGAGGGTAGGCACCTCCCCCACCCCGGGCCCCAGAGGACTGGCCCTCAGGCGGGCAATCATTCTACGGGGAGCCCGTCTACAGGCCAGTCCACATCTTAGGATCTGTGTCATCCTCTTGCTGAGACAACCAATTCCTTGTCCCCAAGACGTAAGGATGGGGAAATGAAGAGATCGTGACAGTCGGCTGTGGGGACTGACCATGAGTTTGTGTAGAGGGGCCGGGGAGGTGGCGATGGGCCACACGTGGCTGACTGGGAACCTGGGGCAGGGAACAGCAAGATCTGGGCCGATGCAAAAAGAGACAGAGAGATGCCCTGGGCCCGGTCACGTGGCTGTCCCACCATTCCCATGAGAGCCTCTCTACCTGGAACCTTGGACTCCTGAGTCACCTCTGTCGCTCTTAGAGCAGACCTCCCTTTACCTCAGCTACCGTGGGCGAGTTTTATTCCAACGTGAATTATTTAAAACCAGAGAAAAGGAAGCACTCAGGTGTAGCCCTATGTTCTACATTGGCGGAAACCGAGGACCACAGCAGTGAAGACACTTGCCCAGGCCACCCAGGGACACCCCAGGGTCCCAATCTCAACCAATCTCACGGTGATGGCCTTTGAGTTACGGAGCCCAAGATGGCAACACACGTGCTCCCATCTTTAAGCTACACACAATCATTCTGTTTCTAACTATCATCCCATGGAAAGACCTGGAAATCTCTTCGTGTACCCTTGAAAGGCATCTAATTACCCTTGCAAGGGTAATTAAAGCCCTGTGTATGAAAAAGGGTAATTAAAGCCCCGTGTATGAGGCTGAATATCACGGTCCAGTTCTGTTCGGATCGTCCCTGAAACCACGCGAACAGCGAAAGCCTAGCTGACGGCCTCAGCCCGCACGAGCGGTCGCTCAAGAATACGGTGAATTTGCAGAGCCCAAAGCCATTCCGTTTCTGCTTTCTCACTCGGCCAGGAGAGTTGGCATGATGGGTAAGTGCTGATTCCCTTTGGCTCTCTGGTTGAAACGGAAGATGGGAAAACTTAACATATTTGTGAAATCTAAGTAGACTTCCATCTATTAATGCTTGTGGCCTAGTATTTTTGGTTTAATTTTCAGTTAATAATAACAGCTAACATCTACTGTGTGCTTACTATGGGCGAGGAACTTTTAACTAACAATCATGTTTAATCTTCACAGTTACCCTCTGAGACAAGTCTATTATTACAGAAACGATAATAATTGTTATATGAGGACCCCCCGAGCACTCACCTAAGACTCACAGCCAGGAGGCGGCAGAGCGAGGTCTCCGGCTCAGAGGCCTGCCCCCTCAACCCTTTAGTCATCTCAGCCCAGGGAAGGTTAGCGAAGGAAACAAATGACTGCTTGTTTGTTTGAGGTGCAGACAGGGAAGATAATTTGGGAATTTGTAATTGCGCATCCCCGCTGGGGGATATTAGCTAGGCGCTAGCAGTGACACGTGAGTCATGATGCTTGTTTCCGGCTGAGTTATTACCTATGCACGATGGTGCTCACCAGCCTGCCCGCCCGGTTCAGAAAACGCTGGGAAAAGATGGCCCTCCCAGCTCCCGGCTGTTCCCCACTGTGCACAGCTCACCCAGGAATCCGGCCTCCCCCCGCCCCCGCCTCCCCTGCCCGGATGTACACGGCTGCTGTCAGTCCGTTCCTGGCCTCGGTCCTACATCTGTCGGGTGAGTTGTGGCCCCTGGAACCTTTTTAGGGATGTTGATGGATCACAGCCCATGAACCCCTCAGACGCCTTCTGGGGACATTGAATGGCTCCGCTGGGGACAAGGGCGCATATTGGTGAAAGGCACTGTGGGGATCCTCAGAGACCCAGCCCCTGGCTTCCGACAGGGGCCTGGGGCCTGCGACGGGCCTTCGGGAACTTCCCTTGTCCCTGCTCTTACGGCCCCGGGGAGCCTGGGGCCACACACGGAGGGGGAGCTGACAGATTCCTAGTGAGAGCAGGGTGCCGTGGGCAGGTCGACAGGGCCTGCCCGGTCACTTCCCCTCGCCACTGGGCAAGTCGGGGCCCCTCCGCCTTCCTTATCTGCCAGAAAGAAAGGGCAGGGGAACCTGAGGGAGAAGGAAGGGGCTCAGCTGTGGCTCGGTGACACCCTGGTGACTCTCGGGAAGGAGGGCCAGCTCAGGCCTGTCCCCTGGCAGGACCCCCACCAATATTTCCACCCCACGTCTGGGGGCACACAAGGCCTTCTCTGAATCGAAAACTTCATTCTCGTGCTTAAAAACATCGGAGGGGGCCGCACCGTGCATCTACTCGAAAGGAGTCGGCTCCCCACACTCCATCGCTCCCCTCTGTGCTCTGGTCAGAGACGCTCCCTTATTCCCCAGACACAGCCTGACCTTTCCCGTCCCTTCCTGCCGTCCAGCCCAGCCTCCCTTTAGGAGTCAGCCTGGAGCCCCTGTGAGGCCCCGCCCCTGGAAGCCCCCTCTCCTGGAATTCGGGTACCCTCCTCTCCTGGAATTCGGGTACCCTCCTCTCCTGGAATTCGGGTACCCTCCTCTCCTGGAATTCGGGTACCCTCCTCTCCTGGAATTCGGGTGTCCTCCACGTGCCCCCCAGGGCCTTCTACTACTCTGACCTGTATTTGAATCATTCAGTCATTCATCAAACACACTCGGGAGCGCCCGCTCGCCAAGCAGGCAGAGGGGAACAAACGGAGGAGACGGTGCCCAGGGCGAAGGGCGAGGGGCCAGGGGCGAGGGAGGAGGACAGATTCAGTCCCAGACTCTCCACCCAGATTTTTTTAATTCTTGTTTATATTTCTATGCTATATAGAATTGTCATTCCTTTTCTTAAAAATTCACATTTTTATCCTTTCCATAGAATGCCTGTTAAAAATATACCACACATATCTGGTGCATATAAGGCCTTGGAGTGGTGACGAAAGACACCCAGTAAGGTCCTCAGGGCCCAGGGCACTGTGGTTCCTGAGTCCACATGTCTTGGCCCTGGGAGGCCCTATCCATAGGTCCTTGCCCATAGCCCACC
>NW_011888892.1:1987779-1994970 GCF_000151845.1 Pteropus vampyrus
AAGAAGGTACGTTAGATTCATTCATCTACCAAGTTTTTATTTAGCACCTACTATATAAAGTTTGTATTTAGGGGTTCACTGGCCTTGAGGAAACTCAGTATCTGAAAACAGTCTTAGAATATCAGCACTCTAACACTCCATTTCTAGAATCCCAACAGACATATTCACCAGGAGTAGGAAAGACACAGTCCTTCTAACCGAGAACCCTTGTAGGAGTTTTTCCCCCTGCAATGAAACATATTCAAGAATGACAAGATATCAATAGATTTCCAAGTTTTCAAACATCTCTTCGAAAATCCAAACCCAGGGCCGTATCTCCCAGTCCGCACAAACAGGTAATTATACTCTGTGTATTAAAGTCATGTATCTCTGACCTATCCAGAGCACAAAAAAAACAGTTTAACCTTTAAACCAAGTCATGTACACCATTTTACTCCCAGAAAGATGAATTCGTGTTATTCCGTCAAGTCAGTATCAACCTGACCTTTAAACACATCAGTGTTTCTTGGAAAAATATTATGGCTGGGATGCCTGCCGAGGTAAACAATATTAGCCGCTCCCACCCAGTGCCGAGCTGAGCCGCGGGGAGGCCGATCAGCTAAGGGGCTGGAAGGCAGCAGGGCCCCGAGAGCTCTGACAAACTCCACAGGATGCGAAGAACAATGCGAGTGCCCCAGAGTCGGCAGATATATTTCTATATTACTGTTCCAGAGATAACAGCTAAGGTGAATCATTTCCCACCAGCTACCATTCCAAATGATTTCAAATTCTGAAGGGACCCTATTTATTTCATTGGTAGCTAGCAATTTACTTAGCCGAAGATCATTATATTTATGTGTCTGTGAAATCCTCACAATAATTACACATTTGAGCTGTCTCAGATGTGCCATACGTATCCTCATTAGTCATATACTTGGAAGGATATTATCACATTTTTGCAGCAACCTTCGCAACGTACATATAAAGCGCCCGACTGGAAGTGAACTTGGATTCTCATGGTTTTCCTACATATCAGATTTATCAAACAGCGGGACAGCCCGCATTCACATGCAAATGCTTCCAGAATGCTAGGAAATTATCTTAATTTCTCTTTTCTCCAGATCATCTCAGTGCGGCAGCCCTGGAAAGTATTGGATTGGGCAGCAGGGAGAGCAAACCTAGCTGAGATCTAAAATTACTTTAGGAGCTTACCAAAAAGTTCCATAATGGGAAATATTTATAAGGCAGTATGCTTGTTTCCCAGCCATGAAGTCACTGAAGGGCAAAGACAAGGAAGGCGTTTGAAATTTCCAGCGTTCTCCAGCAAGGGTCCCCAGGTCGAATTCCCTGGACAGTATTCGCGAGGCTGTTTGGTTTATCTGGAAGGTCTACTTTGTCATTCTAAAGTCAGAAATCACGAGAGGGAACAGACCGCTTGGCGGTTTCGCCTGTTTCTGCCTTCTGCACGTTCATTTCAGAAGGCACCACTTTTATTATAAACAAGGCGAGCCTCAGAACAGCTCTAACCCTGAGAGCAAATAACCGTGACAGATGCTTCTCCCTCCTGAGCGATGATTCTGAGAAGATGCTGATTTGTGTGCCCTGCTGGAGTTGGTCGTCCAGAGATGGAAGAAAGGCAATAAACAATAAACATTATAAGTAAGTGAGCTGACGGATGTTAGAAGTAACGTGTGAGCAGAATAAAGAATTTAAGCAACGTTATCACTCTGGCTTTGTTTAGGGTACCTGAGGATTCCCATTTATTTCTGTCAGCCCAACCTATACCTGCTAAGCTTAGCTAACATGCACATGTACATACACACATATATACACACATATACATCTATAGTTTTATAGTTTGCGAGCATATCCGATCCAGCCTTTTTCTGAGTTTGCAGCCGGACCAGGGGTCACTTGGTTCACTTGACCATGTCACTCTCCTTCCCTGCGATAGTTCTCTAGGAGATCCCCCTGGGCTTTATAGGCAGGCACACATAGTGTCTAAAGATAATTCAGTTTGTCTTATTTCTACGAGTCATAACTTACATCTTCGATTTATTTATTGCGTTGGCTAAAACTTCCAGACACATAGTTCTTTTATAATCGGGGCGGGTGGGGGATTGGGAGGGTGGGATATAAAGCCAAAATAGAAGAGGAGATCTATATTGTATGTAGCTTATAATTTTTTTTCAATTATAAATTTCAGAAGCTATCCAGATGGTCTCTTGATGTATATACAAAGATAATTTTTATCATCCTCATGTCAGTACTAAAAATAGCCGCCATCCATCCATGCGCCCCTCCCCAGCAGCCTGCCCTGGTCTCTTTCTGCGTCGGGTCCAGCATCCAGTGGGAAGTGAGGGTCCTGCCCCTATAGCAGCAGAAGGCCACGTACAGGGGCCCTGCCAGGGTGTGGGAAAGCGAGGACCCGGTCCCAGCATCCTATCTTGGACACGCCACTGTCACTCTATGGGTCTCATTTTCCCTCTTTCCAGTTGAAGCATGTGCCTCTTGGCTCTGCAGCCTGGGACTCTGGGCTTGTGCTGGAATGTTCCTTCAGGCTGTGGGGGTCCTGCCACCTCCCCGCCCCTGATCTATGAGCAGCACCGTCCTTGCCAGCTGAGTGACGGCTTCAATAAGCACTGACCCGAATGCCTGCTGCAGCGAGGGTTTTAAGGAGACTGACCTTGGAGAAGAGCCTATGCGGGCTGAGTTGAGCCTACAGCGATCACAGACAGTGAGCCGTAAAGCACCGTCAGCCTCTCGCAGGAGCAGAGGGCCCAAAGCGAGATGCCAGGGAAAGACAAGGTCAGCAGGAGGCACTGCCGGGGCCAGCAGAAGCAGAGACACACGCTCAAATCCTCAGGCTGCACAAGCGCCTTCCCTCATCCCTGTCCCCGTCACCCCACGTCAACATCGTCATGGTGGTCTCCACGGACGCACCTGTTCCTGGAGGACAGGACACCTTGTCATTTCTGCCCTCTCCATCACTCTAGATGCTCAGATAGTGACATAAGTTTTTACCTTTTTCAAATTACATATATTTTTGAATTACAAAAATAGCAAACGCTCATTTTGGAATATTTAAAGGCTAAAGACATGTTCAGGAAAACCGATCACAATCCCAGATTACATTTTGATGTTATATATTTCCTCTTTGTTTTCAATATTTTTTTAAACAAAGCCCATCTTACTATATGCATAACCTATATGCACATGTTTTTGCAAAATTTTCTTAAAGATCATTAAATGTTTTTCTACGATAAGATTTTAGTAGCTACAGAATTTTCCATCTTGTGCCTAAATATTCTCTATTTTACCGGATACTTAGCTTCTATTATAAGTAACTAATATAAATAACTCTGTAATAAGCATTGTTGCCCCAACATCTTTTTCTAAATATCTTGTTGATTTCTTAGGATATGTTCTTAGATGGAGGATTATTGGGACAAAAGATACAAATCGTTACCGGGCTGTTCACATGTACTCCTACATTTCCTGATAGAAACCTACTGATGCTGTCTGAAGTTATCCATCTCAGCGCATCCTTGCCAGCGTTAGGTATTTAAATTCTAATAATAAAAACCTTTGCTCATTTCACAGTGAGAATTAGAAACTCATTGTCACTTGAATGGGCTTTTCCTTGGTTACTAGTGAAGCTGAATGTTTTCCCATTTGGTTACTGTCCATTTGTAATTTATCTTTTGTGGATTTTCTATTCATTCCTTCTTCCCTTCCTCCCTCCTTTCCTCTCTCCCTCTCTTCCTCAGACATTCAGTAGAACTGTGCTGAGCATCTGTTTGCCAGATTCTGTCCAGGAACCATGGTGGATGGCTCAGGAAGATACAGGCAAGGGCTCAACACACCTGGGCTGACACGCACTGTGGCAGAACACAACTGGACAGCCGATGACAATTGCTGTGAGGAGGCGGCCATGCGAATTCTTTTATAATTGTGGCAAAATACATACAACAGGAAATTTACCATCTTAACCATTTTTAAGTGCACAGTTTTATTAAGTACATTTGCATTGTTGTGTAACCGATTTCTAGAACTGTGCATCTTGCAAAACCAACACTCTGTCCCCATTAAGCAGCAGCCCTCCACCCCACTCCCCTCTGAAAGCCACCATTCCACTCTCTGGCTCCGATTTTGACGACTCCGGGGACCTCCTATAAGTGGAATCATTCAGAACTTGTCCTCTCCTGACTGGCTTATTTCACTGAGCATCACGTCCTCCAGCTTCACGTGACAGGATTTCCTACCTTTTCAAGGCTGAATAAGATTCCGTTGTATGGATGGACCACATTTTGTTTGTCCACTCATCCCGTGATGGACGCTTGGGTCGCTTCCACCTTTTGACTATTGTGAATGAGGCTGCTGTGAACTCAGGTGTACAAATATCTCTTCAAGACTGTTTTCAATTCTTTAGAATGTATACCCAGGAGTGGGATTGCTGGATCATAGGTAATTCTACTTTTAATTTTTTGAGTAACCACAATACTATTTTCCATTGTACACTCCCACCAACAGTGCACAAGGGGCCCGATTTCCCCACATCCTCGCCAACGCTTGTTATTTGCTGAGTTTTTTTTCTTTCACAGTAGTCATCCTGGTGGGAGTAGGGTAATATCTCATTATGGTTTCGATTTTGTTTGCGTGTCTTCCCAACAGGTAATTTTTGACATTGCTATTGCATGTAACATGGCAGTATTGGGAGGGACTGATCATTTTTTTGTAATATCTTTCATACGAAGCTGACTGGAAATCATCCTTATGAATGGCTGATTTCAAAATGAGAGAAAAATCTTGTGCCAATCCCTCACCAATCAGATCGTCCCCAGCCCCGGGAACATCCAGGTGTGAGGCTCTGTCGGGACCTGCTAGGTAAGTCTGAAGTGACTCTGTGAGTGTGAGAGAAGCATCTTAAGTTTGTTCCAGCTATTCGCAGCTTCACTGTGAATATCAGCAAATATGTACCAGGATTTAATAACGTGATAAAATAAAATTGGAGGTCGATAATTTCGCATGGCTATCTATGCAGTTCGAATTTACAAATAATCAGCCACCTCTTCGCTTTGGCATGGGGACACATAACAAACTTCGTCCTGCCCACATCTCAGCGTGGACACGCATGTGGGACTCAGCCAGATTAACACAAGTGTGGACGGGCTGGAAGGTTTTCTAAGGCACTGATCTCCTCCCACCCTTGGCATCCTCAATTCTTAAGTCTCAGCTTCCAGAACTGTCTACAGTAATGTTCTTATTCTAAGCTGGACAAATTTTGTGGTTCTGGATCCCTTCTCCCAGCTGTGAGTCGTTGCAGGCTCAAGAAAGGCAAATTATTCTAGCGTTTGCCAAAGCAAAACGCGTTCTGGCTGTCGATTCTCCTCATCTCCTCCCAAGACCCGCCTCCTGCCCAGTGTCTCCTCGAGAACTTCTCAAATGGTAGCGAAAGGATATGGGGGTGACGCCGGGTGCTCACGTGAATACTGGCACGATCGTCCTTTCCCCTGGAGCTGGGGGCAGTGCTGGGTGAGTATTGGGAGTGGGCGGTGACCAGACGACCAAATGAGAAGCCTAAAAGCAGGTCACCACGTGTCCTGCAGTCCTGAGGCTGTTTGGGGTCCGAACTGAACCAAAGGACCCGGTTCTCAACATTGTGCTCAGTGGGACTAAAGGAAGAATTGGGGCGGGTCGTTACTGGTTGTTATGGTTACTGCTTTGTAGCCAGTTGAAAGGTGCCATTCCAGCTCTGAAGTCCTCCAGGGTCCCTCCTCACCTGGTTTTGGGAAACTTGTTCAAGAGTGAGGTGGGGCATGAACCTTTCCACGAGGTGACCAAAATACACATGAGATGCACAGTTCTGCAGTTAAGAACAGACAAGCAGTAGCTGACGCTGATGCATCTAAGGCAGCAGCATGCAGGGAAGTCAAGGAGACGGCCCGGGGGGTTCGGGAGAGGAGGCTCAGGTGCAGAGGGTTCCAGCGAAAGCCACTGTCCCTCCAACAAGCAAGCCTGGGGATCTAAGAGCAAGCTACCTTTTTGCATAGAAATATAAAGAAGGGAGTACAAATGCACAAGGGCAAGAGCCCAAACGTAGGGGCCATAACCACGAGGAGGCCAGGGTGACCTTGGCCTTTCCAGGAAAACACACGCAAGCAAAACGAGGTTTCCAGGAGACCCGCCAGACCCTTTAGATGGCGATCTCTCCAAATCTGACGCGAGAGCGCCTCTTCCAGAACATCCGTGCTGATCCTGCCTCTCGCCCCTGCACGCAGCTCAGCCGCCAAGGCGGCTCTTAGGTGTGCAGGGACTGTCCCCCAGACCATGCACCCCTCGAGGGCAGGAGTGGCCTCGTTCATCCCATTTCTAAGCAGAAAGCCAGATGCAGTGCCTGACACGGAATAGATACTCAATTAGTTTTTAGTGAAAGGAACTGAAAATAGTTTATATTCCCCACCACCCCCCACCCCCCCTCCAAAAAAAAAGTTGTTAAATTTTCTTTGAGATGGGAGGCTGTTTATAGGTTTGAGCAGAGAATGGAGAAAAATTCAAATTAAAGTGAAGTTCAAGTTTGATCTGAAGATAATTTCGATGTTCTGGCTCAGTCCATACTTTAGTTTTAAAGTGTTTGTAATTTGTCGTATATCGAATTATGTGTAGAAAAACCCCAATGACATTTTCTTTTAAAAGGAAAACTAGAAGGCAGACTAGAAGGTTGAATACATTAGTTACCAATTTTTAAGTAATTTGAATAGCATTATTGAAACATAATTTACATAATGTATATATAGAAAAGTCAGTATGTCATAAGTGCCCCCAACCCAGAGCAAGAGACAGAGCATTGCCAGCGCCCCAAAGGCCCGGCCCTGGACTTCTGAAGGTCCTGGCATCATTCATGTGGCCCAGTACAGAGCCACTTTGGCTGCAAAGATCCCCCATGTGTGTTTTTGCAACTGATGCCACCTCCAGGATGGGGGAAGGATGTACCAAGCCCAGCTCCCTCGGGTCGTGGATTCTGTAAGCACTGGTGTGGCGGACACCCCTAGCACACACCTTCAGAAGCTGGAGAGGACTGCCCTGCCCAAGGTCACGGCTCTTCCTGGAACAACCCACGTCCACTGTCTGACCTGTGCAGGGAATGGAGGCTAGGCCATCCTGGGCCAAGGCAGGACAACTCTGAAGGGCTATCCCTAACTCAGGGCTCCC
>NW_011888892.1:1997250-2016119 GCF_000151845.1 Pteropus vampyrus
AGACACTCTCCAAGGACTGTCCAACTGAGGGGTTTAGAGATGTGCCCCAGCTAACTCAAGTGGCATTAAAACTAGAGTTACAATTTACTGCTTGTCCAAATTTCGCATGTTTACACTCCCAGGTTAAAGGTTATGCAAGTTATTGGTGCCTTAAAAAAAAGAAACCTTCATAATAAAATATATTTGAGACCATGCAACGAATGATAAGAAACATTTGGCATGTAGAAAGGGGAGAAATGCGGCTAGTGTGCTGCGTAGAACTCTCCCCCGCAAAAACATCTCCGTGTGCTGCCCCGCGGGAGGGGGCGCGGAGGCAAGGATTTCAAGACTCCGTTTGGAGTCACTGCATAAACTTGATGCAAACCGTGCCAGCTTGGTGGCCAATGAGTTCCACCTCAGCACCCCGGACACAGAAACACGGCCGATGTCCCACTGCGGCTGATTTGTCACTGCAGCCTCCAAGGCGGGTTTGTGGCAGTTGTGTGAAATCCTCCTGGAATGGCGCTACAGCACGCCTTCGGAGGGAGGCCAAGCAGATGAGCTGCTCCGGACGCGGCCAGGAAAATGGAGGGAAGGCTTCATCCACCTATATAATAGAATGACATAAAATAATAATAGAATGACATAAAATAATAATAGAATGACACCTGCAGTTGTTTTCCAATGATAATAGTTGGATCTTCGGAGCATCTGTCCTGGAGGAAATTTCTGGAAGACTCGGAACATTTCTTCTGCAGGAACCTTCTAGAAATTTCGATGCACTTGTATAGAGCTAGTAAGAAAGACATAGCACTTATCTGTCATCCTTGCTTTCAAAATTATTTTCAAAGATGTTTATAGAATAAAAAGTAGGGAAATGAAAGACAATTAAAGCTAACGGTCTACAGGCAATGTAGCAGGCGGGGGTCAGGGCGCGGCGGGATGCGCGGAGGCTGAAGGTCACAGGGGGTCGTAGCCTGGGAGTGAAGCAGTTACTGAGAACTTACTATATGCCGGACGTTAAACTAAGTGCTTCACATCCATTGTCTCATTCAGTCCTCCCGACATCCTCTTGAGAGAAGTAGAAGGATAGGCTCCAGGTTACAGAGGAGAAAGCTGAGGGTCAGAGAGCTACCGAGTTGCCCAAGGTCACAAGTCTTGCACGCCCACACTCAACCGCGGAGTCCACCCTGCACTCGGCCTCGCCCGACCGGCTCAGGGCAAATTGCACGTAAGCGACCCGGTCCTTGTGAGCCTCGGGCGGTCCAGCGCCGTCCATGGGCCCCCAGCACGGCTCGGTAGAGCTGCAGAGATGCGCCCTGACCAAGCACGACCGAGTGCGGACTGCGCATCAGGTCAGTGGCACAGCGTGAGCCAGGCTCGCTGAAGTTCGTAAGAAACATTCTGCAAAACAATTCGTTACGAGAAAAACCCCAGGGCCTGAGAAGCCTGTTCCCTCATCTTTCTTCGAGAAATTGAGGCGACTTTAAATTGCCCAACAAATTAGTTCATTTTAATGTCAGAATGCATGGGGGGGGTTGAGGTGAAAGAAAAATCAGTGTAATTGCTTCTTTTTTTTCAAAACCACATATTACTTTGTTCATTATGAAATAATGAAGCATTATTTAATCCCATTATGAAATAAATGAGATTGAGTAAATAGCACATCTGCATTCACAAAGTGATGGAAAGTCAGGAAATGTTTGTCCCACTGACATTTAAAAATAGCAACTCCATTTTTCTCGGTAATGAAATTGTAGGTGTTTTCATTACAAAAATGTCTTTTATAAGAAATACAAATATGGCATTGTTAAATTAACTGTTGGGGAACTTCTCCTGCCCAAGTCTTCCGTAGATGGTTGGGTTTTGAAATGTAGGTTCGCTTCTTCAGAATGGAAGTCTCTCTGTGAGCCGTGGTCAATATCTAACAAAACCACCGGGGAAACGCAAAAAAAAAAAGTCTATCTGAGGGACGAGCCCTAGCTCAGTATGTACACCTGCCCTCTTGTGGTGTGTATCTGCATGGTCGGTACTGTGCCTTTTTAAACGATTAGAAATGCGGTATCCCAACCAATATCCTAAGCGCCTGTCACTCTAGAGGCTAAACGTAGAGCCTTGTCCCCAAGTGGTCCGCAGTCTTTTCACAAGCCGTCAAGGTCCGCTCACAGTTGGTGACAGCAACATGGGTGCAAGATCCTATGACTGGAATCTTACTATTTATCTTGGTCCAGCTACCGGGGCTGCATAACAAATTACCCCAAAACGTATTGGTGGAAAACAACCATTCTGTGGGTCAGGAATTAGGACAGAGGATGGTTTGTCTGGACCTTCATGGAGAAGACTTAAGGCTGGCAGCTGGAAACATCTGATGGCGTGTCCACACGGGTCTGCGGCTGAGGCTGGTCGTAGTCTGGGGGTCTCAGTTTCTTCTGCATGTGGCTCTTCACAAGGGCCAGTCTGGGCTTCTTTAGGGTACAGTGAGTGTCGGGAAAGAGAGACAGAGAGAGAGGGAGAGAAACAAAATTTCTATCCATTTTATGAACTGGCCTCAGAAGTCAGATATGGTTACCTCCACCATATTTGATTGGTCATGAAGAGCCAGCCCTGATTTATTTTGGAAGGGGGATTATACAAGGTCATGAATACAGGGAGGTCTGGCTCATTGGGGACGACCTTGAAGACTGACTGCACGCATTTCAATAATGAAGCTACACTGTGTTTTATTTTTGAGTGAGTATGACCACCATCATTCTCCACACCTAGCCTGCTCTCCATCCCTCTGTGGGCTGGTACTTAGGATCGAAACCCCCATGCTTCCTGCTTGCGTGTCTCCTGGAGAACCAAAGGAGAAATCCCAATTAGAGTAAATCATCCCAGGGGAGAGGCGAAACCTTCCAGGATTTAGCTCCAGAACAAAAGGGAGAGCAGAGATGGGACTCTAGCAAGATGGGTCAGGGGGTGATCAGACTCCAGGACACTGGGCACAGGGACTTCTCTCCTCTCTTCTCCCCTCTCCTCCCCTCCGCTCCTTTTCAAGAACTCCCCCTCCCAGACCCCCGTTTCCCACCCCCAGCTCCACCCGCAGTTCAGAGAATTCCATCGAGGACTTCTGAGAGAATACAAATGACTAATAAACATTTTTTTAAAAACCCTCAATTTCACTGGTAACCCTGGAAACAGACATTGAAGCAATAATCAGATACCCTGAAAGGATTTTTTTTAGGCAGGAAAGGTGTGGTCAGAATGCTTCCTCTGTCAGTGCAACCTCGTTTGCTCTGAAAATTTACTGCTACCTATAATTATCTGAGTACATCTCAAGTCTTAATTTGGATTTTTTTTATTATTAAAAAATATGAGTATTTTCGGTTCTTAAAAAATAGCCCAGTATTCAGGAATACCAAAGAATGGTATGGTGGTCACTCCCCCCAAGCTGTTTCGGGGGATGCCTGGGTAGCCAGTACCTCTCGGAGTGTGGCCAATGACTGTAGAATGGGGATCTCACACCCGGTCCTGAACATTCTGCATTGCCATCAGAACGGAGGTGGCCCCGGGGCGCAGGGTTGGAGATTATGAGGCTACCGAGAAGATGGTGCTAGACCTGGGTCTTGAACAATAGATCAATAGGACTTTTTCCAGGATCTCTCCTGCTGGCGGAGGGTGGGGAAAAGCATTTTAGGTAGAGAGAACAGCGTGAGCCAAGGCCCAGTGCTGTCGACAAGTCGTATCCTTGGAAAATGACAGGTGCTCAACGTCCTGGGTGGTGGCACAGGAAATAGGTGATCGGAGGCTGCATGTGAACCCAGGGAGGTTGACCTCGATCCACCGGCAGAGCCTTTGATGGTTTCTAAGCAAGGGCACCGTGCACTTGGTCACATTTTAGGAGAATCACTCTGAGCCTGGTGGCATATGTTGGAGCAAGAGGATATGCTGAGAGATGACACCAGGAAGCTGAGAGTGACGGATGGCTGGGACAGAGACCGTGGGAAGAGAAAGAAGGAAATTATTGAAGAGATGTTTCTGAGGAGCGGGGGCTGCAGGAGTGAGGGGGGGCGAGGCAGGCATCCGGGCTTTGCCTTTCGGTGACTAGACAGACCGTGGTGTCTTTGACCAACGTGTGGAACATACGGGGGAGAAGGAAAGGGTCTAGCGGAGAGCTGGAGCTCACACTTGGACTTGTTTACTTGTTTACTTGTTTATGCAACATCCCAGGAAGCGTTCCAACCCTGGCCCTGCCTCTCCGGCATTTGTCTCCTTAAATCATCTTGGTTTGTTTGCAGGTCTCAGCCCCACTGGAATGCACACTCCCAGAGGGAAGTGACCCTCCTTTGTCTTGCATCTCCTGTGCCTAGGAGGGGGCCTGGCACCTCAGGAGGATGCGGCAAGTCCTGCTGAATGAATGACTGTCCACACAAGTGACTGGCCAACAAAATGCATGCAAGAAAGAGGAAGAGTGGAGGGGAGGGGAGGGGAAGGGAGGGGGTCAAGAGTAGCCTCTGAGGACCAACCACCATTTGAGAAATGAAGGTGTCGGGAGAGAACAGAGGGATGGGGCAAGAGAGCCAGCCCAGCTTATGTGTTGGTCCCTAGCGATTCCATGTCAATAGACACAGCAACAGCCCAGCAATGAGTCCTCTGCCGTGGTCCCTGGATGAAAAGCCTGTGCTCACCTGCTCAGCCTGACATCGTCGGCTGGATGGGCTGGCACTGGTTCTGTCCACTTCCATGCAGAGCCCACTGCCCATGGACAGTCCACGTAAGTCACCCCATCAGTGTCTCCCGAGTCATTTTCTTGCCAGAGATGGGAGTCGTACGCACAGCTCATTGCCTCGTCTTTCCATATCATATTTACCGAGGGAAAATTTCCTAAATATTATTAATTACCTAAAAGAATTCAATAAATGGAAAGACCTGATGAGGGATTCCTTTTTATTAATGGTTGTAACTTTGGACATCTGTAAGAGTCAGCGGTTCAGGTAAAATCTAAGAAATTCAGTCCTGTGATACTTAATCGAATGTCTTGGTTTTCAGCTGATCTGCTTAATGTGATTTGCCTCACGTGATGCTCTTTGTTCTGAGTTAAAGCATCTGCTAAACAATTAACTAACTGTTTTACCGATCGGAGTTGGAATTTTTTTGGTGTCGGAAAACCAGTGCAGAAGCAGAAAATTTAGAAACAGGGAAAACGATCTGGCTGGATCCTGCCCTCGTCACAA
Organism: Pteropus vampyrus; assembly: GCF_000151845.1. Taxonomy (NCBI): domain Eukaryota; kingdom Metazoa; phylum Chordata; class Mammalia; order Chiroptera; family Pteropodidae; genus Pteropus; species Pteropus vampyrus. Next base: position 2,002,443 of record NW_011888892.1, read on the forward strand.
AGTTCTGATAACAATTACACACGTCCAGTTCTTCCTTCAAATGGGTCGTCTTGTAGTTGTAAACACAGTGTACTTTGTATCCTGCTTTTTTTCACTTAACATTATCTGATTCTTTTTTATGAGCTATGAAATTCGAGATGAGGTGCTGCTTACACGATTTTTCGAAAGGCCACTGTTGGAAGGATCGGTGTTTTCTAAGCCCCATCGACCTCAGGGAATCAGGAAATTAAGCTTTTTATTTATTGGTCTTTGACTTTCCCATAAATGGACACAGTCCTACCTTGTTTGACTGCATCGGCTGAACAAAGGAATGCCCGTGAGTAATTAGGCCGTAGGTGGGGGCAGGGCGACCCTTTAAGGAGCCATGAGCACTCACTGCAGCCTTTTAGGTTCAAGTCTGCTCCTTGGGCATCAGATACCTTTAGATTCTTTGGTTAAAAAAAAAAAAAATACCTTTGGTAGATTTTTTGGGGGGTCCAAATGTTTAAAAACGATAAACTGATTTTTGTAGAGCCATTTAAGGGAAAGGATAAAGGGTGTTTGTTACATATGTGACTTTTTAAAAAGCATTTTCTGAATCTGATTAATCTGTGTAGCACCTGAGTGCTTGGGGAGTTAAAACATAGATGGTGCAATTCATTCTGCAGAGCCCGTGGAAGCCAGTCCCCCCACTCCCCACGGCTGAGCAAAGATGGTCTGACACCCCTCCCCCCACAAGCCTCTGCAGGTTTTGTGACATTCTCAAGAGGCTGTGTTGTTATGGCACGTCCCTCTGTGAGTTCACTGAGTTCTTGGGGGGAAAAGCAGTTTTTGCTTTGGGCACTTTTCCTCGTGAAATATATCTCTTTATATATTTAGGCCACAGCAGAAATTGTCTTCTCTACCTGTGATCACAGCTATTAAATAAATAACCAAAGGGAATCTTTCTTCAGAGGAGAAAGATTGGAGAGTTCTTTTCCACAAATGTGACCTCAGCAAAACATTGTCATCTTTGTAGACGATCATCTTTACTTACCTGCTGCAGCTTTGTAAAGCAAAATGATGGTTGTCACTTCTAGAATGGAAAACGTACATTTAGTTAAAAACCAGAAGGTTAAAAAAAACGCCCAGATCTGCAAACACTGGTTTTAGAGGTTGTGTTCTGAAACACTCCCTAGCTCATTAGTGCAGTAAATAGTCGGTGAGGGTCCTCAGATAGAGAACTGAGCACAGTGTCAAGGTCCAGGAGAAAGGGCCGGATGTGGCTCTGTCCCCAGGGCGCCTGCAGCCTGGGAAGAAGAGATGGGGATTCTTGGCATCCCAGTGGGCTCAGGGCTGTGAGGGAGCTCCAAGGAGGAGGCACAAATGTTACTTCCAGCTGCAATGTAGTGGCCAAGTCTTCCCTTAGCAAAAGCAGGTGAGTGGTCAAGGTCACGTCAGACCCACCGCCTACCGGATGTTTCTCGGTTCTCTAGGAACTAACGCAGGCACAAGAGAATTGTAATTAGGGACTCGATTTTGTTAAGACTTAATGGCAAGAGTGTCCACAGGGCACCGGTGCCAATCCGCTTCTCCTTGCATCCAGGAGACGGGATCCGAGATCCCCTTGCAGGCCTCGCTGGCCGACCATCAGAATCGTCCAGCAGCTACAGCTCCCACGTACAGACCCCTTACTCTGCACCCCTCACTTTTGAGACACACTGCGTGCGTCTTCTCACGTAATCCTTAATCCTAGGAGGCGGGATCTATAATTAGCCCGGAGATAAGGATGTGAAAACTAAGATTTACAGGTAATCTGCCCAAGGCCGTAAAGAGAATGAATAACGGAGGCCTGTACGAAGCTGTGCTCTCAGCCAGTCAGCTAAAACCAGCCTTCGCAACCGTCCTGTGCGAAGGCTTTCTGGAATGTTCTTTTGACAGTTCCTTTAGACCATGCTCCGTATGCTGGGCAAGTGTGTGCCGGGGTACGGCGGTGCAGCAGACAGGGAGACGCGCGCAGTGTTCCACTGGCCCCGGACGCTGCCGTCATCCCGGCCTGAGGCCCTGGCAACGGCCTGGTGTCCTCCCACGCGCTGGGCCCCCCGCCTGCTTTCTCCGCTCCCTCCTGTTTCCTACACACGCTGGCCAGGCCGGGGCCCCTACCACACCGCTCGAGCGAGCCTCGGGCCTGGGGGGTCCATCACAGCCCGGACTGGACCCCCGGCCCACGAGGCTCTGATAACCTCTCTCCTCGGTGGCCAGGTAGCCTGAATTTCTGGGAAACTTCAAATATTTTCGCATCGTGTTTGGTCAACTATTTTATAAAGACGATTCATTAAATCAATAACTGAATGAGATTGTTTTGATACCTTTGTAAAAGTTCCAAATAAGTTCACAAATATGGCTTGTCTAAATCCTGTGATCCAATTCTAAAACTCTAAAATTCTGCTCCACGCATTGCGGCCCCGCCCCCGGGCCACCGCGGCCCCGCCCCGGACCATCGCGGCCCCGCCCCCGGGCCATCGCGGCCCCGCCCCGGACCATCGCGGCCCCGCCCCGGACCATCGCGGCCCCGCCCCCAACCCCGCCTGCGCTGCCCCACCTTCTTCCACTCAGGTCGCTTTTAGGCCTCTCCTGGCACGTTCCCGCCGTCCCCGGGTCCCCTTCTAGTTTCTCCCGACGCTCTGGTGCACTGGCAGTGCATTTCCTCAGGTCCCACCAGTAGTTCTCAGCCCTGACTAGTCTTGGAATCACCTGGGAGCTTTGAGTAAACACCCAAGGTGGGCTCCACCCCCAGGACCTGACTTACCGATCTGGGCGCGCGCCCAGCCCTGGCGCTGTTTGAGGCGCCCTGGGAGAATGAGCGCGCGGCCAGCCTCAGGAGCCTGCCCAAGGCCTTCTCATGGCATCTGTGGCCTCGGGCTTTCCTACGGGAATGGTTTTCGCTCCCCTTTCATTGCTTTCTCCTGCCTCACTCTTGGTCTGTTGGGAAATCCCAAAGTGAGACCAAGGCCCCATATAAATCCAGACCCTCTCCATGCGGCTGGACGGCCCCACCCAGCCTCCACCTGGAATGGCGCCTCCACACCCCACCCACCTTCCTCAAGGTCCCACATTCTCAGGCACCTCATTCTCAGATCAGGATCTACCCTCTACCTCCCTAGGATGAAGCAGCCACTCCAGGGGGACTCAAGTCCTCCCTCTCCCCTAGTCTTACATGTCTCGTGACGCCCCCACCCAAAGGCTGGCCCACCTGGTACCGCTCCAGCCCCGCCTACCATCCTTAGGCAACCTCAGGCCGTCCATTCCCTTCTTTGCCTCGGTCAAAAAGCACTGCTCTTTCTTGTGTTTTAAAAAATATATATCCAAGAAGAAAAGGATGGGTGGAGAGAGAACCTGACGGCAGCACTAGAGAGAAGGCCAGGTGGGAAGGGGCTCACATCGCCGGTTTGAGGACAGAGGGAGGGGCCGCGAACCCCCGGGCCTCCGGAACCCAGGAAGGGAACGCAGACAGATTCTCCCCCAGCCTTCTACGGGAACCCGCCCTGCCCACGCTTCGATCTTTGCCTTTGGAGACCCCTTTTGGGCTCTGACCTCTAGAACCATAAGATAATAAATTTGTCATTTTAAGAAAGAAAAACAAACATTCTCCTGCTGACTCTGTTTCTCCATTAAGCTATCACCCATCTCTCCCCTGCGCACCTGGCCCTCATCCCGAACTGAGCCTCCGTGCTCAGCTGATTGCTGAGGCTTCCCTTTGCCTCCCCCAGGCATCTCAAACCAAACCCGGCTGCAGCCACACGCATCGCCTTGTCCCCCTGCCTGGTGCCTCTGCTACATCCCCTCGCTGCTCGCTCTATGTGGCAGGGGTTAACTGTTGCTTAGCTTTACCCCAAGGCACACACTGCGACTTCACGTTACCAAATATAAGGTGGAAAAAGCACAGACCTCGTTCCATCTGCTGAATAAACCCATAATCCCTCACTATTCCACTATTAATTCTTAATTTTACCTATCATTACATTTCCGGCAAGCAAATAAATGAAACCAAAATAACTGCTTATATCCATAAGTAATCAAAACGCATTTAGTGCTTTAGTAAATAGTTTGTTTTTCTAATTTTCCTTTAATTAGCAGAGAAAGAATTAAAATCAATTCCTCATCCAACAGATAAAAAATTAGACTCAGCTTTCACCCTTACGCATATCCAAATTTGAATGTGCACAAGAAACACAAATCCATAATTGTTCTGTAATATAATCTGTATCCAATATTAAACACATTTCTATGACATTTATCTTATCTCCCTGATCACAGCTTAATAAAATTATAATTATGACCTTTCAAAGTATTATCGCCTGGTCCACACTTAATCAGCATTCTTGGCTTGACATCTTGGCTGTTGCAGGGGTGCTGTGCTCTGTCATCTGACAGAGAGTGCAGATCACATGCACTAAGAGCGAGGATGAGTCCGTGGCCGCTCACCCTTGTACCCCAACGTCCAGAGCAGTGGCTTAAAAAACAATCATTGAATGACGAGTAAGCACATGAGGTGTTTGGTCACGTATTACATTTACTCACGTTGGCATCCATGAGTATGCGGACACACAAGCAGTTCCAGAGGGAATGGGGAGATCGAGAGGGGAGGGTGGGGGCGGGGCTGCGTCAGGAATGAGCTGGAAATCAGCCTGGATCCAGTTGGCAGACACGCTCCCTTTAACCAGAGCTATCCAGATTGACTGAAAACACAAACTCTCAAATGTCGTGGGCCAGCAGGCCCAGCTCCTTCCTACAAAGATCTAGCATATCACAGATGTTAGGCATTGGTTTCAACACAAAATACCCTTTGGGGGAACAATAAGATTTTTTCTGTGGGGTTACGTTGAGCCTTCCCCATCCTCTTTTGGAACCGCAGTGGCATTTGATGGAGAAGGATCGGAAATGCCACTCGTGGCTGATAACAGTCATGGAACCTGGAACCTTCGATGAAGGTTATGAGCAGTGGGAGACCTTCAGACAGTGTTGATGTTTCTCCTTCGGGTCTAAGGAATTGCAGTGCGCTTCTGGGCAGAGAAGGCCGGGTTCCAACCCTGCAGGCAGCTGTATGGATCATGGGCAACGAGCAGAGTCGCCTTTTCTGCTGGGAACACAAGTGGCCGCTACAAATGAGGTCACCAGACCAGTGCCCAGACAGGAGAGAAGTCATGACCCTCAGATCCCAACGTTCTACCGCTAGCTCCTGTGCGGGCAGGGGAAGGGCGAGCCGGGATGAAAGCGTGCTCTTTGCCTGTATTACCCAGTTTGGGAACTTGAAAATCTGTTTGATTTCGATTGGGAGAGAGAATAAAGCATTCGAGGCTATTTTGGTTACCCCGCAGAAATCACACTCTACACCTAACAAATTCAACCATTTTACAGAGCCGTCGTCAAGCGCGTGAGTTACGATTTTATTCATTCCGTTGATTCAGTGAGGCAGGTTCTGGCAGGGGGTTGATTTGTTGTTTAATATTTGGGGGGATTATTTTGGTATATCCGTAACGCATTTACTTAAATATTGTGTGTCAGTTGAGATGTTTTCATTTGTTTTGATAGGTACTTACAAAGGCAGTGCACAGCACTTCACACTTACACAGCGCTTTGGAGTCCTCAGCACCGTGCCGGGATTCCCGTGGGGACTCCACCGTGTGTTTGGGAAGAATAGCCTGGTTCCACCCAGAGAAAAGCCCAGAGCCCAGCTGAAGGGGTCTCCCCCAGTCCCTGGCTCGAGGCACCACGCTGAGCCTAAAGATCGTGGCTGGCAGCACAGAGCCGGGAGGACATTGATTCTCCTTGCTTGTTTTGTGGTTCTTGGGGTGTTACCATAACAGCATGGATTCTTCCCCGAGCTCAGCAGAACATATGGGAAACCTATCTTTAGCTTATCATTTCGAGCCCTTCCTCCCCCTCACCCATCTCCCCCGACAGGAGTCCTCAATATGGTACCGATTCTGTAGGTTAAAAAAAAAAAAAACCAAAAAAAAACCGTCGAGTTGGGTGAAGCGTCCTTTTCCCCGAGCCGCCCACGGGCCAGCAGCGACGTGAGCTGAACTCTGCCGGAGCTGCGGTTAGCTGCTAAACCGGACAGCAGATGTCGGCCCAGTGGCTGCATCAGCCATGGAAGGAGAAGCAGCTGCCACAGCCATGGAAGGAGAAGCAGCTGCCACATCGGAACGCGGTGCATGGCATCGCAACAGAGATGGCCGTGGCCAAAGACGGCCACGAAACCTGTGCAACGAAGAGGGGGCAAAGGCCACCTGTGACACTGGTCGTGAATGTCAAAGTAGACCGACCGAGAATGCACTTCTCGGCCTAAAAACAGGCAGTGCTCACGGGAGTTGGTCGCCCGCAGAAATCATCACTCTGCCCTTTGGCCCGTCGTGTCCAAGGATCTTCAGATCTGGTTTTTCAGAGCATAGAAAACTCAACAGTTACGTGCGTGCCCATTACAGTCACGGCAACCGAAGTTCCCTGGCCTTGCTCTGGGATGGATACTGGCAGCATCACTGGGAATCGTTATTACAGAGCCGTCAGCTGTTCTTTTAGTGTCTAAGTCGTTTCTAGGATGATGGCACATGTCCAAGTCTAATTCATTAAAACAGAAGAAATCTATGAACACCTGCATGTAATTGATTAGTGAGTTGGGGTTTCCGTAACTGGCTGTTTATTCCTCTGTTCGAAACAACACACTAAAACAGAACCAGCAACAGCAAGTCGCTGATGCTGTGCCAAGTTATCAGACTTTTATTTTGTAAAGTGGGTTACTATATTCGGGGCATCAACCCTGGAGCCCCCAAGACCTACCCCTCCGTTAAAGTAACTATGTCCTTTTGTTCTTGGTTCACTGGATTGAAAACCGTGAAGTGTTGAACAGTGTTATTTATTTTTTATGTAAAAAACAATTAAGTCAAACAAGACTGCTTTTAAGGGCAAGTTATCTAATGTGTGTTTCTATAGATGATAAACACGCCCCTAGTCTTTAATCCCAAAGAGCAGAGGCCGATCTTCCCCCTTCCACACGTCCCTCTGTCACATAACCGCGGATTTGGTTCTGTATATCTTTTTGGTAATCTTTTGAATTTCATCTCCAGTAAACTGGAATTGGGGTCACTCTTGTTGGAGACTGTTGGTGACTGGGCTGAGAGGCGAGTGAGGGTTTGTGAGGACACCTTGGGAGAAGAGAAGGAAATGGAAGGAAACGGCTTCCTGCACGTCAGAGTCGGAGGCCGCGCTTTTCCGAGAACTTAACCCCGGGCAGAGCGGGGGGCGTGGCGCCCGGTGCTGCGGACACGCGCTGGAGAAACGTGTTGGAAATTCTCACTCTCGCAAATGCTGTAATCGTCTACACAGAAAATCCAGGAGAGTCTACTGAAAAATTATTAGCACTTTATTTTTATTTTATTAGAATATGTGTTTGTTTATTAATCAGATGTTGAGCCAGGTGAAAAACACAAGGTTTACATACAGAAATCAACAGCTTTTTTATGAATCACGAAAAACCAACCTAAAAGTACAACTTAAAAAAATGACATTTAAAATTGCCACAAGAGTTCAAAACGTGCAGGAATAAACATACAAAGGAAACATGTCGGACTTATGTGAAAAAAATTATAAAACTTTACTGAAGAACATAAAATAAGATTTGAATAAATGGGAAACTATACCATGGGATAAAGATGTCAATTCTCACATAGATTAATATCTAAATTTGAGGAAATTCCTATCAAATGGCCTATGGACTTATTTGACAAGCTTATTCTAGAATTCATCTACAGAAAAGAATCAACTATGAACAAGAAACTTTGTGTGTAGAATAATGTCACTCAGTTTACAGAAGGGAAATATAAATGGCCGCTGAGTGGAAAAAGATGTTCAACTTTACTAGTCATCAGAGAAATAAAAAATAAGAAAATAGCAAGATACTAATTTTTCTTGTCCCTAAATATCCTTAAATATCTACAAGATAATTCAAGGGGTAGGGGCACAAACAAATGCATAGATCCCGTTGGCAGGAGTTTAATTGGTCTAGTCTTTTCCTAAGGTTATTTGGGAGTATTCATGAAAACTTTGTGCATACCACCCAATCCAGCACTAACCAGGTAACTTTTCAGAGCTTGCTCCAGAGGTGCATGTAAACATCCACCTAGAGGAAACCAATCAAGCATGTTCACGTGGCACAAGGTCTGACAGTGCCACGGTTAAGAAGCAAATCGGTCTATTCACACTGACGCTGCCAGAACTTCGAGATACGTTGTTAACTATCAAAAGAAAGTTACCGAACCTAATGTGCTGCATAGTTTATGTTTAAATTCCTAACGTAGCTTTCCACATCTCCGTGATTGTACAAAAGATTAACTTACTTCTGAGGACAGGACAAGGATGAGAGATGTGGCGAAATCAGTGGGGATTTTCCTTTGTATTTTTTTGAAATTGCCAAATGACAATGTAACCATATATGAATTATGTCATTTTTAAAACTCCTCCAAAAGTTCATGTGGCAAGTTTAAAATTCATTAAACGTATTTTCACTTAAAACACATTCCTTCACTATGAGTGCCTTTATTTTATAAGGACTCGAATGTTTCCGTACCTTATTAAAATTATAAAAATATCTTAAAGGTGAGAGCGAAAACGATCGGTTGTATGTCCGGTTTCTCAGTGTAGGGACATTGATCCCTGTGTCATACGGGAGAGCTTCGTCTCGGCATTAAGACGTACGCAGTCCCTAATTCTAAACAAATCCTATGTTCAATGGTAGCGCTGATACAATGAAACACTAGTATCACAAAACTCAGCAGGAATCTTCTGGAAAGATTAGGGCTCCGGTGGAGAACCAGCCTTTTTGTCAACAGTGAACTTGACTTTTGGATGCTTTTTGAAAGTCTCTGTGTAGCTTTGCTGGGGAATAAATTTAAAAGTGCTCCATATCTCATTATAACGTCTTGGAAAGCGCCTGAAAATTGGGACGACCATGGCTTCCTGACAGACATATGATATTTGGTTATTTGAAAAGCCATCAAGACAAGATGGAACATAGTCACATGCCCAAAGATTGAAATTTCTCGAAACGTGTTGCCTTTTTTCTGGGGAGATCTTCTTACGTCCCATGCCCTGGGGAGGAATTATGAGACGGTTAGGAGAAAAAATATTCAGGGTCACAAAGTCCTGAGGTCTTTAGTAAAACTAGCTGCGTGACATACCATGTTTAAACGCACAATTGGCAACCATGACAAGAGGTATTCTTTACCGACCTGTTGAAGGCTGTAAATCAACACTCAAACCATGCTGGTAGTGTTCTGTTATTGTTCTCAAAGCCTTCCACTCCCACCCAGGGGACTGGACTTCTAGAGACGTGGAGGGCAGAACCGGAAAGACCACAGCTGGAAACAGCCCATTAACCAGACTGGACACCAGGGGTCCCAGGTAGGATCTCTGTACCCAGGTGGCTCCTCAGTGTATAATAAAGGGGCTGGGTGTGGGGACACACCAAGAAGCAGAGCAGTGACTGTGTCCAAGGGGCTTGAAGAGGAATGTGGTCCACACAGATTAGCCCTCAGAGCCACAGCAAAGGGAAAGGGGAGAGAGTGGCTCTAGAAGGACAAAGGGAAGATGCTGGTCACACTGCCCAAGCACCTTCCTGAAATACTACTCGCAGATACTCCAGAAACAAAATAAATAAATAAAAATAAGGGATGAAATGAATAGGGGAAAGAGCCACAGGAAAGTCACAAGTAAAGCTTGCAAGTCTAAATATTTGCTGATAATGTTACTATGAAATATGTTAAAACTTAAACTAATCCACAAGAATGGAAAAAGGAAGGATAGGAGGAGGAAGGCAGGGAGGAAAGGAGGAGAGAGAGAGAGAGAGAGAGAGAGAGAGAGACACACACAGACAGACAGACAGACAGAGAGAGGCCAATCTGGAACTGAAATTTCAGGATTCCAAACTGACTGGGGAACTCAAGGCCACTTAACATTATCCCAGGAGAACGGTACCTCCACGAGTTGGGAGAGGACAATCTGGGCCACCAAGACAAGAGCCTCTAGAAAAGGAAGTGACAGAGGTAAGTACTCTCAAGGATTTGCCTTATTCTTGGGGAAAGCTGTAGATATTAATTTTTATATGCAGAATAATATAGTGTTAATTTATTTCTTAAACATTTATACTTAAGAGAAGCCACTAGTAGATTATCAATAGAAGTCAAAGTGAGCAAATAAATTCAATCTAGCAGAGTTGGGGGGCGGGCAACATACAAACATGATAAATAGGAAACATAAAATCAGATGGCAAAAATAAAACCGAAAACAAATTATCGTAATAATATGAATGGGTTAAATTCTCATTTAAAGAAACAATGACTCTTGGATTTTTTTAAACCATGCTCTATTCTATTTCTAATAATAATAATAAAAAAACACATACCCCAAATGAAATGAGTACAAACTATAAGGACAAAAAAATGGACCATAATATAAAGAACAAATGTTAGCAGAAAGACATTAATAGTGGCAATACTAATATTACAATGTAGAAGTAATTGCTACATGCATTAAAGCATATAGAGGAATACTTCACATTGATAAATAATAAAAGTCATCAAGAAAATAAAACAATAATAAATTTTTATACAGAAAGATATGGTATTAAATCATATAAGGCAAAAATATTTAGAAGCTCAAGAATAATCTTAGAAGGAGAAATTGACAGATCAAGACAAATATCAAGAAAAGTATATGAAAGATTTAAATAACAATTAACAGAATTAATAAAGATAACGAACTTTGTAACCAACAGATGAGGAATATATATTCTTTCTTAACATCCATGAAACACTTGTTAAAATGAATCACATATAATATAACAAGGATAATCTTTATAATTCAGAAGTAGAAACCGGATTATATTTTATAAAACTTACTATAACCCATAGAACTAGATATTTGCAACAAAAGGACAATTTTTAAAAATTCTAACCTTATAGAAAATTCAAAACATTCTTCTAAAGTATTTTTAGTTAAAGAATAAATCAAAAATTAAATCATAGACTATTTTGGAAGCAAATAATAATGAGACCCTAGTTAGAAAAGCCTTTGGGATGTAGCCAAAGTAATAATATGAGGCATATTCATAGTTTCAATAAAATTATTAACAAAAACAGTCACAAGGATATGACCTGAGCATTCAACTGGAAAAAAAGAAAAAGAAAAATAACAAAAAGAGAGTATTTTAAAAAAAATCTTATACTAATAAATATGAAGTGAAATAGGTAAATTTTAGGCAAACACATATCAGGAAAATCTACTCAGGAAGAGACAGAAAGTTTGAATAGGTTAATAATCAAAAGAGAAAATAAAAAGGTAGTAAAAAAACTTATTCTAAAAATAAATCAAACCCAAATAGTTTTATAGTAAATGCTATCTAATCTTCGTAAACTGGAAATCACACACTATATAAATTATTCCAGAATGTAGAAGAAAGTTGGAAAGCTTCCAATGCTTTCTATGAGATTATTTCTGATAAAATATTTCTGATAAAATATATGTGGTTCAATCCTGTTTGTATTATTAACAAGATATACACTTATGTGTGTATGTTTGCATGTAAATTGCAAAAAAAAAAAAAAATTGTTATACTTTACCCATCAAACCATTATCAGTGAATCATCAAGGTGAGATTGTGAGGAGGAAAAACAAGGGTGCAAATTTTATTTTTAATTTTATATAATTCCGTATTATTTGAAAAATTGAAAGGACGTACGTTACTTCGGTAGTTGAGAAAATAATTTTAAGCATTCTATTTAGAAAAGCAGGCAGAGTGGATATTCTGGTTCTGTATTCAACACTGCAGAGACAAACCAGAGTTTCTAAATTAAATCATGTCAGCTAGCTTAGGGATTGTATCCTAGAAGAGAGAGTAGCTTTGGGCAAATTGTTTAACTTCACTGGTTCTTCGTTTCTAAATTGGGGATGATAAGAGTAATTAACATATAGGTCGTTGTGAGGAATAAATACCACGTATGGCCATAACATACAGCATATGCCTCGCAGATAGTGGGTACTACTGACATCATCATCATCATCATCATCATCATCATCATCATGGACTCTCAGGTTTGATAGAGATTTTCAGAGGTCACCTAAGGACCTAGGTGACCTCTACCTAGGACATGCTAACTCTCTCCTGTCCAGTTTGATATCCCCTAGCCATATGTGCTAGTAAGCACGTGAAGTGTGGATCTTCCAAATTCAGAGGCGCCCCAAATGTAAAATATGAACTGGATTTAAAGACTTAGTTTGGGGAATGTAAAATATCTCATTAATAATTTTTAATTGATTATATGTTGAATTGATAATTTGGAGAATTATTGGATTAAATAAAAAATATAAAAATTCATCTCATCTGTTTCTTCTTAATACGGTCACTAGAAATTTTTAAATTACATGTATGGATTGGAATATATTTCCATAGCACGGTGCTGTGTTAAACCACCACCAAGTGCAATCAGACTTTATTTTCTCCAGGGACGGGGAACTTACTGCCTCTAGAGAAAAGACAACTCCAGTTCTTAGGAAGTCTTTCTTTATATTAAGCGAGCTCCCCATCCCTCTGACCCCTCCTTGTGGGTCCTGACTCTGCCACCCAGAGACACACAGGCAATCCCTCTTTCCCACGACATCTGCACAAGAAAGCTCGCTAATGAGACAATTTACAGGGGGGCCCTTTGAAAAGCATGAAGTACGCAAAAACCTCATCGGGAGGCTGCTGCAGACCTTGAAAGTTGTGTGGAACTTTGAAAGCTTTGTGCATTTTTTCTGTAACCTGTCATGAGGCTTTAATTTTGACTTTGTTCCAGTTTTGAGGGGATTCTCTATCTTCAACACGTCTCAGAAAATCAAGGGCCCCAACCTCTCTCCCCATTTGATTCGTAATTTGGAGAGAAGTACTCACGGAGTCGAAGAAGTATCCAGAATTCTGAAAGCTGTGCCGATTGTCATGTACGGAGAAGGGGAAGCTGTTGTTGACTGCTTGCTGGAAGAGAGGACAGGGAAACGCAGAAAGGCACACATCAGAACCCTGGCGTGTCGTCAGAGCCAGCCTGGAAAGCAGACAGATGAGCCAAGTGGCCTCTGAGTAAGTTACACCCGCACTGGAGACTGGTGAACAGCACAGGGGGGCGAGGTCAGAGTTGTGCCAGTCAGCCCAAGGCTGTGAAACTCAACCTTATTTCCAACTTGCTAGAAATCGTAAAATTTCTCTTTCAAAACACCTTCTTTGGAGGCAAGGAAGGAAAAGTTTACAGGCTCATGGAAGTAAAAGCTGGGAAGGAATTTTGAGGCCATCTAGGCCAACTTCCTCATCTGGCCGGTAAGGACCCTAGGGGACTGGAGCTCTGGCCCGAGGGGCAGGTGAGTCGGCCAAGTGTGAAGTCAACGCCTGCTTCTTCTCAGGTCCCCGAGGCTGCGCATAGGTCGGCCTGGGAGGCGGAGCATGCCGTTAATGAACCGTTTGCTGTAACCAACGTTGCTGCTTCTTGTGCACAGATGAGCCTGACCTGATTGTCTGGATCAGGACCCTTCCAGAGAGAACCGAGGGTGTCGCAGTAACGGAGGTGTCAGGTGGCGATGCCACCAGCGTTAAGGATCCAGGCAGGGTAAATGGGCAGTCCCTTCCAAGGGAGTTAC
>NW_011888892.1:2017549-2024397 GCF_000151845.1 Pteropus vampyrus
AAAGACGAGACCCCAGCTCTCGGTGATGGGATGGGTGAGTCACGGACTGTACATTCAGTCCCAAGTCCGCTCTCAGCTTTCTCTCCTGTGAGGTGAGCCTCGTGCAAGGGACCTCACTCTCCAAGCCCCAGTTTCTTTATCTGTAAAAGGGGAATAATAACACCTACTTGATAGGGTAGATGTGATTAGAAGAGAAAATGCATGCACTCGGTGCTCAATAACTGCTATGTAAAAAGGTGGGGGATTATGTCACGCACAGCGTATACTCGGTGGAGCCTTCTCAGGTGGTGAGAAGCGTGGGCTGGATGACACAGGCAATGGAGAAATCTTTTAAACACAGTGCTGAGTGGAAAAAAGGAGAAACGGAACAGGATCTATAAGCTAACGCCATTTCTGTAGATAAATAACATGTGCACAAAATGACAACACGCAATCTGCACGACGTGTCGGAGCAGAAGGCCTCCCAGTAAACACTGGGACGACTGCCTGTGGGGTGAGGAGAAGGACTGGGTCAGGCCATGACACAACCGCACAAGCCGCAGGCCACCGTACACCCAGGCCCCCGGCACATGTGCAGGAGAGTGACGACAGGGTCCCCTCGGAGCGGCAGAGGCAGGGGAGGAGGAAGACTTCCTTTTCACGATCACTCCCACCGTTTAAAGGTTTAAGTGCATCTACGACATTGACTTTTTCCACAACGAACATGAGAACATTTGTTTCTGATTAGAGTTGTAATACGTACTCATGGTTTTAAAAAAATTCCAACAATAAAGAAAAACATAAGGAAGGAAGTAAAATTCCCTTTAACTCTTTGGTGACTGTCTTTTCCATTCGTCCCTATATGAATGGACATGCGTATATATGCATAATTTTGCACACATGGGATCACATTATAAATTTGATTTCTAAAAATTATAAATACTTTTTTATGTAACAGTCACTTTTAGTTACTTTCTCCTTCCCCTTCCTGTCACCCCCCACTGCCACTCCAGGTAACGACATGAGCATATACGAACACCTGTACCTGCAGAGGCAACTCACACTGCTTTACAAAAATTGGACCACGTGATACATATTATTTTGTGCCTTGCTTTTCTCACTTAACAATATATCCCAGAAATTTCTCAAAGCCAACCTACATATCTCTAATGTTCTTAAACAATTATTTTTAAAGTAAATATAAATAATAGAAAGGGCGTCCAGACTCAGAACCTTTCCCTTCCCCTGCCTCCGGGCTCCCGGCCTCAACAGGGAAGTTGTGGAGTGTCAGGCGGGGGTGGGGCGGGTGCAGGAGCCGTTCTAACACCGGGAATGATTCCTCTCACCAGCTAAACGACACCTGACTTGAGTTCATTTGTATTCTGCAAGTCCATGGACTAAATCACTGTAAAAAAAAAAAAAAAATGGCTCTAGCATTTTAATTTCACTCAAAATATATATTTAGTGGCTATACCATGATAGCTGTGAAATAAACCCTTCTGTGATATTGTAACCATGAAATATAGCTTTTTAACTAGTTGGCGGTGAAATTTTTGCTGCGTTCAATCACTCAGTGACTGAAATATTAAATAAGAAGGCGAAAGTGTGTGGAAAAGCCTTTGCTACCCTGCAACAGCCAGATGACAACGAGCAAGGTCAACTGCAAAATGACTGTCCCTTCTAATGTGGCCATTACTGCCCTCCCACATGGGCTGTGGCTGACTCAAAGCCAACCATTTCTTTGACTTTCCAACTCGCCCACAAGTTACTCTGGCAAACTTTTAGATCAGTACTATTCTTTTTCTGCTTTAGGTGCTGGCAGCAGAGAGGCTGAAGTCAGACTTGGGGAGATAGTGTCTCTCCAGCTAAAACCGGCCCAGGGCACATTCCTGGGGTCGCAATAGGGGAGGAAACGTTCATTCTCTGTTCTCCTTCGTACAGAACCCTGACTTTGTTTGGGGTGGCAGTGCGGCTGGTTAAAAATCTTCCCCAAACTCCTTTGCAGCTAAATTGGCCACGTGACTCCGCGAGATGAAGCAGAAGTTTGCGGGGCACAGCTCCTAGGAAAGCTTTTGTTTTCCCCACAAAAAGGGGCCAACCTGGCTGACAGGTGCCTCCTGTCTGTTCTTCTTTCGACCTTCCCCTCGTTTTCCTACCTGAGTTGAAGAGCCCCACATGAAGAATGTCAGAACAGAAGGCTGAAAAGCCCTTGGGCCTCCAATGACACCCTAGGACACAGGTACCAGCCCTGAACTGCCTACTTCTGGGTTTATTGTTACTTGAGAAATACGAACCCCTATTTGGTTAAGACAGTGTAGTCAGTGTTTCATAATATTCAGTCGAACACAATCCTAACTGATATTGTAGGTTTTAGAAAGAGGTGAAGCTATTTAGTCTGAGAAACTTATGTTTTTCTTTTCATAATTAATTAGTGTTCCATAGTTCACACTATTTCCTATTTTACTTTGGCTGCCAGGGAACTCAGAGTCAAATTTGATGCCTAAATGCTACCATGCAGGCCGTGTGGCCTATATATATATATATATATATAAAAATATATATATATATATTTCCCAGTCTCAGCCTCTTATTCTAAAGTATATTTAAACTGGTTCTGAATTTTAATTTTATTTATACTTTCCTATTTTATTGTGAATATTTTCCATACATTAAATCTTTGTAGACTGAAGCAGGATGGATAAGAAAGAATACATATATATATGTGTGTGTGTGTGTGTGTGTGTATGTGTGTGTATATATATATATATACACATACACGTATATACACACATGCACACAGCGACAAGGCTAGGACCTCACACTTACGGGTACAGCAAACGTTTCTTGAAGACGGCAAACAGTGATAATCCCACCAGGCTTTGCGATATGAGAGAGGGGTCTGAGGAAGAGTATGAAGCTGAAAAGGTAAAGTTTTCAAATGATCAAGATGGGGAAATGATACATTTCTAGACTCTTCCCACTTCACAGCCTGGTGGGGCCAAGAGGGTCGGATTGTGGGCCAGTAGGAATTCGTTCAGAGGTTTCTCTTATAATATTAATTCCTTCAATATAAGTATTTTTTGAGAACTTCTGGTGGACCAGATCCTATTCCAGTCACTTGGGATATAATCAGTGAAAAAAAAAAGACACGGATCTTATCCCTGGCCATAAAGTTCATATTCTTGCAGAGGGGGACAAGCAATACACATAACGTAAGGAATTATATAGGATATTAGAGGAGAGATGCTCTGGAAAGAAGGAGGAGCAGGGCAGGCAGCAGTTACTGTCTAGCGGACACGCACAGGTGCCGGCGTGCGGACGGTTCCGCACACGCTCTCTCATCTACTCCTGCCCAGAATGCCGGGAGATTCCCATCTAAGATGAAGGAACTGAGGCTGGGCGAAGTGATTTATCGAGCCGCAGCAAGTGGCAGGGGCGGGATCTGGACCCAGGTCTATGCCCCTGACCACGCCCACGTGGCCGGAGACAGGTAAGAGAGGGCGCCATCTTTCTTACCCATCTTCCGTCCTTGTCTAAGGGCGGGTTGAAGCGTCTCCCTTTGGCCATTTTCTGTGGGAACTGGGGGCGGATGAAGCTGGATCCTTCATCGCTCCATTGCCGGGTAAGCCACTCCTCCCCCTCGTTCCTGATCTTTAGTTCTCAGCCTCTACCAGGACAGTACATTGGGGAGTGCCCGGTACCCGCTGCTGTCATAGAATCAAGCCGGTACATCACAATGGGGGAGGAGTGAGGGTCTTCTAAGCTCTCCGAGCATTCCTGCTGCTGGTTCCCTGCAGCTGCTGCTCCCCAATGTGTGAGGCAGAGAGCCAGCAGGTCCCAGCTGAGGAAGCCTCATAAACAGGTCAGACAGGTAAGGGCCAGACGGTCTTGAGAGAATGACAAACTTTTATTACCCTCTAAATCCTTGAACCAATAGCATTTGAGTTGAATGTTCCCATGGTAACCATCTGCCCCAACCTCTTAGTTTTCAGAGAAGTAAATTGAATCTGGGCTGCGGATGACCTTGTCCACATCGGTGGCTCTGCTACACCCAAGACCTAAGCCTCCCTAAGTGCTCCTTCCACAGCCGCCTCTGTGCCCCGGCTCAGGCTCACTGTCTTGGGAGGTGGGGGGGTGGGGGGGGCGGGTCACTCACTGCTCAGTCATCTTACTGCACACCAGCAAGGCCACAGAAGTAACAGTCATGGATAATTATGAAGTGCCAGGTGCTGTGCTAAACTAAATTCTTTGTGTGTTTTTATTTTATTTATTTTCCATGACAACCTTCACCATTTATAAATCAGAAGACAAGCGGCAGTAACCAATGGGTGGGGCACCAGGTCGCGGAGCTCACGAGCCCCCCAGAGGCCACCTGGCCTCCCCACTGCTGCAAAGGCTGCTCCTGAAAAGCTGGCTCTCTTTGGGGCCTGGATGCCCCAAAGTCCCGCCTCTACTCAGTAACGTGCTGTCTGCTTCTCTGTCTTTCTCCTTTTTTGTGCGGTGTCTTGACAATTCTCTTGGCTACTCCCTGTGAGAACAGAAGTAAATATCTACAGAAGAACCTCTTCTGTCTTGGAGTGGGCCGTCGGGTTCCTGCTGGGACACGGGCCAACACTAAGGCAGGTGTTAGTAATCACCTCCACTCACAGATGAGGAAGCCGAGGCTCAGCAAAGTGATGGGACTCACCCACAGCCACATGGCTGATAGGCAGCCGAGCCCAATCTAGATGCCAGATGTACTGAAGTCAAGTTCGATGCCAACATCAAACGGTTCAGTCTGTGGCACTTCCCTGACCCTGGGCAGCGACTCTGGGAGGATTGCTTTTAATACCCTCTCTTTAATCCGCATAAAACGGTGCCTATTTAAATGCCTACCTCTTAGCCACGAGCACTCTGTGTGACCTCTGGGAGGCCAGGGTCGAATGCCTGACGTCGCGCCCTACTCCGGCAGCCCTTGCCAGTGGAAGCGAAGCCGGACAACACTGCACAGATGAGCGGATGGGCTGGTGCAGAGAGCTGTGTCTCCTACACCCTGAAACTGAACATAAAGCAGTAAGGAGGGAGGAGCCAAAGACGTAGAATTTAGAAACCTAAAAACCGTGTTGCTTCTGACACCGTGTTTCACGTGCATCCCCTTTGTCTCCGCTGATGAAGCAGAAAGCCCTTTAGAACTGAAATCTCATTTTAAAGATCTCTTGCGTCTCCTCTGCACTTAGTCTTTTGCTCTGCTCAACAAGGTATATAATCATTGGTTAAGGCGTGTTCCAATTTCTCCCCTTTGAATGCTTGTCTAAAATTCTAACAAATTTATCCAAGACAATCAAAACGGAATAAAGTAAACTCGGCCAGGAAAAATGAAATTCGATTTTTCTTCAGCTAGGATGTCTTAGCTCCAGATTGGAACAGGGCTGTTCGTTGTTGATGTTATTATTTTCAGAGGTTTGAATTACTGGGTGGACCTTGTGACCCATCATTCTGAAAACAAGTCCTGGAGCACACAAGGCCCTCAGATCCACGGGGCTGAGAACACCGGAGGGCCAAGCCCTGTCCTGCCGGGAACGCCGGGGTCCAGAATGGCCCGTGAGTGTCTGCGAACGCAGTGCTGAGCATATGGCGCTGTTTGTTCACTCACTCGACAAATATTTACTGAAATCTCCTACGTGCCAGCACCGTTTTTAAACAGCACTAAGGCGATCACCAAAACCAGTTCTTCCTAAATTGCAAATCATGAATTTACCGATACATCCAATGACCAATACCCCAAACTGCTGATTATCCAAAAATTATTTTCAGTGCGCTATCCAACATTTACAGCTAATCGTCTTGCCTAACGTATTCTTTGACATGACAGCTGCCGCGTCCTCTGACTTTTAGGTCTTTTTCATCCGAAGGGTTAGGATTTTCTGAACGGTAGATGCGTCTGCCCCTTTCATGGGTTTTCAGCTCAGCGTGCCGCTCCGTGCTCTACTTAACGATCTGCTGTCTTTTGCAGGACAGGAAGTAGTGGAATTACAGGAGCTATGCAGGAATGTTTTCACACAGGATTCTGCTCACCTGAGATGCTCCCCTGAAAGCTCAGCCCCTCCACACAGGGGAATGCTTCAGTTTGTCCATTGTCCTTCACAATCACGTCCGCAAATCCTGGACTTCACTTGCATGTGGGGAAAGCCAGTCCATCTGCACGTAGGATGCTGAGCACATGAGAAATTCTTAGGCATCTGAATTATAAGACACATTTTCCTTTCACCCTGCAAGGGAAATTATCTGGATTCTTTCTGCAAATAGCGACCAAATCGAGGTGACTCAATTGTGCCTTTTAGATTATGATTCATGATTCGTATGGTGCCACTGAAAATTGTAACGGACGCACAGCACATTTGCTTGCCATCCTGAAAAGTACTCAGGCGTCTGTGATGTGAAGTATGTTTTTTTGTTTTACCTTTTGTCGCAAACTATACAGAAAATTAACTGTGTTTCTCTCCCTTCCATGCACGAAAACAACTCCTGGATCAAGACAAACAAGAATAACCGAAAGACAAGAAGGATGGCCTGACTAACTTGGAAGGTGAAAGACAGAAACTCACTGTAATATTTCTAAAAACCCTGTGACCCTGCCAACATGCATGGAACCCCAAACCGAAATTACATGAGACACTGTCATTGTAATGCCTGAGTTTTTGCTAACCTCCCTGAAACATAAATCGCTACACGCTTTTCAAATCATTTCTAGAGAAGCTTTTGGTTAGCTGACAATTGGGAGAACTGGTCACTCGGCGAAGTGCTGCAGCCTAGCAAAGTGTCCTGGATACAGCGAGGACGCAGTAAGTACTGTTGCTGGCCTTGTGAACCTGACACCCTTGTGGGGAGAC
>NW_011888892.1:2025362-2034449 GCF_000151845.1 Pteropus vampyrus
CCCGGGATGGAGGAACCAGACAGGACCTGGCATTAAAGCTAGTCTGGACACATCCCTTCACTACAGGGAAGATGCTTGTTCCTCGTGGCCTTCAGTCCCCTTCTCCCCGCCCCAACCCGAGCTCCAACCTCCTCGTCACCACATCCTCAGCTGTCTGTCTCCCTCTTTCTTCCCTCTTAATGGTGGAGCTGGCTGTGAGGTCAGGAGCCCTCCAGCCAGGGGCTCACCGCTCCAAGTGTGGTCCTTGGAGCAGCAGCTCAGCATCACTTGGGAATTCATAAGAAATGCAGAATCTCAGGCCCCCACTGGATCGGCACCTGCACTTTAACAAGACTCCCAGGTGATCCACGTGCAATGAAAGTTTGAGACATGCTGCCCTGTGGAAATCGGGCGCACACAGGACCCACCTCGGCCATGTCGGAGTCTCTCTCTGATGGGATGGTGAGTTCAGAGCGCCCATGGACGCACCTGACCTTGCACCTGCACATAAGCACCGCAAACCTACCCCTTGGGCAATGATCACTGTCCTGTCAGACTTTTAAAGATTCGGAAGCCGAAGTTGGAAGCTAGGCGTTTACATCAGATCCACCTGGAAGGTTTTCCCTTGGGAGCTCAGAACCTTCCAGACGGTGGCATGCTGCCCTTCGGCGAGCTGCTAGGGCGGTGGGACAGAGGCCGTTTTCCCCCAGGGGACTCTGGGACTCACGCTGTTCTCTGCGGTTATGTGAACATGCTGCAGCATAGGCTGCCCCACTGATTCGACTGTGGCTCGGGCGAACCGGAGCAAGCCCAACGCGTGGTTCTGCTGGGCCGCAGTCTGTGGTTTCGATGGCTGAAGAATGAGCACAGCGGGCTATGTGCCTGATGAAGCCCTTAGTCAATAACCCGCCCCCCCTCCGGAGGGAGCCATTTGCTGCATCCACTGTGGAACGAGATCCAACTGGGCAGTGAGTGCGGGTAACCCATGCACGAAGAACTCACTGTAGGTGAGGGTGGGTCGACTGAAATTGGTTCTTTCAGAGTCAGTGTGGGAGACGGAGGAGAGCGTGCTTTCCCTCCCAGGTGTCCAGCGTCCCTTCACAGAGGCGAGGCGGAGGCCGAGTCCAGTCCGCCAGGGACATGCGAGTGGGTGGGGACGGTCCGGTGCCAGCGGAGGTGTGTGCCATGCCGGGCGGGGGAAGGGCGCCGTCACCGATGTGCGCACAGCTCGCTGCCGCAAGATGCTTCTCACTGTTCTGCAGTGAGATAAGAACTGTCCACTTCCCCAGGAGCCCAGGTCACCTTCCTGACCGCACTGTCTGACTGCACGGCACCGAAACATGAAAGCTGGCTTCTCACATGACAACGGCTTGACGATCTGTTGGGCTTTCGCTTCCTCCGAATCGGGCTGAGGGCCGTTTCAGGCTGGTCAGATCAGCCTTGCACGGTGCTGGTCCCGCCGACCTGCCCAGCCGTCAACCCGCTTCAGCCGGTCACCCGCCCTTCCTCTTCCCGGGACGGGCCTCACACAGGTGGACACTGTTCCTTGCACTTTACCCGTCGCAAAGGAATCATCTTCACAATGTCCCCAGCGTCCTAAGTCTTCGTGCTGCATTCCTGCATCAGCCATCTGCTGGGGGGGGGGGCGGTGATGCATCCATGTGACATTTTCCTTTGCTGGCATAATTAAAAGAGATTCTCTCCTTTCGAACGCTGTGTTACATTTACATTCAAAGTTATTTTGCTCTCTTTGCCCTTGCCCTCAAGGAATTGTGGGAATTCAAGTTAATAGGCTTTTAATGGTTCTGTGATAACTGTGATTATAAACTGTGAATCAGATTGGGGAGCCTCAAAGTTCAGCTGCATCTCAGGCAAAGACGCCACTGTTGCTTTTGATCCTTGGTTGAAATTTGGTTTTCAGTGTTCAGACGCCACCATCTTAAAGAAAAAAAAAAAAAAAATTAAAGGCACCTTCTTTGCTTTACAATTACTCTGATAAGAATTTTAAAGCCTTTAACTACACATTTTCCTTTTGATATATTAGCACTATTTAGAAACACATCCTGTTGCTAAAAATTAAATTTCAAAGTCTACAATTGTATTTCCTGGCTTCTTTTAGAGGGGAAGATGCTGGGTTTATTTAAAACACATGCAACATGTTGGACACACGCACACATGCGCAAACACACACACACACACACACACACACACACACACACACACACACACTGCCTCCAACCTTTCACTGCCAAATATTTAGAAATAAATTTTTACTGTGTTCTCTGAACATATAATTACTGCTTTGAGGCTAGTTAATGAAAATATACTTTTCTTTGAAACATGTTGGCTCTACTAAATGAGCCTTTCCTTGTGAGTCCACAGATGAATCGATAGTGAGCCTCCTTGGAAAAAGAGGCATTCTGATCGTTGCTGCCAGATGTCTCCAGCAAGCCTGCCAAGCTGGGGCGAGGAACACAGCCTTAAAATAGCAGGCACGCATTCGCACCCTCAGCCAATTAGGGCCCTGAGAGCAAATTAGCTCTCATTTCCCATTGGCTAGAGCAGCTGTGACCTGTACGTGGACAGCCCAGGGACAGTCCAATGAGCATCTCCTACTCAATTGTTGCTGGCCTCTGCAAAGGCCGCAAAGAAGGGTCAGCCCACAGCTCAGAAGCCTGCCTTGGTGACACGGCTCAGCCCCCTTCACAGGGACATCAGCATGGCCGTCTGGGGATGCCGGGGCAGCCCCAGGCACATCCTCCTTGGGGCCGGAACAGTCCCTGTGGCAGAGCCTGCACCGAAGCTGGCCTCTAGAGAGGAGGTTCTGCTCTCAGTAAGGGATCCCTGACCTACAGCCCTTCCTTGGGGGCATTTACTGTGAAATCCACGAGAATGAACACTGAGTAATCAACCCAGCGACAGCCGGCACAGCACTACCTTCTGGAATAAGCGTTATCTGAAGCTGGGGACCGCATTCACCATCTATTTTAAAAGAGACGTTCAAACAAGAAGCGATGGGAAGCATCGGACCCTCGAAGATGCGTTCATCTGTAAGCAACAAACGGCCACGGCGGCAGGAAGTCTCATCTGCAAAGGTCAGCTCTTGGCAACACACGCCCCACTGCCCAGCCGGGAGCACTTCGGACACTGTTCGGCGGTGCTGCCAGGACTGGCATCGGGACCAGGAATTAGGAAATTACTTTTGGCAGCAAAGAGTCATTTGGTAGCAATAGCTCCCTAAAACCCTTAAAAACATCCATATTTTATGATCCAGCAATTCTACACTACTCCTGAGAATTTACGCCCCCCCAATACCCATATATTTATCCCCAAAAATACCCCCAAATTTATCCCTAAATATGCTCATTACACTATTTGTTAGGAAAAAAGAATGGAACATAACATAAATGCAACTGAACCCAAAGTAGGCATGAAAAACACAGAATGACGCAGAAAGCACATTGTTCCGTAAAAGAGGTAAATACGTGTACAGAATCATTCTTTTTAATAAAAATATATGTACATGTTCATGGAAAACTGGAAGGTTACACAAAAATTTTAGAATTACTTGAGTTTCTTCTTCATTGGGATTTTCCAGATTTCTATAATGAGCATATTCGCCATTGTGGTCGGAAACAAAATTAACAGATTTTTCAAAACAAGGCGTACCAAAGCAAGTAATGTATGATCTATGCCTTGCATCCATTTGAGGCCCAGACAAGGCGAAGGGCATGTAAATTAAGCTTTAAAACACACAGAATCAGTGAAAGTCAGCTAAGAGCGGAGAGGGCAGGACTGGCTATGGTCAAAACATGAATTTGCGTGTGTCCCAGAAAAAGTGTTTTACAGTCAATTCTCCACCTGGCATTAGATGCTGAAGATGAGATAGTGCATCTTCGGGGGCCCCCACTCTGGAGGGCTCACAGCCTGACTGAGGGAGGCGTCCCCACGTCCGTCCCCACATCCGCAGAAGCACTGCCTTTCCACCTCGTGGCAGGCAGAAGTTCCCCCACCAGCTCCTGGGAATCCACTTTAATAAGCCTTGCATTATGGAAGCTGAAATCACATAAAGCTTAAAGCCTGCTGAGGCATGGCACTTGGCCTTAACCCACACTTTCAAGAACGAAACCTTGAAGTCCAACAATGAGGAATAACAAAGTTCCAAGTTCCAGCGGGATCCCTGCTGAGATCTGTAAGCACAAAGGCTGGGACCTGCTAAAACGTCTCCCTGGGTTCCTCTGAACACAGCTGGGAAACTCAAAGCTTCCATCTTCAGCAATTGGACCCCCCAAAAGGTAGATTATGTCAATTTGGGATATATATCCTCTGCATTATTGAAAAGCTTTTGGCATGACTTTAATATCCGGTGTTAATTTTTACAATAAATAGAATATCTGACAGATTCTTCCTCAATAAGGCTAGGGCAGGCCCCGAGGGCACTGGCCAGGCCATCGAGGCCAGGGTTCGGTCCTACCAGATCTTAATTTAAAGAGTCGTTATGGGGGCCTTGGGGCTGCAGGAACCGGGAACACAGAGGACATTTGGGGCTCGCCTCTCTAGCATCCATCATCTCCCTTCTTCCAGCAGGAACCCCAATTTCCGTCTCATCCTCACTGCCATTCCATATGGTTAGGTGGAGTTGATTCTGCCCTTTGCTCCTGCACGAGCAAATCAGAGAGTCGCGTTCTCCTAGAAATAACGTGTTTGGCTCTGGAATGGGCACATGACAAGACCAGGCCAATCAGAGCAAAGTAAATTCGGATCTAGAGCAGAGAAAGTATCTGGATCTTTTCTAGCAGATTTTACTGCCAAAGCATGTGCACCGTCATGTCTGTTGCCACCTTTCTACTACTTACCTCAAGACTGAGGCCAACTCAGAGAGAAGACCAGTCTGGAGGAGCTGAGGGGACTTGGGTCCTGGTCACAAGGGCTGAAACTCACCTGAAGCCAGCAATACCCCTGAACACGTCAGTATTTGAGCCAGTCAAGTTTCCCTCTTGCTGTGAAACGGGAATGGGATTGAGGGAGACGCTGGGAGAGAGAGAAGACTTGGCCTTGCGGGCTGAGGGGGAAGGGTGGGCCCCTGGAAAGGAAGAGTCGGAGCCTCTGGAAGGTGGAGGGAAGGAAAGAACAGGATCTGCTCCCTCCAGATCAGAGAGCCCTCCCCGGGGCCCGGTTGATGCCTTCAGAGTGGAAGCCCGCTGCCCAGATGGGGGCCAGGCCACCTGCCCCTCCCTCGTCCACGTTCCTGGCTAGTCCCTTGATGTCCGCCACTGCCGAGCACGTCTCAGTCCTCCTCCACCCTTATATTCTCCAAGTCGGGGTCTCGGTATGGACTCTGCCCAGGAATGCTCCTGGTAGGAAGCTGAGCCTCGATGGGAGCAGGAGCCCACTCACCCTCCCAAACACCATCCATCCCTCCCTCGAAAGCACTTCCTTTGGCAAATCCTGGGGCGTCCATGACAGCCCCACCACTCATCCTGTAATTTCAGCCTTCCCTCCAGCTGGCACAGGGAGCCCTGGACACACACCCCAAGGATCAAGTGACCCCTCTTGCCCTAAGTGTGGCTTCCTTCTTGTTAAGACCCATGGCATCCAGTCTCTCCCTCTGGGAGATGACAGGCAAGGTAAGGAGGTCATGAAGATTGTAAAAGAGCAAACAGCAGAAGGCTCACCAATGCAGTTTCACTGAATAAATTTGATAAGTTCTGTAATAATATAGTTCCTTAATAATCATATCAATACCGTTAGCATAAACATATTTTTCTGTTAAAAAATAGGCTTTTTTATGCTGCATATTTGTTGACTACATTTTCTGAATTTAATGTAGTTGGATTCTTTGGTCTGAAAAAAAAAAAATGCCAAGCTCCGTTTTAACCCAATTTAGTGGAATAAAACAGAATTTTTAAAAGTACATCCAGAATTATCTGTTGTCTGTCCTCTAAGTCATGCTTAAAAGCAAAAGCCACCTGGATGCTAATAACTTAACATTCCTCTGGATGGTGGGAAGATTTCCCAACACTTAGAAATGTATAGGCTCTGGGAAACCCACCCAAGGGTGGCTGCTGGGGGCAGTGGTCCCCGTGAGTGATAGTGCAGCTTCAGGGGTGGCCAGTTGGTTTTGCACCCCTGCACTGTCGCTTGTGAGGTGTGTGATCTTGGGCAAGTTACTTGACCTCTGTGTGCATCTGCTTTCTCGTCTGTAAAATGGAGATCGTGCATCTCTGGGTCGTTGTAAGGACTGAGCCCGAAAAGCGCCTGACGTGCGGTCAGGTGTAACGAATGTGAGCTCTTCTTACCACATGTTGCGGGTTCCCAAAGGGCACACCCACGGGAACTCAGGGGTGGCCGAGGGCAGGTGGGGGAGGGGGGCTTAGGAATTCAGAGATGGGTGGGACGGGAGCTGGGGAGCGGTCCTGAGGCTCTGGCAGGCTGCCTGCAGGGGCAGGGTTTGGGGGTGAGGCGAGGGAGGCTGTGGCAGAGGCAAATGTCCTCCATGCCAATGTGGGGAGCCCGCCAGGAAGATGCCCTGAATCTCAAGGACGGCTTCTCCAGGACTGTCCCAGGCCTTGACTTTGGATTCTGCCTCCCATTCTCATTCTCTGCTCAGACACGAGGTCCCGTGCAGCTGTGGTGGCATCTGTCCTTCTTACGACTTGGGGGTGCAGCCAGGGGACATGTGGGCGTATGAGGTATTGTGCAGGAGGGGACCCCCCCCCGCACCAAGCACCTGGAAGGCTTAAAGCCAACTACGGATTCTATACAGCTCTGCTTCAGACTGAATTCAGGTCTTCCACCAGCCACGACAGACTCTTCAATGCGGGTTCCAGCCACAGATCGAAGAGCGAGCTTCGCTGAGCCAGAGTGAGGAAAAGAAGGGCAGTCAAGCTCTTTTTTTCTGCACACAGGCTGTAATCAGCTCTCCGCAAGGTCATCCTGGAACACCAAGGACAGTCCGGGCCCCTCCTGGCTCTCGTCAGTCAGTAACGGTCGGAGGCAATGGTGCAGATAATCCAGCCAACTGGCGGGTAATCCAAAAGCCATTTCCATTTGGCCTTGGGAGAAGTGTCCATGCTCCTCCTGAGTGTGGGTGTGTGCGGGCCTCCCTGCCAGATCGGGGGTGCACGGTGGGGTCTGGGCACGGCCCCAGGCAGGCTGCACTCAGGGAAGCTGTCTCCAGCAGCTGTGTGGCCACTGGCAGAGGGCAGGTGACGATGTGTGCTGTTTCTGGATGTGCACAGGGCTTCTCCATCGGCCCCCTTCCCCAGTCCATTCTCCGTCCTTCTCAGCCCTGCCCGGGCTGACCCTGCCGATGGCATCCCCTGCCTCCTTTGCCCTCTGGCTTCCCAGTAGGTTTGAGCCATAGGTGACGGGATCAGAGAAAGGAAAGAGGCCTGGGACATATCTCCCCTGCTTCCTTCCTGTCTGGTACTGTTTCTCCAGTAACCTCTGCTTCTCTCCACCTCCTCTCTGGATCCAGTTCTCACTCCCTCATCCCTTAAGTCCAGGGGTGGTAACTGAGCCTCATCGTCCCATATGGGCCCTTAATCTGCCCACACCACTATGGGTGGTGCCTTCTTTAAGGCATTTTCATTAAACCGTCTCGGGAAAACTGTTTTCCACCTGAACCCTGATGGATAGAGGGTGCTAGAGATGGGACTGAAATTGGGGCTGGAACTGGGGACCTGGGAGGGTTTAACCAGAGAAGCAGCTAGAGGCCTGCTCAGAGCAGAGCCCCTCACTAGATATGACTAAAGCTCCCCACCCATTTTTCTTTAGAGGTTGCTTGACTCTGCCTGGCCTGCCCCCAACTCCTGACAGGGGGTGTCAGGTACATCCTACCTGGATCTCCATCCAGAGCTGGAGGCTGATCTCCTCCATGTGGTCACCTGGGATGATGAGGTCCTCCAGAGACGGTCAGCTTCCTTTGGAAATGAAGATTTCAAGTTTTAAAAGGAGCAGCTTATCCAACATCCTTGATCTTTCCTTCTCCTGGGCCCCCTTCCCCAATCCTGTCTGCTTAAAACTGGGATTGGAATTTTATCAGGACCTTTTGTCCATCATCGGTTCCATGATCTTGACCCTGACCTTATTTTCAAGAATCACGATCCATGTTATTCCTCTTCATCTGTTTGGCTCTCTGGCTTCCTGTTGGTCGAAGCCACAACCTTGCCTCTATCATAATCTGTGTAATTGTTCTTCCGTTGATGAACAGTTCAGTTGTTTCTGACAGTTCTTAAATCTAGTTACTTTCCAGAGTTTCCTGCCCTGGAAATGACATCACCATCCAGCCAGTTGCACACCCCAAAGACTTAGGTGTCATCCTTGTACCTTCCTTTCCTCCTCTCCCCAGATCCAAGCCGCCCCTAGTCCAGGCATATCTCCCAAACCCATCCACCTCTCCAGCCCCACTTCCAACATCATGGCGTGAGTGACCGCTGTTTCTCAGGATGACTGGATGACTGCCTCCTTCCGGGAAGCTCCGCGTCCATACTGCCCTCTCCACCCAAAGCGATTCTGCACCCCATGCTCTTTGAAAACGTGATTCAGACCACAACTCTGCAAATTCCATGAACGCCTGATGCTCTGGCCCCTGTCTTTGTCCATCTCTGCATCTCGAACCATCTTCCCCATCCCTTTCTGCACTTTCTCCACAAACCACGCTGTGGGCCACCAATGGCCTTTGTACAGTGCTCTGCCCCACATCCCAGCCCACGGCTTTACCTACCTGATTCCTATTTATCCTGTAGGTCTTAAACATCATGTCCTCGAAGAATACAGAATCCCTCAAGACCAAGTCAGGTCTCCCAGTCAAGTGTAGAAACCTGAACCTTCTTTCAAAGCACCTATCAGAGGGAAAACAAGATTCTGAGTAGCATAAGATTTCTCAGCAGCAACACTGAAGGCTAAAATCAATAACAAGGGTGCCTTATAGGATTCTGAGTAAAAGTGATTGTCAATCCAGATTTCTACGTCCAGCCAAACTATCTACCCAAATAGCGGGGGTAGTAAAAATATATGAACACGCACAAGAACTCAACATTTTTATGCCCCATGTACTTTTTTCTCAGGAAAGTAGTGAAAGACATGCTTCAAACAAGAAAGATG
>NW_011888892.1:2035454-2038276 GCF_000151845.1 Pteropus vampyrus
GCCCTATGAAGCGACGGGGAAATGGGACGGATGTGGCCGGACCGCTGCTTTTCATTATAATCCTTTTTGCACTATTTTTCATATAAAAGTATAGAGTTGACATTTATACAGTGCTTACTGTGTGCCAGACACGCCCAAAATACTTTCTGTATACCGTCATTTGATCCTCTCATCGGCATGAGGTAAGCACCTGTACTGCTCTGCATTTTGCAGAAGGGAGGCGGGAGGGCTCCAGCTCAAGCCCCTGCCTCTAATCATCCTCCCGGCCTCTCATGCTCATGTGTTACTGTGAACCAAGTAAAATTAATCTTAAAAATACGCCGCAGTGAATATCCGTGTGCGTGTGCGCGCGCGCGCGCGTGCATGACGGCGTGAGGTTATCAGCTTCCTAAGAGTGAAATGCTCCCAATTTTTATGAAAGTTGAAAGGCGGCATTTGGTTCAACACGTGGGCATACAAACCATTGGGATAATGCTGGCGCTGACATTACGCTCATTTTATTACAAAATTGAAGCACAGAAACAAATAACTTTTCTTTGTATTCATAATTTTGAACAGGTCTCCCCAGTTTTGTAGCCCGTCTAATTTTCCCTCTCACCTCTCCTATAAATGATGATCCCCATAACAGTACCTACGGAATAAAATATTAGAAAAAAGAGCACCGAGAGAGTAAACTGAGCTTCCTTTAGAAAGAGAGGAAAATAATTTTGCAGTTGAGAAAACATGTTGACATATTATTTTTACAGGGAAAATAGTTACATCACAATTTTAAATTACATGTCCATTTGAAATGGAGTCAATTTGCACCACCTACTGGAATATGTAGCTCTAGATCGTCGAGCTTTCAAAATTATGAAACTGCTTTTAAGAATTTGGAATTACATGTCTAGTTATCTTTAAGAGACCAGTGCCTTTGACATGTTGGAAATGCCAAATGCTAATTTACTTCAGGGATCATTTTCTAAAACAGACTCTCTTTAGAAGCCAAATTTAATCATCTAGCTAAATTAACAAATTGTACAACTGCTTATAAAAATAAAATGATTAAGCTAAATACATCAACCAAAGAGATAAAAATGTAAATTAGAAGCAAAACTGAAATCAATACACATTATCAGTTGCTAACTCACTATTAAAAAACAAAATTCAAGCAGACAACTGGAAAATGACAGGAAACATAAGCAAACGGGATAATAAACAGAACATAACTCAACATTAATTAAAAAGGAACTCACCCAATGAAAATTTGATAGTGTTTATATCCAAAGTAATAACCATTGTCATGGCTTAATTACAGCTGGACATCAGAACACGAAGTGTCCATATTTAAGCTCTGATATTTTAAAGGAAACCCAGAACAAAAATTTTCATTTTTCATGACAAACCACTCCGAGCAATAAATTTCTGGATATATAGTAGCACCATTTATTATTGTGTAATTGACAGATTCAGGAAAAAAATTACATCTGCAATATCTACTATTCTAGATGAAATTGCTTTAGAATAGAAGGCTAAATGTATTACATTTTAATTTCTTGAAACCTATTATAGCATTTCACTTATTTTATGGGTATTTTGTCTGAAAATTGATTTTATTTTTATATGTCAACTAAATTAGATGTCAACTAAATTAACTGAAGCATAAAATATGCCAGCAAGATACATTTACAAATACACACTGCAAAATTGTGTGCAAGTAACAAGAACCTAATTTAAACTCACAAGCCAAAAAGCCCCCGTGTGATGGTGACCAACTCATCCATAATCCTCTTTGTCGTCACAGGTGCTTTGTGCATGACAAGCCTGTTTGCAGTGACAAATGTCGTGTGCAAGGTTGCCGGAAGGTGTCTCGTTCTCATGTTAGCTCCCTGCTCGTGTGATTTCATTCTTTGGGGGCTCACTCTGTTGGAGAGCTTGGGCTATTTAACTTCCACCAGGTCAGTAGGCATCCCTTCCCCGGCACCACGCCCATGACTCTCGCTCCCCGCCTCTGTGGAGGTGGCTCTCACACATAAACCTGTAGCCTGACCTCTTTCCGCAGCTCAGGTGGTGTATCCTCCTGACCAGCTAGCTGCCCTCTTAGATGTCCCAAAGGTACCTCATCCCTTACATCCCACAGCCGACTCATGACCTACCTACCCCTCCAACCTCATCTTCACAGTGTTTGCATCTCATCCGTCCCATTCGTTTAACCAGGTAGCCCGGTTACCTACTTCCCACGCACGCCTGACCCGATCCATCCCCAAGGTCCGGGCCACTCTGCTTTCTAAATCTCCTTGGAGGCTGTCTGCCTCTCCCAGCCTCACCCACTACCACCGCCGGTCGGTCGGAAAGACCATCCCATTTGGCCTGGACTAATTCGAAAGCCTAGCATAGCCTCATTTGTTCTGATCATGTGACTCCTTGCTCAAAGCCTTTCACTGATGATAAAGAAATTTCTTAACAAGGCTGTGAAGGCCTCTGTTGGTGTGGTGCCCACCTGCCTCTCCAGCCCCAGCCACACCGCCATCTCCCAGAGCCTCGTCCTGGCCGTGCTCGTCACCGCGTCCAGGACTTCGCCTTCGATTCTGCCTGTGCCAGAATTCTCTTCTCTCCCGTTTTTCAGCCTAGTTTCCTCCTCCCTAACTTTTCTGATTGGGTCAATTCACACTTGCAAGTTTATATTTTGGGGGTACCTACTTGAAATTTTCTGCATGCCCCCATTAGACTGCTTTCGCTCACCTTTGCGTTCCTGGCACCCAGCACATCCTCAGAAGACCTGGTATATATACCCCTATGCCCAAGGGGTGGCCGAGGGGCACCCATGAGCAAGGTAGGAGGAC
>NW_011888892.1:2039446-2048942 GCF_000151845.1 Pteropus vampyrus
AGTGTTTATATCCAAAGTAATAACCATTGTCATGGCTTAATTACAGCTGGACATCAGAACACGAAGTGTCCATATTTAAGCTCTGATATTTTAAAGGAAACCCAGAACAAAAATTTTCATTTTTCATGACAAACCACTCCGAGCAATAAATTTCTGGATATATAGTAGCACCATTTATTATTGTGTAATTGACAGATTCAGGAAAAAAATTACATCTGCAATATCTACTATTCTAGATGAAATTGCTTTAGAATAGAAGGCTAAATGTATTACATTTTAATTTCTTGAAACCTATTATAGCATTTCACTTATTTTATGGGTATTTTGTCTGAAAATTGATTTTATTTTTATATGTCAACTAAATTAGATGTCAACTAAATTAACTGAAGCATAAAATATGCCAGCAAGATACATTTACAAATACACACTGCAAAATTGTGTGCAAGTAACAAGAACCTAATTTAAACTCACAAGCCAAAAAGCCCCCGTGTGATGGTGACCAACTCATCCATAATCCTCTTTGTCGTCACAGGTGCTTTGTGCATGACAAGCCTGTTTGCAGTGACAAATGTCGTGTGCAAGGTTGCCGGAAGGTGTCTCGTTCTCATGTTAGCTCCCTGCTCGTGTGATTTCATTCTTTGGGGGCTCACTCTGTTGGAGAGCTTGGGCTATTTAACTTCCACCAGGTCAGTAGGCATCCCTTCCCCGGCACCACGCCCATGACTCTCGCTCCCCGCCTCTGTGGAGGTGGCTCTCACACATAAACCTGTAGCCTGACCTCTTTCCGCAGCTCAGGTGGTGTATCCTCCTGACCAGCTAGCTGCCCTCTTAGATGTCCCAAAGGTACCTCATCCCTTACATCCCACAGCCGACTCATGACCTACCTACCCCTCCAACCTCATCTTCACAGTGTTTGCATCTCATCCGTCCCATTCGTTTAACCAGGTAGCCCGGTTACCTACTTCCCACGCACGCCTGACCCGATCCATCCCCAAGGTCCGGGCCACTCTGCTTTCTAAATCTCCTTGGAGGCTGTCTGCCTCTCCCAGCCTCACCCACTACCACCGCCGGTCGGTCGGAAAGACCATCCCATTTGGCCTGGACTAATTCGAAAGCCTAGCATAGCCTCATTTGTTCTGATCATGTGACTCCTTGCTCAAAGCCTTTCACTGATGATAAAGAAATTTCTTAACAAGGCTGTGAAGGCCTCTGTTGGTGTGGTGCCCACCTGCCTCTCCAGCCCCAGCCACACCGCCATCTCCCAGAGCCTCGTCCTGGCCGTGCTCGTCACCGCGTCCAGGACTTCGCCTTCGATTCTGCCTGTGCCAGAATTCTCTTCTCTCCCGTTTTTCAGCCTAGTTTCCTCCTCCCTAACTTTTCTGATTGGGTCAATTCACACTTGCAAGTTTATATTTTGGGGGTACCTATTTGAAATTTTCTGCATGCCCCCATTAGACTGCTTTCGCTCACCTTTGCGTTCCTGGCACCCAGCACATCCTCAGAAGACCTGGTATATATACCCCTATGCCCAAGGGGTGGCCGAGGGGCACCCATGAGCAAGGTAGGAGGACAGAACATATTATTTAATAGTTTCCAGGGGTTGTGATGAAGGTGTCTGTGTCAAGGAAGGAGGACAGAACATGTTTTATTTAATAATTCATTAGCTTGACGTGTAACTTTAGATATTTAGACACATGCCGTGTAGACCCCCGTTTATAGTCTTCCCCAGGTCTTACAAAACAAAACAAAACAAGATAAAACAAAAATACAGGCACGGGGCATATTTGAGAATAAACTTTATCTTTTCATTTAATATCAAAATGATTCCCCTGCACGCCTTCTGAAATCTGATTTCAAAGGGGAATCGACTCTTAAAGTCAACAGAGACATAAGTGATTGTCATAACTCATCAGTGAGCACAATGAATGTTTGAGGGAGTGGGGCGGGATTAACGCGGAAGTCATTCAGTACTGAAAACATGTTCCAAAATCATGTGACACCAAAATACTAAAAATTATGTTCCTTCAGTAGTGAGACAATCCATTTTCTTGCGTGTTTGCATCGTTATATTCTGTTTCATTTATCAAATGTGGGCATTTTATCAAAGCTCACCATCTCCTTGTTATCCCTCACAGGGAAGCAATGCTAGAAATTTTCGGTCCATGTATTTATTTCACTGGCAGAGTTAAAAAATCCATCTCCTCAGAACTGGTAGAAAAGGATTACAGCTTAATTCACATTTTATGTAGTGCAGAGTCACAGACAAGCTTCGTTTATAGGGGTTTTTATTTTTTTAAGTGTCACCTGGCTAGTAGACCCAGGGTCCATTTTATTTTAAGCGGCTACCCGAGTTTTCTTTTGTCAGCCCTGCCACCTAATTTCCATCCAGCCCATCCTGATGCCCTTCGGCTTCCTAATTGGGATCTGGAGTTTGTTTTTCACGGCCATGCTTCTAGAAATCCAGTTTTGTTTTGCCCTACTCAGGAATAAGAATTGTCAAGTTTTTCACCTCAGAAGAACGGGAGAGTCCCTTCAAGAGCCCCACTGCGCTCCCTGTCCCCACGTCTCCCGCTGAGCCCCTTGGACCAGCTGTTCCAGACAACTGGTAGACTCTCCTGTCCCCCTCCTCCACCGCAGCCACACCCACTTCCACTCCCAGCCCCTCCCCACCCGACTCAGGCTCCCAGGCCCTTCCCGACCTCCCCCCACCCTCGCCCAGTCCTGCCTGTTATCGGCCTTGGAACCACCACACTGGGCTCGGTGGTCACGTTCTGCCATTTATAACTGAGTGCTTGCTACTGCCTTGTCCTCGCTCCAGAACCGGGTCATAGGCTCCTGAGGTCAGGGGCCCTGTTCCGCTGGTATCTTCTTCAGCTCTGCACTGTGGCCGAGGACTCAGTGTCTGTTGCATGGAACTGAACTGAACATGCCCTGTGTGGTCAGTCCAAACATTTCTCTCAGAGCCGCTTAGGGCTCTCTTGAGAAACGTGTCTTTTCATAGCCAACCCAGCAGACTGACTTCAGACAGTGATTGACGGAAGAAAACAGCCAGAAAAATGCAACAGAGGGGATTGAATTAACAATGGTTGAGGATGAGCTAATTTCAATAATAATATGGAGAGTAGGTGGAAGTAAACCGGAGGTTGCCGATAATTGCTCGGGGTGGATGATGATGCCGGTCACATGCGGGTTTATTTGTCTCTCCTTAGGTATGTATTTGAAATGTTTGTGATGTAAAGATTTGAAGGAGGCAAGGGGGAGGCGCGGCAGCTGATGTGCAGACTCAGCGGAGGCCCCAGAGAGCAGGCTGAGGGACGGGTCGCCCTCCTTCCTGCTCTCCAGACACCTTCCCCCTGCATCTATACCCCCCCCATTCATTTAAGTGGCCCCACACATTCAGACCTTTGACCCAAGTAATGCCATCTCAGGCTCTGCCTTTTGGGTAATGCCCCACGTTCTAGAACATTCCTAAATGGGAATGGGAGCCCCTCAGAGCTGGGCTCTTCTTCAACTAATCCAGTTGGCAAACCCTCACCCACTGTGTCATATGGCACACACTGAGATCTTTGGTACTGGAAGTTTTTGATATTTCTTAAATCACACCAAGCGGGGCCCCCTACACAAAAACGTCTGCCGTCCTGGTGGAGAGCTCCCCACCTGGAAGCCTTCCTGGGGCAGCGGAGGCCAGTGCAGGCCACCCTCTGTCAGCAAGCTCTGTTCTGAATGACCTGAGAGGGTCCTCCCTACAGCTGTGGTTCTCTTGTGTCACTGCGATCGGATGATAAGTATTCACGGTGGCCAAGATGCACAAAGCACCGTATTGATTCCATACTCGAGTTTCTTCTTCCAAAACAGTTCCTAATGTCACACCGATTGTGTCCAGCCAGTTTTAGGGATAAACAAGCCTAAGACCCTCCCACGGAAGAGCTGAGGTTTCTCCTCCCACTCTTGTGGGATCTATTTCCTACTCCAGACCATTCGAAGGATATTTGTAATGGAGATGAGGCCAGTCCTTTGGCGCAATGTTGACAGACAAGAGGAAGATTCCAGAGAGAAATGCCAAAGCAGCAAATGAATATAAATGCCGCCTTTCCACTTCATGCTCATGAAATGCCTTTTGTACCAGAATCTCAAAGCTCTCGAGGAAGCAAGCTTTGACTGGCACTTACACTCAGGTCAGACTTCTCAAGTCATTTGTGATAAGATGGAACAAAAGTCCAGACACTTTTAAAATGCAATAGTCTTGCCTTCTGGAGAGTAAACAGAAGTGTGCAGATGGATAGTGACAACTGTGGATTCTGGCTCCATTTCTTAGAGAGAAAAATGTAAATAAATGTGAAAATTTGTCATATGTGAATAATACCCGTGGTTCACCCAGTAGTTAGCATTCTGCCCAACGCTCGCATGCATGGATTCCATGACTGGGAGCCTTGTGACTGCATTACATGGAGAAAGTAAAATATAGCCCTTCAATGCCCACGAGGAAGACAGATGTTACAGAAACGTTTAGTAAAGAGGTCCAGGCAGTAGCTGTGATGCTTGACGCTTCTGCACTAAGTGACGCGTTCCTTTTGTTCTCTCCAGTGGAAGACTCCTCGTAAATGCCTAAATGCTGAATGATTCATTAGGGTCTACAAAGGCCAAGCCCTTAACTAGAAGGCAGAGGGAAGCCACAAGCAGTGCCTGACTGTGGCACTGACTTGAAGGTTCATTTGAGAAATCCTGTCTTGTCAGTCTGAGCCTAAGGTGCCTGCACAGCATAAATAATGCTTGGGCTCCAGTCACCAACGAGGTGCCTGAATAGCAGACATTTGTGACTGTTCCTAGGATTCACGTAGGGTAATGATCAGCTCTGGAGGCTAAAACTCGCAAAAACCCTAAGAATGCTCTGCTGTGAAAGTAATCCTTAGCACGGATGACCTGCCCCGTCAATCACTAGCATTGTGCTCTGAAAGTCAACACTAATAGCTTCCAAAAGAATTTGCGCTCATCGAGTATCAAGAAAAAACTCCTTCAAATGGCGCCAAAATCATTTCCAAATAGTTTCATATACTTTGCTTGAATGTTAGTCTACAGAACAGCAATTAATTATTGCCTACTAATTAAATAAGGCATCATGTGGTTGTAACAAGCGTCTTGCTATTATTACACCACACATCAAGGTCTGCATTCTTATACTCGAAAATTTTTCTACTCTTGTCAAAGTGTAAAGGAAAATATAGATCATCAACATGATAATTGTTCTTGACTTAAGCCATAGCTAGCATTTGGTTTTTGGTACCATAGTGTGTCTAAAATAGTCTTTCTAAAAGGAGTGGTCTGTAAACTTTTTTTTATCACATACGTTAGGTAAAAAAATTTCTGAACATGTAGCCCCAATATGTGCATATATATAAATGATCTACTAGCAATAATATAATAACATAAAAGTACAAAGATAGAAAAATTTTAAGTCTAAAGCAATCGATATTTATATTTTTATTTTGACTGCGAACTACTTCTGTTCTTGCTAATCTTTTAAAAAGAGAGTAAAGTGGTTGAATAAGTTTATTTTATTTTTGAGACTCTTGTTTGAAAACTTTGTGATATAATAATTTGACATGTCCATTTAAGTTCAGTTTATTTTAAAACTTGGTTTTAATGGCTGTCATTGCTTAAAACATTTTCATTCACCACGCTCATTTCAATTGTATCTACAAATTATGCAAAAGTTTGAACTGAAATTTGTTGAGTTAAATTTCCATCTTCTTTGAAGTCCATCAGTCTTTCTTATAAACCAATAAAGTGGCGTCAAGGAATAATTTAGATATTTAGCTAGTCGCTTTGCATGCAATTTGTTTACTTGTACACGAAGAAGAAAGATCAACAGACCGTTGTCACAGAACAAAATTAAAAACAGGATGTATAAGAGAGAGGAGAGAGGGAAAACCCTGCTGGCAGCCTGGGAACTGCGAATCTTGCAGACACTTTTTTGGGGTAAACAAATCAGTTGGCGGCTGACAAAGAGATCAGTCTGGGCATTCTGAATAGGCCAACAAGCGGATCAAAGAGAACAATTAAGATGTGGGTAGAGGGCCTTTGCAAAGCCCTGAAAGTGTGGCTGAGAGGCGCATGTGGCTTCAGTCGGGGTGTGACCTGTGACGTCTGCGTCTCTGTGCCATGAGCACCCCCGCCTTAGATAAGCTAGATCTGCACCACTGACCTCCTTAGAATTCCCCAGTATATTTAAAATGCAAACTCTCCATTTGGAATACTTTTAAAGGGGTTTAGAAATTTCAGTTTTTAAGTAAAGCGTACAGATGTGACTTTTTTAAATGAGCGATACACAACATTTTTAGCCACAAAATTATATAACGTTGGAAAGATTTCCAAATATCTATTTTCAAAAATTCTCTCTCTATAGGGTAAGATTCTTTTTGAAAACTAATGATTTTCCCACTCGCTATTAAAACAGCATCTTTATCTTAAAGGAATAGATAAAGTCTGTTTATTTTTGCGAAACTCTCTAAGTAGCATCCTAATAACGACTACTTATCACAGAAAAGATGAGACAATGTGGACACTTTTTGTAAGAGAAAAAATAACTAATTTTTAAGCTTGACGACTCTTATTTTTTTTTTAGGCAAGGCAACCCTTGGTTGACCTCACAGATTGCAAGGACTTTGTCAACTTACAATCCCTTATTTTTTTATTTTTTACACCTACAGCACCTGGTCTTCCTAGGTGGTCTCCCATCCACGTATAAACCAGGCCTGACCCTGCTTAGCTTCTGAGATCAGACAGGATCGGGCTTGTTCAGGGTGGCATGGCCGTAGACTTGACAACTCTTTAAAATGTTTTGTCGCAAGATGTTCTGTGATCTCTGTGTGGTACATGAGATTTTCAAGGTCACTGCTCATCTTACTACAAAACTCTGAAAATGATCTCCGAAAGGCCGTGTGGATGGCATCCAATAGCCCATCCAAGCCACCATATGCTGTGGCAGATTCCATTATGGTCCCCAGATACCCAGTGCCCCTCTTGGGGGAAACATTAGTCTTCCCTGTCAAACGTAAGCTAAGCTTGGCCATGTGTCACGTTTTAGCAAAAAAAAAAAAAAAAAAAAAAAAAAAAGTGTGGCCGTGATGTTTGTCAATTCTGATCAGAACTTTTAGCATCTACAGTTCACCAATCTCTTCCATGATCCACCACTTCAACTGGCAATGCTCCAGATCAAGCTTGCTTCGTCCGCCTAGGCCCTGGAGTAAAGATGACACGGACTAGTAAAGGTATGTATGCCCAAGTGTTGCATGGGACATACTTATACTAAATATTTGGGATACTTTTATCCTGAATTTTTTTCATGGTTTATCTAAAATTCAAATTTAACTGAGTGTCCTGTAGTTTGCCTGGGCAACCCTAGTTGTAAATCGCCGACCTTTGAGGATTATTTGTTCTGACCACATAACCCAATCTCATTTGACCAATACACCAGCTGACCATGGCCAAAGGAAAGGCACTGTATCAATGTGTACATTCGTATTAGCTAGGCTTACTTTGTCCTTACTTTTCGGATTAAAAAAAAAAAAAAAAAATGAAGGTATAGTTCTTCCTGTACCCCAGGAGATTGTCCTAAGGTTTGTTCTACAAAGATGGTCAGACACTAGCGTCTCACTAAAAATGTCTACTCCTTGACACTACCCCAGAAATACTGATTTAGAATCTTGGGGTGGCTGGAGGATCTCCTCACTTAAGTTTCTCAAGTGATTCTGAAACAAGTTGAAGTTGCACTGGCCTGTCTGCAATTTAGCTTTTTAGAAAGCTACCCAGGGGTACTGCCCGAAAACCGTGTCCTAGTCTTGCCTTTGCTAGTAACTGGCTTTGTATGAGGTTTGATAAATCAGTTCTAGTCTCCTGTTCGGACTGCATTGCTCTCATCTAAAGAGGAATGGGGCTGACTCAGGTAATCTCAAATCTCACATCCAGCTCTAAAGGTCCAGGCCCAGGAGTCAGAAACTCAGGGCGTTTGAAGTCCAGCAGGCACAGTAAACAAGTGAGGCTGGGCAGGTGTGAGAAACTAGGTCATGGAAGGGGACTCTGACAAACTGAAGGGCACGAGCAACAATCCAAGAGTTCCCTGCATAGTCCCCCTCTGCAGGCAAGGCTGCTGAGGAACTCCGAGGGCCCTGCCTTCCATATAATTGTTTTACTGTAAAAGTTTCTGAAAAGATTTCCAATTTTGCTTTGAAAAACACTGTGTGTTATAACTAACTGAATTTATAATTGACTGGGATTTCTCTGAAATCATCATGCATGCTGGGAGGATGTTTGTAATCAGAGAAAATCTAACCTAGAAATTGTTTTAGAATGAAATGAACTGTGTAATACTAACTTTAATAAGTAAAGATGTTGCCTTTGCGATATTCTGGAGATACTTCGTTAGACATTTTTAGCTTTGATTCTGCAGATTCAAATAATATTTTGGAGCCAACAACATTGTTTTCATGTCTCAAACAGGTCGATAAGCATTTTAAAAAGCCTGTTGGCACTAGTCATTTTACCTGCATTGCCTAAGCGCTAAAACAGTGTGCTGTGCCTGGTGTTGGCATAACGGAGATGGTCACGTGAAACCTGAGAAGCTCACAGTCAGCAAGGGAGGCAGATACAAACGGATAGTTTTCTATAAAGTGACAAGTGCAGGATAAAGCCATACAAGCTCTGGGAACAAAGAAAGAGACCCTATTGGGTAAGGCGGGGGAGGTGGCAGGTGAGACTATCGGAGATGGGACCTGCGATCCCTTTTAAGGATTAAGCCAGGTGAGGAAGGGAAAGGTGTTCTAGGCAGAGAAAAAACACCAGCAAACTTAGACTTATGGAACAACTTGTTCTATAAGCAGAAAACTATAAGCAGGAAACTATAAGCAGTTTCTTTACTCAAAAACATCTCACAAGTGGTGAGAGCATCAGGCACTGGGGAGGCAGGTAAACAGGAGAGAGCACTGATTGGTGACAAGAACCAGGGTAACTGCACCTACAGGGCAGAACAGGCCAAAGATGATGCACATCCTGAGACGGGCTGGGAGACAAGGAAGGAGGGGAAAGGCACACACTGATGCAATATAAAAATGAGCATAAATAAGCGCCTTAAAATTCTAGAAGTAATGACCCGTTTTTCCAAATTATATTTCAATCACATACATTAGAAACAATGATAACTTAAAAAAAAACAAACAAAAAACCCAGCACATAAAAGGTTTTGAATAGGGAAAATAAAAAAACAAGCACACAGAGCTAGAAGAATGTATAAACTTTATGTAATTCAGATGTACCAGTTTCTCCTGCCCTCAGGGACCACTCTGCCTCACCACCCAAATCTCTCCTCCTGCCCCGTTAGTGGCCCCAGGAAAGCCAGCCCCTCCTCAGGTTTCCCTCCACAAGTAGTTCCTGGGAGTCCCAGGTACCCCCAACATGACCTCCCCTTCTGAGGCCGGATCCTCCCACTCCTGACCTCTCCTGT
>NW_011888892.1:2048992-2058085 GCF_000151845.1 Pteropus vampyrus
AAGAGGAATGGGGCTGACTCAGGTAATCTCAAATCTCACATCCAGCTCTAAAGGTCCAGGCCCAGGAGTCAGAAACTCAGGGCGTTTGAAGTCCAGCAGGCACAGTAAACAAGTGAGGCTGGGCAGGTGTGAGAAACTAGGTCATGGAAGGGGACTCTGACAAACTGAAGGGCACGAGCAACAATCCAAGAGTTCCCTGCATAGTCCCCCTCTGCAGGCAAGGCTGCTGAGGAACTCCGAGGGCCCTGCCTTCCATATAATTGTTTTACTGTAAAAGTTTCTGAAAAGATTTCCAATTTTGCTTTGAAAAACACTGTGTGTTATAACTAACTGAATTTATAATTGACTGGGATTTCTCTGAAATCATCATGCATGCTGGGAGGATGTTTGTAATCAGAGAAAATCTAACCTAGAAATTGTTTTAGAATGAAATGAACTGTGTAATACTAACTTTAATAAGTAAAGATGTTGCCTTTGCGATATTCTGGAGATACTTCGTTAGACATTTTTAGCTTTGATTCTGCAGATTCAAATAATATTTTGGAGCCAACAACATTGTTTTCATGTCTCAAACAGGTCGATAAGCATTTTAAAAAGCCTGTTGGCACTAGTCATTTTACCTGCATTGCCTAAGCGCTAAAACAGTGTGCTGTGCCTGGTGTTGGCATAACGGAGATGGTCACGTGAAACCTGAGAAGCTCACAGTCAGCAAGGGAGGCAGATACAAACGGATAGTTTTCTATAAAGTGACAAGTGCAGGATAAAGCCATACAAGCTCTGGGAACAAAGAAAGAGACCCTATTGGGTAAGGCGGGGGAGGTGGCAGGTGAGACTATCGGAGATGGGACCTGCGATCCCTTTTAAGGATTAAGCCAGGTGAGGAAGGGAAAGGTGTTCTAGGCAGAGAAAAAACACCAGCAAACTTAGACTTATGGAACAACTTGTTCTA
Organism: Pteropus vampyrus; assembly: GCF_000151845.1. Taxonomy (NCBI): domain Eukaryota; kingdom Metazoa; phylum Chordata; class Mammalia; order Chiroptera; family Pteropodidae; genus Pteropus; species Pteropus vampyrus. Next base: position 2,049,942 of record NW_011888892.1, read on the forward strand.
TAAGCAGAAAACTATAAGCAGGAAACTATAAGCAGTTTCTTTACTCAAAAACATCTCACAAGTGGTGAGAGCATCAGGCACTGGGGAGGCAGGTAAACAGGAGAGAGCACTGATTGGTGACAAGAACCAGGGTAACTGCACCTACAGGGCAGAACAGGCCAAAGATGATGCACATCCTGAGACGGGCTGGGAGACAAGGAAGGAGGGGAAAGGCACACACTGATGCAATATAAAAATGAGCATAAATAAGCGCCTTAAAATTCTAGAAGTAATGACCCGTTTTTCCAAATTATATTTCAATCACATACATTAGAAACAATGATAACTTAAAAAAAAACAAACAAAAAACCCAGCACATAAAAGGTTTTGAATAGGGAAAATAAAAAAACAAGCACACAGAGCTAGAAGAATGTATAAACTTTATGTAACTCAGATGTACCAGTTTCTCCTGCCCTCAGGGACCACTCTGCCTTACCACCCAAATCTCTCCTCCTGCCCCGTTAGTGGCCCCAGGAAAGCCAGCCCCTCCTCAGGTTTCCCTCCACAAGTAGTTCCTGGGAGTCCCAGGTACCCCCAACATGACCTCCCCTTCTGAGGCCGGATCCTCCCACTCCTGACCTCTCCTGTGCTGTGCTGAGTTCCTGGCTCTTTCTGTTTCATTCTTCTCTGCCTTTTCTCGGGCTGTTTCCAGCACACGTTCTCACTAAGCATCATCAACAAGGTTCAGCACTTACTTCTCAAGAAGCCAGCAAAGTACTTGAGTCCTGAAGAAAGAATGACTGCTAGCTCAGGAAACACCTTCTTACAAAGAATTATACAATAAAACAACAGACTTTAAAGATTAGAAGAAGCTAAATTATACGCTTAAAAGATTAAGCATATTTTACTATGGAATATGGGCATACCTCGGAGATATCGCGGGTTTGGTTCTAGACCACCACAAAGCGAGTTGTAATCTTTCTGCTGGTGGAGTGATTTGCCTTGAGTTTGTAAAAAAAACTGCAACGCCTGTGAAGCACAATAAAGTGAAGCACAATAAAACGAGGTGTGCCTGTATCGCACAATCAGGAAGAAAAAGGAGAGAAATAAAACTTTAAAGAACAGAGTTTGACTCACTTCGTCTTACCACTCAGATGTTTTTATAGACATAAACACAGCAATAGACATGCTTTAAAAATTAGGCTCTATTGCACATTTGCTTTATAAAAATATATCATTCAACATATCACGTACGATTTAAATGTTCTCGAATATCTTGAAAAACGAGTTAATAATTACACAAGTTAATGGTATTATGTACCAAACACAGACGTAACCATCCTCCTGTTAGATATGTGTTCAATTTTTTACTATAATGTATTACTTGTAAAAAATAGAATTGACTGCAAAATACAAACAAAATATCAAAATCAATGCATGTTTAAGTGTCTACAAAATGTGCTATTATATCAAATGTCTTGTTCAATATAATTAAAATGTTGTGACATTTGAAAATAATTTGTAAGTTGAGCTTGCTCACTCACAAGGATTTCTGACTATCCACGTACTGAGTTATCAGAACGTAATGTAAATGACTGAAAGACAATTTATCAAAGAATGTGCAATATTTTACCGCCAAACAAAGCAAATTTTTATGAAGGATGTGGCTGCACGGTTGATACGCTCTTGAGTGCAAAGAGTCCGAAGATCAGGGAGCTGAGCACCTTCAAAGTTTTAAACCGGCCCTGGCTATTCCTGTACGTCCGTGCTCCTCAAAGCACTGGCATCCCCTCTCCTGGGAGTCTCTTAGGAATGCAAGAATCTCAGGCTCATCCCAGACCTATTGAATCAGAATCTGCCCGTTAACTAGATCACCAGGTGTGTTCTAGGCACAGTAACGCCCGAGAAGCCCCTGGACCACCCGGAATTCCCTTTGCCAGTTCCCTTTAGCCTGACAAATAGAGCGGGCCCTCAGAAGGTGCTCCGAGTCACGAAGCAACCCTGCTGGGGTGTCACCGCCTCTGAAACCCGTCCTTTCAGTGAAGGCGGAGGGCTTCATCCGCGCATCTCGGCGCAGCTTTCCCCACGGAGCCCCGCTGCTCCTGCACGCGGGACCGTGGACCACGCAAGTATTGTGATGCGAAGGCAGGACGCCCCAGTCGCCGCGGGCTCGAGTCGGGACTGCCCCTCACCTGGGCACGGCTTCCCTTCCTAGGGCTGTGAGCCCGCCTGTAAACCGAGGAGCCACTGGTTTACAAAGGAGCGGAGTGCCAAGACTTCACTACTTTATATAACGGGAGCCGCTGGTGACATTTAACCGCCCACCTAGGCGACACCAACTGTCGCCTGATCCCAAGTGCCGAGAACTGTTTGGCAACAAAGACGAGCAGCTTGCAAGGGGAGGAGCCTGGGAGTCAGATACCGCGAGAAGTGGTTTCCCGAAGCGGCTCTGACAGGCGCAGGCGCACTACAGCTCCGACCCCGCCGCGAAGGTGGCTTCCACCGGGGGAGGCGTGGCCGGGCTTCTGGCACAAAGCTCGCGAGATTTGAACGCGCCACCACGCGTTCTTCCTGTCAGGGGCCGGAAGTGCGGTGCGTGGGGCATCTGTGGCGCTTTATTTTCTGTGCGGCTGGGTCTCTGGGTCCGGGTTCCTGTCGCGGCTCCTCGGGTCTTGATTCGCCCCGCCTCCCCTGGACCGAGGTGATGGGGGACTCCAAGGAGGCCGGGGCCGAGGCTCCACCGGCCGGGGCCGCTGCTCGAGGAAGTCTTAGCCTCCTGACCCAGGGAGAGTCCGAAGAACCTGCACAGGTGAGTCGGCCGCGGGGCGGGACCTGCAGGGCTTCGGAGCTGCGGGTTGGTTCCGCAGGGGAGGGTTGTCACGGTTCCCGGCGGCTTTTGGAGCCTTCTGCACGCCTTCCCGGCAGCCTCCCGAAACAAGCGGACGTCTATGTGCCTGTCGCCAGGTATTCAGGTATTTACTTGCAAGACTGGTAAGGTAGACACAGTCTCTGCTCCAAAAGAGCGTACGTGTAAATATGTGGTTCCAAATGTGAAACAGTTGTGTAAGAGAGAGGGTGTCAGCTCACCGAGATGGGACTGAGCTAATACTTGAAGGGTGCAAAGTGTTCGTCAGGGACGGCGGGAAGGATGGGGAGAATCGTGAACTCAGACACCGAGCTTGCTTAACCGAGGTCTGTGAGGCTCCCCCAGTGCCCAGCTATGAAGTTAGAGCTTCAGAGAATTTGTGTAACGCACTGACTCATCAATTACTAAACGTTTGTTTAAAAAAAAAAAGCCCCAGGCATCTCCCCACAAACTACTTTCTAAAAGATGTATGTTATTGACGTTAAAATAATGTCTAATACCGAACAGAGGTTTTATCAAATTTTGTGTTTTAACGTTAACATGACAACTGTCGACTCTTCCTGGTTTCTGCTTCTCTACTTTCAATGAGATAACCCAGCTGATAACTATAACCATCATACTCCTCGTCGACTCTTCCTGGTTTCTGCTTCTCTACTTTCAATGAGATAACCCAGCTGATAACTATAACCATCATACTCCTCGACTCATGGTTTTCCTTTGAAACTATGTGAAGAACAACCCAATGTGACAGTTTATGTTCACATTTATTAAGTACTGTTAGTAACATGCATTCTTATGAAGCCTGATATAGTGTTTCTTTTTATAAAGATGGGGTTTTTTATTCCTAGTGGTGGTCATTAAAGTTTCATTCAATGTGTTCATTAGGGATCAGCTTTATTTCTTGGAGGCAATGAAGTGAAGAGCACAGCTGTGGTGAAATATTCTTCTGCCCCTCCTCGAACAGCATTTGCACGCCTCGAAGAGAAAACTGACTTGAAACTCCCACCTGCCAACTGGTTACGAGAGAGTGCCAAACTAGGGCCAGCAGGAACTACCATTCTTGGCAATAGTAAGAAAAGCAAGCCATTTTCAAGGTAGATATCAATTGATGGTATTTTTACTTGTCCCTCAAACCTCCCTACCCACAGTGAACTCTGATACTTGCTTTTCAGTTTTGTTTGTAATGTGCGTCAACTTGATACATTCGCTCTCTAGGAAAAGGTCATATTTGATTTTCAAAGTTCTATTTTCCCCCGGCTAGTAATATTATATTACAATATGAAGGTATCAGTTACATATGCTTCTCTGAAGTCTGCATCATGTTATTAACAAAACTGAATTTTAACCACTAAAATTCAGTCAACCGCTTTATTTTTAGCAAATTTACTTACCTTTTGAAGATGTGAATAGGTAGAATCGGGGTGACACACAAGAAGAAAAACTCTTAACACTGCCTAATTCGTCCTGTGCGGTTTTCATTAAATGGTAGTGGATTATATGGTCTGAAAAAACCTGATGTAGAAATCCAGCATGTCGGATGACATACCCTGACTTTGACGATTGCTAGAAATTCTGCTGGTGCTATTTAAAGTTGAGAGAGTGGCCTGTGGTCTTATAGAGAATAACGTGTGAATACCCATTTTCTTCTAGATCATTTACTGTGTGGGGTTCTCTTTTTTCCTCTTAGTGATTGAACCTAAAATATTTTCACATAATATGTAGTTAGAACCATAAATACGTTAATATCTTATGAGCTAGTCGTTTGGAAATTATCCTAATGCCTCAGAAGGTAAAAGTTATATTTGCAAAATATTTGTTTGTAGCAATATTTATACTAGAAAAAAGTTGGAAATAGTCCATGTATCTTCTTTCAGAAGAATGGCTTAATAAATTACATGTCAACACAAATGTAACGAGGTGATTTAAATAAGTATATCGAGTGTACACATATTGTGCTGAGTACTTTGTATGTTTATGTCATTTAATTCTCACAACCACCTTTTGAGTTAGGTACTGTTCACTAATTTTCACATCAAAATGAAGCTTAGAAAGGTTAAGTAACTTGTCTAGACCACTTGTTAAATTGTTAGCACATGCTTTGAAGTGAGGCAGTCCTAGGTAAGTATTCCGGCTCTCAGCTAATTATCAACTAAAAAAAAAAAATGGTGACATCAGCTGCTTTCCAGGCTTGTAGATTATAGATATGCCTCACGTGGTACCTGGCACAATATATATTTTTCTCATTCTGACTGTTGGGGTCAGGTGCACGTTTTTCATATGTGTTTTAAAAGAGTTGTATTGTATATTGCTAGGAACACAGTCCCAAAGACTAGAATCCTGGTAGTTTATTTTCTTATCTTCCCACTAAAATGAACTTTCACTAAAATGAGCTGTTCTCTCTTGGAGATTTTTGTGTTTTTTTTTTTAATCACAAAAATGAAAATAATTGTTCATTGTCTTTATTCTAGGTATTTCCTATTAATTGCTTCTAGTAATTATTACTGTATTTTATCAAGTCTAAGATACTATTGATTTTAACACCATTATTTTATATACCACTGAGAAGGAAAAACTGGCCAACTACAATGGCGATAGGCATACTGAGTTCAGAGATGTCAGAATGCAGAAAATGTATATCCTAGAAGCAGTGAAATACAGTGTTCTGTTGTAAACTCTGCCTGTATCGTTGAGCATGACCTTGTGTCCTTCGTTCCCTGTTAGCTTCGGTATGGCATATGACTTCATTGATTCCGTGGGAAACGATGTGGATGTTGTCTCTGACTCTGAAGTAAGTGTCCTCACGGGGGAGTGGAATGGGGTGTTTGTGCTGGGCAAATCACACACTCTGTTCCGTAGCCTTGAAAAACTACTGATGAAGTAAGATACAAGTATACAAGTGTCTGATTATCAAATACCTTTTTTGTTACTAAAGTAATACTCTTTACCACATCTCCTTTCTTTAGAGAGGAAGAAGCAATCTCTAAAACTGGCAGTGATAATAATACTAATATTGATGGTTGTGTTTTAAAAATAGCAGTTAAAGTGATTCAAATGGGGTAATTTAGTATATTATCAGTTAAGAATTAGAAATGATGCTTCTAGCAAAATCTGTTGCTTCTTAGTTGGTTAATTTTATGTGATATGCTAAAAGCCTAGGTCAGTGCAACAGTGTGACGTACACACACTTAACTTTAGGACATTCTGTCTCGTAAAACTAAGTCTTTGACCGTCATTTACACTAACATAGTATGACTTGTAAAGTGTAGATGATTTAGTTTCAAAGCTCTGCCTTCCATGTGTTTGTATTAGCTCTTTGTGTAAAGTACAGTTTATATAACTGTAGGGAAGTAAAGTTTATTATGTTTTAAAATTGAATGAAGTTAAAATTTGAAAGATTCCGAATCACATTCAAAAACTCTTTCTAAACTGTTTTTCCTCCTAATGTTTTTAAGAACATAAAAAAGCTCCTGAAGATCCCCTATAGCAAGTCCCACGTGAGCATGGCTGTGCACCGCGTAGGGAGGACCCTCTTGCTGGACGAGCTGGACATCCAGGAGCTCTTCATGAGGTCATCTCAGGTAACGCTCTCTGTGGAAAACGACCAGAAAAGCATTATTTTAACAACTTAGGGGCACTAGAAATATGGGTTTGCTTCTCAGAAAGGCCAAAGTGGGAACATAGTTGAATACCTCAGCGCCCGAGAAATGATCAGTTTTTCTGAAAATAAAAAAAGCTGTGATAAAGGCAAAATAGAGAGAGGACAGGGAAGAACCTTATTGGTACCAATAGCCAGGATTCTTGCAAGGAAAAGGATGAAGCCAATTTAGAAAGTTGTGAAAAATCTGAAATTTAAGAAACTAGTTAGAATTTTTGACAAACACTTTGATGTCTCCATTAAAGAGAGTCTCATGAAACAAGGCTGCCAGGAAATGTGAAATATGTTAAAAGTTATTCCTGATTATTAGAATTGTTAAATGTTAAAAGTTATATACATGGTTATTAGAATTGATTGGTTCTCTTACAACTGAGCTTCTCAAACTGTGTTGATAAATGACTATTTTTCCCCAATGCATTGATGATGCTTTTGTAGAGTATAATCATGTTGTAGTGTCTCAAGGCCTACTCTCCATTTCTACTTATTGTGGACTGTTTGCAAATAGTTCATGGTCCCATAGGCTACACTTTAAAGACTATTCCTGCAATGCTTTGATAAAAGACGACAAGGTATGGGTGATTTAAATTAACATTTAAAGTAAATGCTTTTCCCATGGAAAAGACCACAGTTCAGTTTGATTTTTATGTATGTACTAGTCACGGGGCAGGGTCTAGGATGCAACAGTGAATAAACACAGTCTTGCTCCCTACCAGCTTACAGTTTTGGGGTGATAAACACATGTGTGGGTAATTTCTAAACAATGTGCATAGTGGGGCTTATTTTAGGCACTAAAGAACATATCACGGGGAAAGGTCCCCTCCCCTAGCCTGGCTTAGGGAGAGGAGGAAGACGGGGACATTTCCTAAAGAGGTAATAGGAATTGAGTCAGGAAACACAAGGGTTCTGGTACGTGTTTATGAAACAGTATTCGAAAAATAGTGATTCTTGTTAAAGAGTAATAGGTAACATTGATTTGTATCTATCCATTTCTTATGTTATTCAGACTGGTGATTGGACGTGGCTGAAAGAGTTTTATCAAAGACTTATTGATCAGAAGTGGCAGAGGAAGAAAAAGAGCAAAGAGCATTGGTATCAGAAGGCTATTCTTTCCAAGTTTTTATATTACAGGTACTTGGTGACTTGTTTATTTTTATTTTAAGCGGAAAAATTAAGTTCCGATCTAAACTTCAATTTGAAGCCAGAAATAATAATAATTTAAGGCTTGCCACTGTGGTATTGTTAACATTTCAGTGTCTTGTATTTCTTTTTTTTTTTTTTGAAATAAGATTTATGCTTGATTATAGAGTCCAGTTTTTAAAAACAAGTCAACTATGACATAAAGTTACTTTAGTAACAACGTGGTCTTTTGTATTTCTGATTTGGCCAGTATCAATGGCGATGGAGCTGCTCAGCCCGTTCCATCTGCTGCAGAACAGCAGGAACCATCCGGCTCAGGTCAGACAAATGATTCGGATGGGGCTTCGTGGCCCGCCCCCTTCGAAATGCCTTCTTCCGTTTCTGAAGATCCCAGTGCTTCCAGTCAGGTTAGTTAGTGCTTAGATGGGAACGCAGTGAACTCATTTCAGAGGGCAAAACCAGCCATCTTGTTAATTAAAATAGATGGACAGGAGCAAAAAAGTGTTC
>NW_011888892.1:2058135-2065959 GCF_000151845.1 Pteropus vampyrus
TTTTTTTTTTTTGAAATAAGATTTATGCTTGATTATAGAGTCCAGTTTTTAAAAACAAGTCAACTATGACATAAAGTTACTTTAGTAACAACGTGGTCTTTTGTATTTCTGATTTGGCCAGTATCAATGGCGATGGAGCTGCTCAGCCCGTTCCATCTGCTGCAGAACAGCAGGAACCATCCGGCTCAGGTCAGACAAATGATTCGGATGGGGCTTCGTGGCCCGCCCCCTTCGAAATGCCTTCTTCCGTTTCTGAAGATCCCAGTGCTTCCAGTCAGGTTAGTTAGTGCTTAGATGGGAACGCAGTGAACTCATTTCAGAGGGCAAAACCAGCCATCTTGTTAATTAAAATAGATGGACAGGAGCAAAAAAGTGTTCTACCGATTTATGTCTAGCAGTTAAAAAAAAAACTTTTTTTTTTTTTCGAGATAGAATTGATAAGATATTACGAATGGCTAGATCAGGTTTTTCAATTTAAATAATTCAAAATATTTTTAAAAATTTACCACTATTTAAAATAGCTCACCAATATGTTTACCAATATTGCTTATCTCTTTAAAGTCATAAGAGTTATATAATGTAGTGATACAGTATATTTTAAACTTTAGATATTTAGTAAATGCCTATCAAATGTTGAGATTGACAGACTTGTTTGTAACAAATCCTGATCTTCTTACCTTAACTGTTAGTCAGATTGTTAGGCCTAAAATTGCTCTTAAGATTTTTCTGGCTGAAGTTTCTGAGATTTAATCCGCATTAATGTTATAAAGCGTTAAGAAAGGGAGAGAGAATAGAAGATGTCTCTTTTGTCTCTTATAGTCTTGGTTTCTTCTTACTGATTGTTTGGTTTTGTCATTATTTGTGTCTATCAAAGAAAAAAAAATAATTTCACAGATGTAAATTGTCCATGTCTATTTTCAGGAAAATATATTGACAAACTCCAAGGAGATAAAAAATAAGATCTTTAATTTGGTAAATCGTGTTTTTCCTATTGCTGTGTGTTCTCACATACCGAACATTATTCATCTAAATTGTTATCTTCACAAATTATAGAGTTACTAGGAGGCAAATGCATTTAACTTGATTCTAGTATTAGTAGGTTTTAAGATAGATAAACCTCATTAAACTATGTAATGAATTTAAATTTTTTCCAAGTTAGGAAAATATAAGGAAAAGGAAGGAAGTAATTACTATGCAAGATTACATAGCGGTAACCACCAGGAGGTGGGGATGTTGTGTGACTGAAGAGGGACATGGTGCTGGGTACCAGTAAGGTCTCATGTCATGACTCAGGTGATGGTTACACGGGTACTTTGCTTTGTAAGTAGTCATCACATTGTATTATTTGTTTTATGCACTTTCCTATATGTAATGTCACCAGAGGAGGTTCATTTAATATTCCTTGACTTCAAAACGCACACATTACAAAAAGACCGCAAAGTGGAAATACTAGTCTTGTACCACCTGCTTCCCCCTGTCCCAAGCTGTACCATCCCTTCCTTACCTTGTGTAGGGGTCACTAAGAAAGATCATGGAGGCTTTTAAGGGCCTGTAGACTTACTTGCATGTGGGGGAAGTGAACTGGCATCTAGTTAATGCCTCTTATGCTGTGAACTTTATGCCGTGTGTATGTATGTCTAAATTTTCTTCATTTTTGGAACTGCATATATATTAAGTGTTGATGGTATCGTTTTATGAATAAGTCAACCAAAGCTCATAGAGTAGATATTTGTCCTTGGTCACTCAGTTGGTGACTCCTGAGTTAGGGTTCAAACCCTGATCTTTCTGACTTGAGAGGCCCGTCCTTACAGCGGTACCCACTGTACCCATGTGTCCACACACGTTTGAAAGGCCTCTGAGCAGTGAGATTGTCTTAGCAATGGCATATTCTAAGCAGAGCTAGCCTGCCATAAAAATAGCCTCTTACAGAATGTTTGTATAACATATTGTACAACCTAAATTTCAGCATTTAGAGATTTGTTTTTGTTGGCAAGCTGTCAACAAAATTGGTAGATTTGTGGATTGTTCCACAAATCTATGCTACCAGTTGGAGACCTGTGTTAAGCAATAATAGAGTTTAAATAGGTGAAATAGGTGTTTTCGGTGTGGCCAAACCTTTATTGAAAACATTGTAACCTAGAGCCCAGCTCTCACTAAAGCAGCTACCTGCAAATATAATTTTGAGAGTTGATAACTTGTCTGTGTAAACAAATAATAAAATTTAAAAGTTTGAAGTTCTGTTAGGATCCTTTTGGGAGAGGTGACGAGCGGTGAGGCGGGTGCGTGGAATAAGCAGGGTGCTCGCACGAGCACGTGCCCGTGTCGGGTCTGTTGCGGCGCTGGCATTGAGCGCTAATGTTTCTTAGTGGCAGCTGTCCTGATGGTTGGAAAATCGAGTGGTGGACTGAGTTTACCCGCTGTTGAAGGTTCCTCTTCCTAAAAGTGTTTTTCCAAAGTCTATCCTGCAGAATGTATTAAGAATGAAAGTGTTCTAGATTATGAGAACATTGGGTTGCATAGAGGCGACATAGATTTCTCCTTTGCAAGCCTTCTTAGAAGTGTTTTTATGATAATAAGCATCGTTGCTCTCCAAAAGCAAGTCTACAATAAGCAGCATTTTCCAAAGCTTACTCTGGCAATTGTCTACCAGATATTCCAGGGACCAGTATTCAGTGAAACACGTTAGGAAATGCAAAACTAAAGGCAATTACTGTGATGGGTGTCTCAAAAATGTGACTGGAGTTTCTTAGGAATTTTTTAATTCATTAGCGATGGGGTAGGTTAAAAGAGCAATGGTATTCAGCTTCACCTAAAAAAAAGAAAAATAGAAAACTTTGATCAAAAGCTAAAATCTTTTCTCAGTAAGATCTAAATGTGATTAGCTTATTATAGTAGCTGTGATAGTTAGGAGCTGTAGTAAGCTACCAGGGATGAGAGTTAACATACTTCTTAGCCCTGGTTCACAAAAGTAGATTGAAGTGTCTGCCTTGAATGTTTAGGTGATTCTCTTGAACAGTAGGCCATTTTTAAGAAATTCCGGCAGCAGAATCACTCCTTCTCCTTGCACTTTTCACAGGGAAGTGAGCCTCTTGAACCCTCATACATAGTGGGGCATGTGGCTTCAGCGCCCAAAGAACAAAACCTGACTACTTTATTCAATGACGGGGAGAACAGTCAGGTATGCTTTCCAGGATGTCCAGGGTGAGACATCCGGTCCCCAGTCTACTTCGTTATTTAAAGACCTATCTCAATTGGAATCATAGGGAAGAAATCTGCTCGATCCCGAGAATCGCTTTCTGAACATCTGTGTGATCTCACAGCTCTGTTAGTTTATCTTACTTTGTCTCCTTTGTCTTTTCTCTTTTCTAGTCTTTCTGTGGATCATGGGGGTAAATTGTGGGTCTCTTGTTTATTTTATGATAATCTTTCCTATTTCATTTTAAATTAAAGGGTCTTAAAAATGATTTCGTTCGGAATATTTTGTGGACATTTGAAGATATACATATGTTGGTTGGCTCCAACATGCCCATATTTGGAGGAGGCAGGTATCCAGCAGTCAGCTTACGTCTCAGGTGAGCCAGAATCCTGTTCCTTCGGAAGCAGTGTCCCATCTGCTTTCACTTACCTATTTGGGCATCATCACCTTGTTCTAGGTTCTTTCACTTCTCCCCTTCCCTCGCCAAGTGAAATGGCCCCTTTAGGAAGGCACTGTCATCAGTGACCGCTGAGCCTCCGGCATTCGGGTTTCATTGTACTCCTTGGTGATGGAGTCAGAGACCTGTCACGCGGGCCTGGTCTCAGGTCTGAATCTACAACTTGTGAAGGTGCCCTTGGGTTTATTTAATTCGTTCAGAGGTCGTTGTCCCAGCTTCCCACTGAGCATTTTTCCTAGTGCTCCAGGCATGTGTGTTCACGTTGGCCAGCGTGAGCTCTGGCCGGGGCGTTGTCCTGCCTGGCGGTCAGTCCTTCACCTCAGGCCGTATGAGGAGCGTGCAGTAGGCTCACAGTCACCTGATGCCGTATTTTCTGTTCTTACTGAAAACTTACAGGTACCCTAAGTTTAGAAATCCAAGCAAAGCTTTTGAAAAGATGTTAACTAGAACACAACAGGTGAGCTACATGTGCATATCTAACCAGCAGAGATGGCATTTTCTATCAAGGTGGGTGTAGGCTAGAATAGTTAAATGGAGAAATAAGTTCTCAGATGATTCATTATGGAACATCTTAATTAAACCAAATAACACTAGAAATGTGTATTTTTAGGGATAACAACAAACCAATTAATGTGCTAACTGGAATTGACTATTGGTTGGACAACTTGATATGCAACGTACCAGAGCTCGTGATGTGTTTTCATGTAAATGGAATTGTACAGGTAAGATACAGTGTGACCTCGTTAATGATCGCTCAAGTGCAAATCGGTGTAGGGAGTACCTCCCGACGTTTTTAAGGCCCCTAAATAATAAAGTGTATTTTTGACAAGGAAGGTAGCTGTGAATAAACTGAAATTTGAGTGTTTTTACATTTGATTTGGTGATAGAATTCTAGATGTTACAGGAGTAAAATTTTATAAGTAATCTGTGAGAAGGTCTTAAGTAGACTAAACCTACATTTATAGCCATAGAACTCTAATTTAATGCCAGGAACCCATGGTCATTACTTGAAAGTGTCTATACAGTGGAGGTATTTATTCACTACACAAATATCTACTCAATATATGTGAAGTTTTAGGAAAGGCCACAGTAGTAATCGCATAAAGTGAATAGCTTATATAATAAATTGTCGAGCATGTTCTATTTATGAGCCACTTGTCCCCATTATAAATGTTGGGGGTAAAACAAAAAATGAAGTTTGGTTACTACTCAGAAATATATGGTCTGATGGGAAATAACTGTGCAAAGAAGTAGCAGACGGTGGGTGAAGCGTTAGAAAGGCAGAACACACAGAAGTCTGGGTGATCACAGAAGCTGCGATCACTTCTATTTTGATTTGAAAGAAATACTTCCCGGAAACAGTGGCATCTTAACTGAATCTTGAATGATGGATAGTATCCCAAAAAATAAGGGACAGATTTTAAGAGGCTAGTATAAGTACATGAAGGGATTGATAATAAATCCAGTTAGGGAACACAGGATTCATGCAGCAGAGTAGCAAAAAGATTAGAAAAGTTGTAGGCAAATAATAGCCTTGAATGCCGAGCTAAGGAGTTTGGACTTGCTTCGGTTGGTACTCTGGAGTCAGCGGAGGCTTTGCGCCTGCGCCGTGAAATCCAGTGTGTTAGGCTGTTGATTCGGAGATGGCCTGAGGGACAGACAGCGGGGAGGACTTGACACAAGGAGGTTGGTTAGACATTGCTCTGCTTTTGCAAGTAGTGCAATATACTCATGCTGTACAGGAACTACTAAGAATAGACAACAGAAATAATGTCCAGCGTTTAATGGAGTGCTTGTTCTGGTCCAAGCATTTTGCTAAGTGCTTTGCATACATGCATTACCTTATGTGATGCTCCTGTCAGCTCTTAGCTGCTTGCATACTGTTACTCACTTGATGGGGAGGGAAACTTGAATATCAGAAGTTCAAGTGAGTTGCCCAAGGACACATCGCTAGTTAGTGATGGTGTCAGTATTTGAACCTATTACCTGGCTGAGGCTATGCTTTACCCATTGAACTCCAGCTCAGTGATTTTTAACCTGCAGTGTGCATCAGGATCACTTGTGAACTCTTCAAAACTATACCTGCTTTAGTCTCCTGTGTTTTAGAATAGACGAGGGCTTCAGACATGATTCCGATTTGCATTCTTGCTTGAGACCTACTCTAACACCATCACTCTAAATGGCAACATTCGTTGAGAAGCCATGCGTGAGGGAGAGGGAGACAAGTCCAAGGGAATTTCAGGGCTTAGCGACTCAGGGACTAGAATAAAGGGGGTATCGTTGCCTGAGATGGGGACATTGAGTTGGCTTAGGCAGGGAAGGCGGTATATTTGTTTTCATTTTGAATTCAGTTTGAAGAAGGCATTTGAGTGAGCATTTTGAAGTTGCAGGCATTAGAGAAGATGGGGCTAGAGAAATAAACGGAGGTGTCATACTGCTGGAGTTTATCACCAAGGGAATCTGTTCAAATCAACCATTGGCGCTTTCCCTGTAGGGGTGAAAGGAGAGGGCTTTGGACAACGTTGGGGAGATCCAGAGCAGTGCCATACGAAATCCCAGGAACAGCATGTTAAGGAAGGAAATGGCAGTTCGGGGCGTCAGAAAACCAAGAAGGATGAAAATCAACCTTAGCAGACTGTGTTTGGTCTTATTTTCCAGTTGATTTGAAGTTTCTAGTCTTACAGCCCTTGAGAAAGTGTGGTAAGAGGCGTTTAGGGAAGTGTGGACAGAAGACAAGCTACAAAAAAATACGGAGGTGCTTTAAAAATAGTGGCAGTAATGTCCACGCAGCCTGTACTGTTACTGCCGCCTCCACCCCCACCCCATCCCCACACTGCCTTTCTGGAAAGGAATAGAGTCCGCACTGTCTCCTGGGGAGACTTCCCAGGCAGTTCTAGTGTCTGGGGGAGAGCTTACTGAGTGGAGCCTACTTTCATTTCCCGTCTTCTCAGTTGCAAACCACTGGGGTAGCATAGAAGAAAGTATTCTGTGCAGTTTGTTCCATGTGAGAACAGAAATAAGATCGTGCCTAAAATTGTGGTGCAAGATCAGGTGATGATTGTCCCTTGAGAGTGACTCCTGGTGGATCGGCGGCGTTGCCTGCAGGATGTGTCCGATGCCTTTGCAATGTTGGAGCGGTAAAAAGATCGAAAACCATTGGTTAAATCTCGTTCATGCTGCATAGGTCTCTAATTGCGGGATATATTTGCTTGCTTTTTAATAAGAGACATGTCGTTGCCTAGGTTTTCTCTTAAACTGTCTTCTGTGTTTTACAGAAGTATGAAATGATAAAGACAGAAGAGATCCCCAATTTGGAAAACTCTAATTTTTCTACTAAGGTCATAAAAGACATTGCACAGAATATTTTATCGTTTCTGAAATCGAATTGTACCAAAGAAGGGCATACCTACTGGCTATTTAAAGGTGAGCCAATTCTCGGATGAGTGATTGATTCGAACGACTGCTGTAAAATGAAGTTTATTTGTTTTTGTGTTTGTTTTTTCAGCAAGTGGCAGTGACATAGTGAAGCTCTATGATCTCACTACTCTTTGTGAAGAAACTGAAGACAAATACCAAAATCCATTCACAATGCCAGTAGCTATTCTCTTATATAAGTGAGTGCTTTAAGGAGTGAAGATGAGGAAGTAGCCTTATGTAAAATTTTAAAGTGTACAGCCACACTATCTAAGCCAAGGTTTTTAAATACTTTCAGTTTTTCATAGTTTAAAAAACAAAGTATATATGTTTGTATGTATGCATATGTGTATACGCACTCACATATGCACATACAACAGACTATACCAAAATAAACTTGGGTGGGGGTGTAAAATACTACATTTAGTTGTTTCTTATGGCCTTTAAACACTTTTTTAGGGTTGCTTGCAACATGATGATGAAGAAGAATCAAAATAAGAAACACTATGGGACTATTAGAACATTGCTTCTTAATTGTGTTAAACTGTTGGACAAAAGCAGGCATCCTCAAGTAAGATTTACATGTATATGCTCTCTCAAAAAAGTTCTAGCATTCTGACAAGAGAATCGTTGCCTGGTTCGTAATCTGTAAATACCTGTCTGATATGGTAGCCAACATCCACATGTAGCTGGTGAGCACTTGAAATGTACCTACTCTGAACTAAGATGTGCTTTAAGTATAAAGTACAGAATTTTG
>NW_011888892.1:2066009-2072101 GCF_000151845.1 Pteropus vampyrus
CCTTGAGAAAGTGTGGTAAGAGGCGTTTAGGGAAGTGTGGACAGAAGACAAGCTACAAAAAAATACGGAGGTGCTTTAAAAATAGTGGCAGTAATGTCCACGCAGCCTGTACTGTTACTGCCGCCTCCACCCCCACCCCATCCCCACACTGCCTTTCTGGAAAGGAATAGAGTCCGCACTGTCTCCTGGGGAGACTTCCCAGGCAGTTCTAGTGTCTGGGGGAGAGCTTACTGAGTGGAGCCTACTTTCATTTCCCGTCTTCTCAGTTGCAAACCACTGGGGTAGCATAGAAGAAAGTATTCTGTGCAGTTTGTTCCATGTGAGAACAGAAATAAGATCGTGCCTAAAATTGTGGTGCAAGATCAGGTGATGATTGTCCCTTGAGAGTGACTCCTGGTGGATCGGCGGCGTTGCCTGCAGGATGTGTCCGATGCCTTTGCAATGTTGGAGCGGTAAAAAGATCGAAAACCATTGGTTAAATCTCGTTCATGCTGCATAGGTCTCTAATTGCGGGATATATTTGCTTGCTTTTTAATAAGAGACATGTCGTTGCCTAGGTTTTCTCTTAAACTGTCTTCTGTGTTTTACAGAAGTATGAAATGATAAAGACAGAAGAGATCCCCAATTTGGAAAACTCTAATTTTTCTACTAAGGTCATAAAAGACATTGCACAGAATATTTTATCGTTTCTGAAATCGAATTGTACCAAAGAAGGGCATACCTACTGGCTATTTAAAGGTGAGCCAATTCTCGGATGAGTGATTGATTCGAACGACTGCTGTAAAATGAAGTTTATTTGTTTTTGTGTTTGTTTTTTCAGCAAGTGGCAGTGACATAGTGAAGCTCTATGATCTCACTACTCTTTGTGAAGAAACTGAAGACAAATACCAAAATCCATTCACAATGCCAGTAGCTATTCTCTTATATAAGTGAGTGCTTTAAGGAGTGAAGATGAGGAAGTAGCCTTATGTAAAATTTTAAAGTGTACAGCCACACTATCTAAGCCAAGGTTTTTAAATACTTTCAGTTTTTCATAGTTTAAAAAACAAAGTATATATGTTTGTATGTATGCATATGTGTATACGCACTCACATATGCACATACAACAGACTATACCAAAATAAACTTGGGTGGGGGTGTAAAATACTACATTTAGTTGTTTCTTATGGCCTTTAAACACTTTTTTAGGGTTGCTTGCAACATGATGATGAAGAAGAATCAAAATAAGAAACACTATGGGACTATTAGAACATTGCTTCTTAATTGTGTTAAACTGTTGGACAAAAGCAGGCATCCTCAAGTAAGATTTACATGTATATGCTCTCTCAAAAAAGTTCTAGCATTCTGACAAGAGAATCGTTGCCTGGTTCGTAATCTGTAAATACCTGTCTGATATGGTAGCCAACATCCACATGTAGCTGGTGAGCACTTGAAATGTACCTACTCTGAACTAAGATGTGCTTTAAGTATAAAGTACAGAATTTTGAAGATTGCGTGTACACGTTGCATGTTGAAATGGTAATGTTTTGTGGTTATCGGATCTTATATTAAAATTGATTACACGAGATTTTTAATACGGCCACTAGAATATTTAAAATATCGCGTGGCTCGTGTTCCGTGTTCCTCGAGTCGCACTGTCCTGTAAAGGTAGCGCCCGTTGCAGTGCTTTCTTCCCTTTGTTTTATCACCACTTAGAGGTGGAAACCAATTTGACAGTATCTCAAGATCTGTTTACGCAAATGGACCTCGTTAACCACTGTTAACATAAGTAGGGTTCACATCCCGAACTTCAGTACATAAAGGCATCTCTTAAGACAATCCCCCGTCACGTGCCCCACAATTTCACAGTACCCGTACTCTCAGGGGTCTGAATGTGACAACTGTATTTTTGGTATAAGGCTAGTTGTAGCCAGTTTAAAGTGGAGAAGGTATGTAGTATATACAGTTTTTTTCAGATCTAAGTTTTTATCATAGCCACATCCAGTTTAGAAATAAAGATTATTCTAGAGACCAAACCAAGAGAAAACCTATTTTGAAGAAAAATGACAAGTTTCAGATTGAAATATCTAATGCCGATTGAGATGGCATTTAGTGTACATTAAATGGTGTAAAGAGATGGCATTTAGTGTACATTAAATGTGAAAGTTAGAAAATAATGTTACACCTATTACATGTCTGCGATTAAGAATTAATAACAGATAATAGAGTGAAATAAATGGCAATATATACATTACCATTTTAAGAGGTACCAGGATAAACTTTTCCTCATTAAGCTATTGGGAGTTTTTCCCTTGGAGTCATCCTGGATTGTGTAGTAAATGTTACTTGTCTGTAAGATAACTTTTAATTTATAGCTTATAAAGAGAAATTCTGGTTTTTCAGTTGATAGGGAGTGATATCTTGCTAGTATATTAGTTACGATACCCCTTACATAAAAACTTCTGTCTCCAGTGAAATGCATACTCTCTTCTTTAAGGGAGAGGGCTGGGGATGGAATAATTTCTGGAAACAAGCACGTCAGCCCATGAGGATGTTTCAGAGTCCAGGGTATTCGTAACTGAACCGGGAGCATGTCTGCATGTGTTACAGGCTGTGGTGGAACCCCACTGTTTGCGGGCCTCCTAGAATTAGCACAGTGATAACTATTCCACCTCAGCGCCCCCAGTTTTCATGACAGCCACACGTATTTCCTTTTCTTTTTATAAGATTATCGCTTCGGCCAATTACATGCTTTCAGAACTTTTCCAGTTGGATGAACCTAAAAAAGAAGAAAGTTCAGAATCTCCTTTAAACGAGAATTCTGATGAAAGTTACAGTGAAGAGGAGGAGGAGACGCCGGACAGCGATGAAAACGGACCCTACGGCACCAGCGCCGACCCGCCAGACGATAACAAAGCCGTAGCCATCATTAAGTCTGTTGGCGAATTGTCGGTTCCAGAAAAATACAAATCCATCCATCAGATCAGAGTAAGCGTGTTAAAATTTATATTGCAGTGTTATCAGTGGAAAAGCAAATAATTATTGATTGAATACAATTAGCCTCTCACAAGATGGCATTACTTCAATAACTCCTGCATGGTCCAGAGTCAAGTAATCATTAGCTTTATGAATTCTGAGACTTAGACCTGCATGCCGACCTGTAGTGGACACATCGGTGTATTAGTGATTACCTGGGCAGGGTGGCTTGTTGGTTCATGTGTGGGGAGGTCTGGTACGTTGTCCCTGTGCTGCAGGACGGTACTTTCTCAGTGACTGGGCCCACGTCATGTCGATTAGACATGTCTGTCCTGGTCAAGGCCAGCCAGACTCCGACAACTGCTTCCCCATCAGGGTCCTGTCGGTGTGGGTCGTATCGACCTCCTACTATCAGTCTTTTTCCAGACAGTATAATTAGGTTTCAGTTTTCTACATTAATTACTTTCCAGTCCTGCCTCCCTGTGATCAGATCCAGGTCAGCCTGGAAAGAGCTCCGGCTGTTCCTTGGACTGAAATACCGTCATATTTACAAATCATCTCTTAATTTAGTTTCTGAGTTTAACTTTCCTACTTGGAAACTGTACATCCAAATAGGTTTTCAGAGGATACCTCTCTGTCAACCTGAAACGTTGCCTGTGTTTCTGCCCTTCTGTCCCTTCACTCCCTCCTGTACCCGGCCACACTGCCTCTTCCTGTCTCTCGGGCTCATCAAGGTCACGCCCATGTGAGGCACTGGCATCTGCTGTTGCTTGTGCTTGGAACTTAACCTTCCCGGATCCTTTAATGGCTGCCCTTTTCTAAGCCTTGACCGAAGGTCTCTGAGACCTCCCCTGACCATGCTAGCCAAAGCGTGCTCTTTCTCTCTCCCTCGTAGAGATGATCTGCGCCTGACGTTCTTGAGTTCGTCTCCGTTACTGGAACGTAGGCTCGGTGAAGGTGTGGACACTCTCGTGTCTCCCATGTCTCGAACACTTAGAGCTCGGTAAACATTTAAATGACTGCAGGACAGAGTTATTTACTGTCCAACCGAATTTCAGTGCTCTCTCAGCCTGAACCCCACAGTGGAGTAGAAAGTTTTTCTGATTGTAAACAAAATGATTAATTCTAAAAGTGACATATATTTGGGAAACTGCATTGTAACACAAGACCAGGAGTTTATGAGGCAGTTACATGATAATTAAAGATGTAGTGATATGTTAGTTTACAGTTCTTTACAGAGACAATGCTTTTTATCAACATGTGAAGCACTCAGAAAATGCAGTCGTAGTATGCACGTGAACGTGTCTGGTTTGCTTTGCCTTCTTGGTGTATGTTTCGAACCGTGGAGTCAGCGTGGCCCCAAAGCCACAGCTGCCGCCCTCACTCGCTGTGTCCTGGGACAGATGACCCAACATCCGTGCTTCTCTGTACAGTCAGAGCAGTAATTCCGGCCTCGCGGGATTCAGCGAAGTGAAATGCCTCCCAGAGGCCCTTGCACACAATATCACTTAGTAGATGGAGGTCGTTCACTGGTTTTGCTCCTAATTAAGCATATAAATTACACAATGAAACCATTGGTGATGCTCGTTAACTTACTGCTAAACTGATATTCTAAGTGGTGTTACCAGGGATCGGTGCTAATTAGAAGCTGAGCTGCCCTAGGAAATTAGATGCACACTTCTCTAAGACATGACCACTCACGTGTACCTTTTCTGTCGTAACAATTATTGAAGCAACATATGTGATGCAAGGTCTTTCTTTAAGATTTTTGTCAGTTAATCTTATATCAGTTTAATCTGCAACTAAATCATCGCTGTAATGTAATCATTAAGTACATTATCTCACTAAACCGAATACGTGAGCCAATTTCGAAATTATGGATTGGTACAGTTTTAATAATTGCCAAGAGATGAGAGCTGTGGAATTCGTCACACTGATGGCATAGTACTAACTTCAAACGTTTGTTTCTGAAGCCCAGTTGTGCATTTCCAGTTTGCCATGACACAGAAGAGCGCTGTAGACTGGTGCTTAGCTACGTTCTGGAGGTGAGTTTTGGTTTAGTCTTCATTATTTCAGTGAAATTTGTACTTGATATGTAAATAGCACTTGTTTAGTGGTGTCTAAATGTTATTCTGTATGATATTCTGCTGTGACCTTTTTACTCTTTAAGCATTAAGTGAAAATTAGTTTTTTTCAATTTCTTTAAGTCAAATGTTTTTTTAAGTCTTTTTTCAAGATATAAATTTTAAACATATTCAGAGATTACCTTATATTTAGTTTCTAGTTGACCTTCAGTTACATGTTTAGTGAATGTTTCTCCTTTTTTTTTAAGGGTTTAAAATCCGTAGACAGCAGCATTAAAAAAGAAAGTGACCTTCCTGCAGCTGACCCCAACACCCCGATCCCATTAAAGTATGAAGATGAATCTACAAGGGGGGGTCCTGAGGGTCTAGAGAAGCAGATGGCCCTGTTTTTGGACAAGAGTAAGTTGAATTGATGCGCAGATAGGCCTTTACAGTAGAATAATGTACTAGTCTTTTATCAACAGCAGACTTATGTCATTAAGGCATTCATTGAAAGGAATTCAGAAAAAGGATATCATGTGAATGGGAAGTAGGGGAAAATGTCTTTTCATTCAAAATATAAAACAGCCAGATCATTCCGATCCTTTACGGGTATCCCTAACGAGCACACTAGGAGCCTGTGGGACTACGGCCTTCAGCCTGGCAGGGTTCTCCTAACAAATCACTCTTCAGCAGAAGTGGTCGTCTGTCTGAGAGCACAGACGTGTGAACCAGACTGCCTAGTTTCAGCTCCTGGTGGTTCTACATTTTTTAGCCTTGTTTTCTTTCAAAATGGAGACAATAATTGTGCCTACTTAAAGGATTGTTAATGGATTAAATGAGAACATATGTAAAGTGCTTAGAACACTACATGTAGTAAGCACCGTAGAAATGTTAGCTATTGTCATCTTGTGGTACTTAAATAAACTGGAAATGTCACTTATAAGTTACCTGTTACTTCTGAGTTACTTATAAGTGCTTTTCGGATCTTCTCTTCACGAGCATCATTTGGGGTTGGGGAGTATGTATATGTCCCCAGCGTTTGCCTCGTACTTCCTTTGTGCCCGGCTTGAA
>NW_011888892.1:2072151-2085713 GCF_000151845.1 Pteropus vampyrus
ATATCACTTAGTAGATGGAGGTCGTTCACTGGTTTTGCTCCTAATTAAGCATATAAATTACACAATGAAACCATTGGTGATGCTCGTTAACTTACTGCTAAACTGATATTCTAAGTGGTGTTACCAGGGATCGGTGCTAATTAGAAGCTGAGCTGCCCTAGGAAATTAGATGCACACTTCTCTAAGACATGACCACTCACGTGTACCTTTTCTGTCGTAACAATTATTGAAGCAACATATGTGATGCAAGGTCTTTCTTTAAGATTTTTGTCAGTTAATCTTATATCAGTTTAATCTGCAACTAAATCATCGCTGTAATGTAATCATTAAGTACATTATCTCACTAAACCGAATACGTGAGCCAATTTCGAAATTATGGATTGGTACAGTTTTAATAATTGCCAAGAGATGAGAGCTGTGGAATTCGTCACACTGATGGCATAGTACTAACTTCAAACGTTTGTTTCTGAAGCCCAGTTGTGCATTTCCAGTTTGCCATGACACAGAAGAGCGCTGTAGACTGGTGCTTAGCTACGTTCTGGAGGTGAGTTTTGGTTTAGTCTTCATTATTTCAGTGAAATTTGTACTTGATATGTAAATAGCACTTGTTTAGTGGTGTCTAAATGTTATTCTGTATGATATTCTGCTGTGACCTTTTTACTCTTTAAGCATTAAGTGAAAATTAGTTTTTTTCAATTTCTTTAAGTCAAATGTTTTTTTAAGTCTTTTTTCAAGATATAAATTTTAAACATATTCAGAGATTACCTTATATTTAGTTTCTAGTTGACCTTCAGTTACATGTTTAGTGAATGTTTCTCCTTTTTTTTTAAGGGTTTAAAATCCGTAGACAGCAGCATTAAAAAAGAAAGTGACCTTCCTGCAGCTGACCCCAACACCCCGATCCCATTAAAGTATGAAGATGAATCTACAAGGGGGGGTCCTGAGGGTCTAGAGAAGCAGATGGCCCTGTTTTTGGACAAGAGTAAGTTGAATTGATGCGCAGATAGGCCTTTACAGTAGAATAATGTACTAGTCTTTTATCAACAGCAGACTTATGTCATTAAGGCATTCATTGAAAGGAATTCAGAAAAAGGATATCATGTGAATGGGAAGTAGGGGAAAATGTCTTTTCATTCAAAATATAAAACAGCCAGATCATTCCGATCCTTTACGGGTATCCCTAACGAGCACACTAGGAGCCTGTGGGACTACGGCCTTCAGCCTGGCAGGGTTCTCCTAACAAATCACTCTTCAGCAGAAGTGGTCGTCTGTCTGAGAGCACAGACGTGTGAACCAGACTGCCTAGTTTCAGCTCCTGGTGGTTCTACATTTTTTAGCCTTGTTTTCTTTCAAAATGGAGACAATAATTGTGCCTACTTAAAGGATTGTTAATGGATTAAATGAGAACATATGTAAAGTGCTTAGAACACTACATGTAGTAAGCACCGTAGAAATGTTAGCTATTGTCATCTTGTGGTACTTAAATAAACTGGAAATGTCACTTATAAGTTACCTGTTACTTCTGAGTTACTTATAAGTGCTTTTCGGATCTTCTCTTCACGAGCATCATTTGGGGTTGGGGAGTATGTATATGTCCCCAGCGTTTGCCTCGTACTTCCTTTGTGCCCGGCTTGAACCTGGATGCATCGAGGAGAACCATAGCAGGGCGTGAGAGAGTTCTGTGCCTTTTTCATGGTTTTTTTTTTTTTTTTCCTGAAATGGCTTTCCGTCTCTTCCTCCCTCCCCGTCTCAGCTGTTGAAAATCCTGCTCATGTCACGATCTCCATGCTCACCTCTGTCTCCCCTTTGAAGGACCTGATCCCTTACTGTTCAGTCTTGTGAGCACTTACTGAATCCTGATCTACGGCTTAGCAGCTGTGTTTTAAGTTTTACACTTGTGCAGTTGTGAGCCAGACCTTCATCTTACTCACTGGTTTTCTCACACCTCACACACACACACACAATATGTGTGTAGTAGAGGAGGAAGAATGACTTGCATAAAAAAATAACGTAATAGAGACTTGCTTTGAAAGACTCATGTGTTGTAACTGATCAAAAAAGTGAGAGATCTTGAGCCTGGGAGACTGGGCCACATTTTGTTCTTATCTCTGAAATTGCACTTATACTTTGTTGTGGTTTGTTATCAGCCCTTCCTTCTAGTCTGAGATGTCTTCAAGGATAGAGGCCACATAACTTCATGTCATTGTTTCTGGTGCCTAGCATAGTGCTTGGCATAAAAGTGATCGTTTGTTGGCTGAGGAAGGTAGTAATGGGATAGACTTTAAATAAGGTGTATCCTGGTAGAGGAAACAGTCTGCTAAGATGTGAAGTAGGAAAAGCAGGCAACTCTGGGCAGTGAGCAGTAAACTTGACTTTGGCCAATGGCTTGTAGAGCGGAGTCCAGGGAAGTGAACTGAAAAAATGCGACTTAGGAACTGGGGAAGATGCTTGGACGCGATTTACTAAGTGGTGAGAAGCCATTTAACGCTTTAGAACTGGAGTTCCACCATGATTAAAGCTGTGCTTTAGGGAGGTCAAAATTTTGACAGATTGACGCCTGGACTGGAGAAAGGAGGCCAATATCAGTCATGAGTTTTGTCAGTGACCCTGAAAGAAAACGACAGAGTTGATTGATGGCTGCGAAGAAACAGAGGCCTTAGTAAATCTCTAGGGCAAGTATGTTGAAACACTGTCATTTTGCTTCATGAGGGTGAAGTAGGAAAGCACGATATTCACCAGGTTTTTTGTAACAGTAGTACCTAAGGCTGGAGTGTTTCTATTAAGAATCAGAAATTATTTTTTACAGTGAGACTTATATTTAAATAAAATGTGCTGCTTTTTTCCCCTCCACGCCATAGTGGGCTCCCTTCAGAAGGGCAATTATTCCAGTCAATCTGGAATGATCCCTGGTTCTTGGCAACATAAAATGAAACTCCAGCTGATTCTCAAGTCATCGAAGGCCTATTATGTTTTGTCTGATGCTGCCATGAGTCTTCAGAAATATGGACGAGCGTTACGATACATTAAATTAGCTTTGCAGAGCCATGGTAAGTCACGATAAATGAATACATTTTGGTAGGAACTGGGAAGGGATGACAGAGAAGGCATCTGAATGACAGTGAAATTTTACTCATCTCTTATAATTTTTAATTTTAAAACTACTTTTTCCAGCATTTTATCTAGTGTTTTCTGTTCTGAGTGGTTTAATACGTCTTCATTCTGAAATACATGGAGCAGTGTTTAATATCTGACAAAATAAATATAGAGTAGGAACAGCGATTTTCTTAATACTTACTGTGTTCATTAATTTGTAATGCTCTTATGTTTTTTTCTCCTTCCTCTTCTTTTCACATAGATACTTACTGCTGCCTCTGCACCAACATGCTTTCTGAAGTACTGCTGTTTCTTTCTCAATATTTGACACTCTGCGGTGATATCCAACTAATGCTGGCCCAGAATGCAAACAACAGAGCAGCCCACCTCGAAGAGTTTAATTATCAGACGAAAGAGGATCAGGAGATATTACACAGCCTCCACAGGGAGTCCAGTTGTCAGGGTGGGCCAGGAGACACATCATTTGATCCACATTGGCATTACCCAGTTCAGCTTATGTTTATTGGACTATGTCCAGAAAAGTGGCAGAAATGTTAATATTTTGATATTGCTCTTTTTATTTATTTTTTAATTTTTAAGTTCACGATCCTGTGTATTGGTATAGAAAATGGTCTTGAAATAGCTTTAGTAATTACACATCTAGTACTAACTATAAAATAAGCTCTAAGACGATTGTGTTGACTTCTTGCATTTCTCTTTTGATGAGGTTTTTCTGGATAATCTTTGTAGTCAGCTAACCAATCCATGATTTCTTTTAAAAAGGAGTAAAAATATTAGTAGATGAATTACCTCTGAATGATTCCTGGGGCCTTAGAAACAAAGATCATCTTTTTTTGAAAGCTTAGTTCATAGATATTTCACTGAGTGTTCCACTCTTTTTGTTACCAGCTTTTAAAACTGAGAAACAGGAGGGTTTAGTTCATGGCAGCAGAAT
The DNA here is from genome assembly GCF_000151845.1 of Pteropus vampyrus. NCBI lineage: Eukaryota > Metazoa > Chordata > Mammalia > Chiroptera > Pteropodidae > Pteropus > Pteropus vampyrus. Next base: position 2,076,200 of record NW_011888892.1, read on the forward strand.
GCTCAGGACGACGCTCTAAGCACACCGCAGTTAAAGCAGTGAATGAGATAGAAGGGCGATCTTTTGTAATGTACATGGAGTCGTTTAATTATACTCTTAAGTTGTTTATGTAATTGGAGGATATCCACCTCCCAGAAGGTTTTGGTTAACATCTAGAGAAAGGCATTGGGGGAAGTTTTTTCTTTGTTTTTTTTTCTTCCTTTTCTTTTCCCTTCTACTTATAAGTTTCTCAGATTATCATTTTATTTTAATAGACAACAATCAGAAAATCTTCAGTGTGTTTTTACCACCGGATCATATTATTTTCATTTAGAACACTACTTGGTGAGAGTGACCTTCTCTTAGATACTTGCTCAGCACCCAAGTGTACTCCATTCCCCACTAGATGGCATATGTAGGTCTTTGACAGTTTATCCAGTGCCTTCTCCAGTGAGCCCGACTTACACTGACAAACTGTAATGTACGTAACAATAGTGATTCGAGCTTCATTTCAAGAACTGTTTCTGTTAATTCAAAAGAAAAAAACAGCTTACTCAGCATCAGTGGACAACTGTAGGTCTATCCCGATAAGCAAGTGTACCTGGTAAAGTCCAGGTATGGCTAATTGATATTTTCAGGCAGGAAAATATTTAATCAGATATTAATGTCCCAAGAAATTGTAGTTTTTCTAAGTAAATTAAGAGATCTCTACTTTGATACTGTATTGATTGAATCTAAGTATGTTTATACTATATTGAATTTATTCGTTATTGTCTTAACAATACCAGATTACTCAGAGACTAAAGAAGGGTTTACATGACTCACGGTGGTGTTTCTTTTTTTCTTTTAAGGATTTGCATGGGCAACTGATTTGTCTACAGACTTAGAAAGTCAACTTTCAGTTAGTTGTAAATGTTATGAAGCTGCTAATGAAATCTTGCAATTTAGTGACTTAAAAAACCAAAATCCAGAACACTATGTACAAGTATTGAAGAGAATGGGTAACATTAGAAACGAGATCGGTGTGTTTTATATGAATCAGGCCGCTGCGTTACAGAGTGAGAGAGTAGGTGAGTATCTGGAGTTTTCTTGTTTGTTCTATTAGAAAGTCACGCTGATTTTTTGCGGTTCAATCAAAGAACTGCAGTGCTTGATTTTATGTCATAAAGAGGTGCTCTGTTAAAAAATACTCTCAAGAAATAAAATTAGGGAAAAGCATTTCCCTTTGAGATTCATCATTTCGGTGTCCTCCATCTGATGGGTTGAAAGGTGAATTGGACAAGCAACCTCTGCTAGGCTCGGTGCTGGATATGTGCCGGCTGAAATATAGTTCTCCCCTGAGTCGAGAGCCAGATACGAATATAGTACCACAGAAGAGTGGGGAAAGGAGACATGTATTGACATTGCGGGGTTCTTGGGAGGCTTTGGGGAAGAAGGTGTAGTTTGAGCAGTCAGCACGTGATGTGTAGGATGTCAGCGGGCAGATAGGGAAGGGGAGGGCTGTCTCCACTGAGTAGGCAGCATTGGGAAGGAGCCAGGGGTGTCGGTCTGGTGGGTGCTAGAGTAGCAGCAGGTCTGTCATTCAGATGAGGCATTCGGCTGGGCCCATGTTGCGTTTGAGGTACTTGTGGGCAGGGCGGTGAAAGGTCTGATTTAAGTAGCCAGTTACAACATGTGCTCAGGGACGCTTAGGTTAGCAGGACATAGGCTGGGAACCATCTGCATAGGGGAGATAGTTGAAGCCATGAGAATGGATATGAAAATAAAGGATGGACACAGTGAGAAAGGGAAGGGGCTGAGATGGAACTGAGGCTAGCAGGTGAGTTGAAAGAGTTATTATGTGCTTGTTGATCTGTGAACTGTGCTTGACATTGGGGATACAGAGAGTTCCTTGCCAGTGGAAAAACCTGTGCGTGTAAGAAAATTTTGGTATACATATATGTGTGTGTGTGTGTGTGTGTGTGTGTGTGTGTGTGTGTGTGTGTGTGTGTGTGTGTATACACACACACACACGCACGCACATGCACGCACTTCTTTTCCCTTCCTTCCTTCCTTCCTTTTTCCCCCTCCCTCCCTTTCTTCCATTGAGATATAAGAACCTGTGCTTTTAAGGTGCCTCTGGAGAAGGAAGTCAGCAAAAGAGTGTGAAAAGTGGTAGAAACTCTGGAGAATTGGGTGAAACACAGACTGCACCTCTTAAAGCCCCATGGGACCTTATCTTTTGAATCTTCGTAAAATAGTGCTTTGCTCAGATGTGTTTGTTTGCTCGCTGTAGTATCATCTGGTTAATATTGAAGAAGGCTGTGGTCGAGTGTCGTATTAGTTTGCTTGGCTGCCGTAACATAAAACCACAGACTGGGTGGCCTAAACAACAGTTACTTCTCACAATCTGGAAGCTGAGAGTTTGAAATCAGCTGTGGCTACTGTCCTTCGCTTGCAGATGGCCACCCTCTCACTGTGTCCTCACCTGGTCTTTTCTCAGTGGGTGTCCCTGGTGTCTGTCTCTTGTAAGGACACCAGTCACGTTGGATTTGGGCCCCACCTTAAGACGTCATCTAACCTTAATTACCCCTTTCAAGGCCCAGTCTCCAGATACAGTCACATTTAGGTTTAGGGCCTCAGCACAGATTTGGGGGTTCGGGAAGGCACAGTCTTGTCCAGAACAAGTGTGACGAGAGTGGTCAGTGCAGCTGATCCCAGGTGGCCGCCGTCCGCCAGACGCCCTGTCACTGCCAGGCTCCCCTCGTCGCGTCGAGACACTGGTGGGGTTTACACTGACTGATGTCTGCTTATGGAATTTTTTCTCTTTTTTTAATGAAGTGAGCAAAAGTGTGTCTACTGCGGAGCAACAATTGTGGAAAAAGAGCTTTTCTTGTTTTGAAAAAGGAATTCACAACTTTGAGTCAATCGATGATGCCACAAATGCTGCCCTTTTATTATGTAACACGGGAAGACTGATGCGAATCTGTGCGCAGGCGCACTGTGGCACAGGTGACGAGCTCAAGCGTGAATTTTCGCCGGAAGAGGGCATGTATTACAATAAGGTACCGTGCTTGCTCTCGCGTCGGACCTCGTCCACCCACGCCTCGCTCATTTACCTTGGCCGTCGTGCCACTAAAATATTGTAAAATTAAGATAGTGGTGAAGGCACAAGACTAGACAGATGATTAAAACCCTTAGAAACTAGCCTAGAGTACTAAGAATTTGGTATTGAAGATGACATACTGAATTGGTAGGGAAAAGATGATTATTCAGCAAACCGTGTTGGTGTAACTGGAGTAAAGGCAAATGGGTTAGAGATGGATGCGGAGAAGTGAAACTATAAAGCTGCCAGGAGAAACTATAGCAAGAAGGTCGTTTGATGGGCCAGGAAAGGACTTGCCCAGCATAACACAATAAGAAGCGGAAATCACAAAGTAAGGGATGGATAAATTTAAATGTGTGAAAAAGTTTTCTAAATGTGCAACAAAGCAACATTGAAGAGCAAATCACAGTCTAGGGGGACTCTTTATAGCACACACGACAGATCAGAGGTTAGTAAACCCTTGCTATGCAAAGGACAGTTAAGAACCATTGAAAATAAACTGCCCCAATAGGAAAAAGGGCAGATAACCCTGAACAAAAAATTCATGCATGTGAAAAAAGCAAATGGTTAATGTGTAAGGAAAATTTCAAAATTTTAATTTTTATGGAAGTTAAAAATTGAGTTTATTGCTTGCCAGATATTTTTGGGGGGTCGTAACCTCTGATGTCGGCGAGGGTGTAAGAGAGCAAGGGCGCGCGCTCAGCCAGGCGCTGCTGTCCCCCGCTTTGTGGAAGTGGGCTTCGATGAAACCTGCCCCAGTATCTCTTTTTGCTAACTAAAAGAAATCTGAAGAGAATTTTCCTTTTACGAAGAAAGGAGAAAAGTGAAAACCGCATTCAGCATGTGTTTTGCAGCAGGCATTACTGGGGCAGAGTGCACCGGAGCCGGAGCCGGAGCCCCACCCCGCTCTGCTCTTCCCGGGGAAGCGCACTCCGGTCTCGGCATTCCGGCATTCAGCTGCCAGAGCTTCAGGCCGCATCTGTGCTTCATCTCGGTTTATTTTGTGCATCTGTTAATAAGATGTGTCCTAGAGTAGCAGAAAAATCTAAGAACTTGTCAGGGTGTTAACGCTTTGCATAAAACCGAACATAATTAGATGTTTTGATCATGGTGAACGAAATAAAAACGTGCGGACATTGAATTTTGGGCCTGGGAACACTCAAATTTTTACATACTAATGGTAACTGCTTTATGCCATTTCGTTTTATGAAGTTTCATAGGAACGCCCTAATTTCAGATAGTGGGGGAAACCTGCTCTTTGAAGCTGTGTAAGTTACTTTAGTGGAGACTCTATGGAATGGTAAATTTTAAAGTAAAGGAGACCTTATGTTTGTTTTTTTAAATTTGCACATACACAAAGAGTGGGTAAATACAAGAAATGCGGAAGTTACTGCTGGATAATGGAATTAAGTGTGATTTGATTTGTTTAAATATAATGACTATTTCAGAATGTGGGGCAAAGGGTGAGAAGTTGCTTTTTTTGAGTCAAATCTGACACTTTTTTATTCTTAGACTCATCAAATTATTCTTTCCAGTTTGCTCCTATAAACCGTAATTTTCATTTAGAAAGAGAAACGAAGGGAGACGGTGCACCCGCAGGCTCTGGGCAAGTCAGAAAGCCGAGGGCCCGCAGCGGACTCACGGGGCGGCGTGCAGTCCGCTCTGCCCCCGCTTCACTGCACTGGTGTCACTGACGTACCTTCTTCCTTCCCTCCTAATATCGTCCTTTTGTAAAGTCTCCAAATCCAGTTAGCACCCGGGTGACTGTGAAGTGTGTGTTATTTTCATGTGGTGTTGGCGTGTGTTTGTACTGAGTCAGGCCTGTGTTTCTCCCTCCCTCACAGGCTGTTGATTACTATTTGAAAGCGCTGCGGTCGCTGGGAACACGAGATATACACCCCGCCGTTTGGGATTCAGTGAACTGGGAGTTGTCCACCACTTACTTCACCATGGCAACGCTGCAGCAAGATTACGCTCCATTGTCCAGGAAAGCCCAGGAGCAGGTAACAGTGTGCGGAGTTATAAAGAAGCCGTTAGCCTTATGTGTCCCCTGACATATGGAGCACTTCCTCCTCGACAAGCAGGGTTTAAATGCTTTTAAACTTCTTACATAAGGCTATAGGCTTGTCGTCTTTTTTTTTTTTTCCTTCCCCTAAACAAAAAATAAACAGATCGAAAAAGAAGTCAGTGAGGCTATGATGAAGTCCCTGAAGTACTGCGATGTGGACTCGGTGTCTGCCCGACAGCCTCTCTGTCAGTACCGAGCCGCAACCATCCATCACCGGCTGGCGTCCATGTACCACAGCTGTCTGAGGAATCAGGTACGCCATTCCGGTTCAAGTGCGCTGCCAAATCCATTTACACGTGTTCTGGCCGCTTTTCTTACATTTCAATGTACATTTTAAGTGCCATCTATTCTGTTAGCTACTTTAGAAAAACTTGGGCATGTAGGTATTTTTCCCCTCTTGCCTATGTCATGTATTTTTCCCTACTATAATTGGGTCTTAGTTTTCAAAATAACATTTGCTTGCATGTATTATTTTGATCTTTTAAAATATAGCTAGGCTTTATAGGAATGGTTTTGTGCAAATTTTTGAGGTATACACCTCTCATCAGTTAAAATCTTTATTGTGAAATAGAACATACGTATAAAAGCGCATAGAAAATGTATGTGAAGCATATGTGCAGTTTGAAAGACAGTAAACAGAAACCCTGTGTACCTTGCTCTTCAGTGTGTTGACATTTTGCCTGGTTGTGGCCTTTACAGAATGAGTCATCTGTACGTGTTATTCTGTGGCTTATTGCCTTTCATGCACTGTCATATTTTTGAGATTCTTCCAGGTTAGTGCAGGTAGCTGTTCATGTCCTCATTTCAGTAGTATTCATTGAATGACTAAATCACAATTCGTTTATCCATTCTATGATTAGTGAACTTTGGGGTTGCTTCAGTTTGAGGCTGTTAGAAATAATGTACTGTGAATATACATGAATATACATGAATCCTGGTACTGAAATGCGTGTATTTCTAAGACTCATTCGAGGCCTGTGTCGATGCTGTCTTCGTGCAGAGTCTTCCTTCAGCTTCTCAGAGATGGTTTTTGTTGCGTGCCGTTTCCCCTTGGCTCAGTGTCAAGACAACTGATCTCGCGGTCCCTTGGGGCATGGGTTTACCTCTGGGTCGCCCTTATTCTTTGAGGTCTGGTTTCATCAGGGAGGACGTTTTTCCACTTTGTGCTGGCCCTAGACGACTCCCTTGCTCACAGGAGGCCCCCCAACCAAAATTCAGGTTTGCCCAGGTGGCCTCATGTCCTCAAGGCAAAAGCAAGCTTAAGAGTTCCCAGACAATTCAATAGGGGAAGAATTGTCCTTTCAGCAAGTAGTGCTGGGACAGCGGGACATCCACATGCAGAAGGGAGTTGGGCCCCTGCCTCACATCATATGCTGAATTAACTGAAAATGGGTTAGCGATCTAAATGTAAAAGCTAAAACGATCAGACTTACAGAAAAACAACACTGAAAAGCGTTTAGCGGTCCAGGAAGAGGCGATGAACGCGTTATTGCGAGACCCGAGCCTCAGGGTGTTTTCTGTTTCACCTTTGGTTCTAGGTCGGTGACGAGCATCTCCGGAAGCAGCACCGGGTGCTGGCCGACCTTCATTACAGCAAAGCCGTGAAGCTCTTCCAGCTGCTGAAGGACGCACCCTGCGAACTGCTGCGAGTACAGTTAGAAAGAGTCGCGTTCGCAGAGTTTCAGATGACCAGTAAGTCTCGCCTTTTCGTTTCTCAGATTCGTGTGCATTGGCTTAGCGTAGATTGTCCCAGAATGAGACAGACCTCTGGTCTCTCTCGGATACACGTAATATTGCTTACTTTTTCATTTGCCCATAGTGACTTTGGGTAGGGACCAGAGCAATCTCTACAGTTTTGGAAGTGCTTTTCAGAACTTAGAGAAATGGTTTAGATTATGCTCGGTGACTAGAAATATTGAAATATAGCCCACGATGCTCTTTGACAAGTCCTTTACACAAAGAGTTAAGCCATCGGGGACAACATAGGGGATAGCGGTAAAGGAGGGCAGTCCAGTGAACCCTCGTGAGCCGCAGCCAGTACTGACAGCTGTGGATGATGGTTCTAGAACAGGCAGGTCCTGAACAAGGTAACTGGAGGGCAGGGCACAGAAGGGAAGCGGACGCAGTGAGGCTGCTTATTGAGTTGTGTCCGCGGTGGGGAGTGGGCTGGTTCACCTGCTCTCCTCCCGCGGAGGGGTCTTTTGAGAAATGCCTCTGCTGTGGAAGGAACAAAGAACAGTTATTTGAAGTACTGCATTCATTTGTTTTCGTTTCTGTCGTTTTCTTCTGTAAAATTAACATACGTGATACTTAACATATAGATGACTCCATTTGTGCAGCCTCCCTGGAAGGGCGCAGGAGAGCCTGATAATGACGTTGCCGCCTCTGCGGAGGGGCCTGGAGGGCGGGAGGGAGGCCTTCACCGTGCACAACTCGGCCCTCCTACGATGTGAGAATGTGTTTCCTGTTCAGAACGGTTTTTAAAACTACTTTTTACCAGGCATTTCTGTTAACCTCTTGACAGCACAGAATGCCTGGCTGGGTGTGTGGGGTGATCACCCGGGTTGAATGGTTGGGTGCTCTTTCTGGGGTGCTTTTTCTTCCTGTCCATCTTTGAATTTTCTGCCACGTTGAATTCCTGGAATGAGCAGGAATCATTTATCTAAAGAAGAATAGAGAGATACTGGGAACAAATTTGCTAAGATGATATGTATGGTTAATTCTTTTAAAAGAATGTTTAATGCTGTATCTGAGAAAAGAAATGTAAATATTTGGGGGATTTTGTTAGCCAGATTTGTGGGTTTTATAAGCCAGGTTGATAAATGCTCTAGTTTAAACCTTTTATTCTACCTCGTTTTACCTAGTCTTTTTTTCTGTAGTACATAAGACTCAAACTTCCTGCTGTCTGTCTTATCTGTGCCCTGTCCCCAATAGTATTTCCATTCATAATCAACAGCTTGCCTTCCAGGTACCAGGATCTACACTGAATCGTATTTATCTATTGATTTTTAAGACAATGGGTGGTTTATACTGTAAAGGAAGAAGGCAACAACATTCCCCCCGCCATCTGAAGAGTTGAGGCGCCCCCAAGACCACTTCTCACATGAGTACAGGCCTAGGGGTCCCAGAAATCACCCTCAGGTTTGACAGTTCACCGGAAGGGCTCGGAACTGTCTGAAGGGTGTTATACTTGGAGTACCGTGTGTGACGGGAAGAACAGGACCAGCCATGGGCGGAGGCACATGGGGCAGAGTGCCGAGAGCTCTCCGGCACGAACCTTCTCGAGCAGCTTCTGGCCATACTCTGCCCACGGAGTCAGACAGTGCTCAACGCTGCAGCAACGTTCAGTCACAGTGTGCACAGAGCATGTCCTCCGGGGAGCTCACCCAGGCCTGGGTGTCCAGAGATTTTACTGGGATGCCCACAGACAGGGTTGGCTGCCACGTGGCCGACCCTTGTCTCCCGCTGCTCTGGGGGTTATGGGCCCAAAGCCCCCACAGTGAACCAGTCATTAGGCTGTCCTGTGTGGTCCAGGCTCCTCCAGGTCAACAAAGACCCCCAGCAGACAGGGTGTTCCGAGGGCTTAGAATCGCCTCCGGGAGCTGAGGGCAAAGGCCAGCCCAGCTTTGTGTGGACAGGGTCAGCCCCCCGCTACGCCTCAGCGCGCACAACCAGGCGAGAGCTCCTGGAGAGCAGGGCAGAGGCGCTTCGAGCTCGAGAGCTGCAGAAAAGTCTGTTCAGGTCTCAGAATAAAGGAAGCCGGCTCAGCTGGTCTGACCGCCTGCTTTGAACAGCAGGTGGACACGGTGTCTTACAGGTACTTCGGACCCGACCAGCCTTCTGTGGCTGGTAAATAGCGCGGTGGCCTTGACACCGCAAGTTCCTCTCGGCTGGTCCCCTTGAACCTGACACTCCCACACTGGCTCTTATCCAGACAGGTTGTGCTCTCACGCTGGCAGAACCAAATCAGGAGGCAGGGAAACGATGATCATATTTTTCTCTAGGGATAATTACTGAACAAAAGTTGGATTTAGAAGATTTGTTGGGATTCTCATAAGCTAACTTTACAGCGTTTGAAAATTGGAATTTTCGTTGATACGCTGAGACATTGGATGGGTTTTTAGATTTACCTGTAAAGGAACGATCATTTTGTGTTTAACACTCTAGGTCAGAATAGCAACGTTGGAAAATTAAAAACACTGTCTGGGGCTCTGGATATAATGGTGAGAACTAAGCACGCGTTCCAGCTCATCGGAAGGGAGCTCGTGGGGGAGCTGGGCCAGGTAGGTGGAGAAAACGGCTGTCTCTGTTCTTACGTGTCTTATGCCAACTGCTGGACGTGTAAGTGGGCACATGGGGTACACGCGTGTACGAGTTGTGTG
>NW_011888892.1:2089758-2090193 GCF_000151845.1 Pteropus vampyrus
TTAGGACAGTGGTCCTCAACCTTTCTGGCACCAGGGACTGGTGCTCCTATGAGACTCTAACTCCTGATGATCTGAGGTGGAGCTGAGGGGATGCTGTCGCTGGGGAGTGGCTGTGAATACAGATGAAGCTTCGCTCGCCTGCCGCTCATGCCCTGCTATGCAGCCCTGTTCCTAACGGGCCATGGATCAGTACTGGTCTGTGGCCCAGGGGCTGGTGACCCTTACTTTAGGTCTGTGGGCTGTTCCTGGCCAGATATGTACATTTAATATTTGGTTAAGATTAGTGAAAAGGAAAATAAAAGAATGTAATTCAGTTGCCTTTGGAGAAAAGATGACCCTGTGAAATGACAGGACCCTTCTGAACAGACTTCATGGTTCAGTGAAGTGATTGATGAGCGTGGATTAAGGGAGGGAATGTTGTATAGAAATTAAAAG
>NW_011888892.1:2090243-2093610 GCF_000151845.1 Pteropus vampyrus
TTAGGACAGTGGTCCTCAACCTTTCTGGCACCAGGGACTGGTGCTCCTATGAGACTCTAACTCCTGATGATCTGAGGTGGAGCTGAGGGGATGCTCTTGCTGGGGAGTGGCTGTGAATACAGATGAAGCTTCGCTCGCCTGCCGCTCATGCCCTGCTATGCAGCCCGGTTCCTAACGGGCCATGGATCAGTACTGGTCTGTGGCCCAGGGGCTGGCGACCCCTACTTTAGGTCTGTGGGCTGTTCCTGGCCAGATATGTACATTTAATATTTGGTTAAGATTAGTGAAAAGGAAAATAAAAGAATGTAAGTCAGTTGCCTTTGGAGAAAAGATGACCCTATGAAATGACAGGACCCTTCTGAACAGACTTCATGGTTCAGTGAAGTGATTGATGAGCGTGGATTAAGGGAGGGAATGTTGTATAGAAATTAAAAGATGATTTAAGATTTAGAATTATGATCAGAACAAATCAAAGAGTTTTAAATTTACGATCCCAGAAGCTGTCAGTCATCTTCAGGCTTTTAGCTAAAATGGATGTCATTGTCCATACAGAAGGAGCCGTAACTTCCCACATTGGGTGCTGTTGCCTTGATCACTGTTAGGAGTTCAAATATTTTATAAGATTATCTGAGGTTTCATGAATGTTAACCTCTCCCTGCCAAAAAGAATCCCTGAAACACAGCCATCGTAGGCCCAGACTGCAGACAGTGAGTAAAAGTGAACTGTCACTTTTACTGTGCCATGGGCGGTGCTGGGGGAAGGAGATGGGGAGCTTTGCCTGATAAAAGAAGTAGGCATAGGGGGGAGGAGAGCAGTGGGCCCCTAACGAGCGCATGAGTGCAGCCCACGTTGGTTCCAGCCTGGGCCTGTGTCAGGCCAGCCGCGGGATGGCAGGGGGTCCTGTTGGGGAGGATGGGAGGGAGGGGCCAGGAAGGGGGAGGAGGTCAGTTTTTACAGCCTGAGCCTTGACGTGGGCCAGAGGGAGGTGCCAGAGACGGAGTGCTCGGGCAAGGAAGAGAATCGGCACGTTCACGAGTGGGAAGAACGTGACTTTGGAAGTCAGGAAATGACGTTTGGACCTAGATCCAAATTAACCCTTCCAGGCCTTAGTTTTCACAGCAATAAAAGAAGAATACTGGTCCTTGCCTTCGAGGGGACAGGGCTGTCATGTGGCTCAGATGGACATGCCCACTCTCAGGAGCGACGCGGTTGTGAGCTGTTATCTGGTCGTGTGGCCAGGGATCTGTGATCCATCTGGGCTCATTTTTAAAGGATGTTAGACATGAACTGCTATGCAAATTACTAGTCTTTTTCAGTAGTCACATAAATATAATCCACTGATCTATTTTATGGGAAAATATTTTCAGAACAAACTGCAAACTGCAGTTTCCTTGTAAACAGTGGTTAACTGGAGTACTGTCTAGAACCCGCCAGCTGGGGGCGCTGTGCACACGGATGTTGCACTGGCCTTTCAGATACTGGAGGTGCAGTCGTTCTGTAAGTCAGGAGTCTGTGCTTCCAGCCCTGGGTGATTCTAGCTCCGGGGAGAGCAGGTCCATGCCGCCCACCCAGGCTGAGGACCGCGGAGCTCCATGTGAGGGTGGAGGGAGCGCCCCGGCCCTCGGCTGACTCCACTGCGTTTTCTCCGTGGACTGTGTCACCTGACACTCGGTTAATGCTGTCTTCCCAGACCTCCTTCCCCGACAGAGCGCACACTCCACGGAGGCCGGGACTTTTGGTCTGTTGTGGTCACTGCCAGGAGCAGTTCCCACTCTGTAGTAAGCACTCAAATATCTGTAAAAAGAATACCTGTAAAAAAAACAAATTGGTTTTGCTGTATTGAAATTGATGTCTCAGATGAGCAGGCGGCATGGGACAGGCCTTCCCTGCGGAAGGCGGTGGCTGGCCCGTCACTGCGTTGTTGCTTCTCTTTCTGGACAGTCGGGGGCACCACTGCTCACGTGACCTCTTGTTCTGTTTCGCTTTCGTTTTTAACCCAGCAATAACGGCGAAGACGACGTAGCCCTCAAAACCAACAAGCAGATTTACTCCCAGCTTTTGAGAGCTACAGCCAACAGAAACACAACTCTGTCTGAAAGGATCGATGTTCTTACCCATTTGCTGGATCAGCTTGCTCGCGGCGGCGGTGGCGGCCCCGTCCAGTGACTCACGCCAGGGCGGCGTCCGCCCAGACGCTGTCAGTGCCTTCTGCACTCGGGGGCGAGTTTGTCCATTTGGTGCTTCGTTTAATTAAATACGCGGGGATACCCACTTACCGCGGGCCCAGCAGTGGAACCGCTGAGCCCTCATTGCCCGTGACAGACACATCACGGTCGAATTCTTTGGCTTCTTCATGGAAAGTGCTAAAAACAGTCAGACTTAAAGCTCCCGGCACTGATTTCTTCGAGAAATACATGGCACCTCAACGTTGACAGACTTGCTGTGATGCAGTTACACTTTTAAATGTTTTTGAAATATGTTAAGCTGTATGGGTTTAAGCTGTAATTATTTGGGGTAAATGCTCCTTTGGTCAAGGGAACTTTATTCCAGCAACGTGAGTGGCCCGGCGACGTGAGTGGCCCAGCGACGTGAGTGGCCCGGTGGGTTCGGGCAGCGGCCTGCACGTGCGCAGGGCTCCCCTCTCGCGGCCCGGGGTGAGCTCGGCCCTTCGTGTGCTGCGGTGCAGGAGTTTTGAAGATGCATCGAGCAGTTCCCTGTATTCAGTGCATGTTCTGAGGGACCTACTTTTCTTTCCCTTGGTGACAGTTGGTCAAGAGTAGGTACTACTCCCGTCTCCCCCCCCACCTCACCCCCGGCCTTTTTTATTTTAAACTTGAAACTGTGAATAAGGTAAAATTATTTTGAATAAATAATTTATTTATTTAAAATGTCTTTGTCTTTTTCCATTTTATATTCCTCACATTGAGTTTTGATGCGGTTAATACATTTTACAAAGTAAAGATTCAAATATTAAAAACAAAATTCTGCCATACACTAAATCCTCCCTGGATTCTATGCGTCGCTCGCTGCCGCTCGGTGGCTCCTGTCCGGCGCATGCGGACGCGTTCGGTGCTGTGCTCGTCCCGCCGTAGTTACTGATCGCGGTTGCGGGAACAGTAACGCAACACGTCAGGCATCCTCTTCCCTGTCAGGGCGACGGTCTGGGCTGGCGGCAGGCCGCCTCTGCAGACGAGCTTGCCTGGCGCCCCAGCCCTCTGGCCTGGTCCTGAGCGAGGGACGAGGCGCCCGTGACCTCCGTTGGCAACAGCTGTGGTCATTCCCACTGCAGATCCTCCAGCCACGCCTCTGAAGGGATCTGACCTGTGCTAGGAAATGGTCTGGAACAAACCTGTTTTAAGCTCGATTT
>NW_011888892.1:2094300-2101292 GCF_000151845.1 Pteropus vampyrus
ATTTTACAAAGTAAAGATTCAAATATTAAAAACAAAATTCTGCCATACACTAAATCCTCCCTGGATTCTATGCATCGCTCGCTGCCGCTCGGTGGCTCCTGTCCGGCGCATGCGGGCGCGTTCGGTGCTGTGCTCGTCCCGCCGTAGTTACTGATCGCGATTGCGGGAACAGTAACGCAACACGTCAGGCATCCTCTTCCCTGTCAGGGTGACGGTCTGGGCTGGCGAGCAGGCCGCCTCTGCAGACGAGCTTGCCTGGCGCCCCAGCCCTCTGGCCTGGTCCTGAGCGAGGGACGAGGCGCCCGTGACCTCCGTCGGCGACAGCTGCGGTCATTCCCACTGCAGATCCTCCAGCCACGCCTCTGAAGGGATCTGACCTGTGCTAGGAAATGGTCTGGAACAAACCTGTTTTAAGCTCGATTTTTATCAGCTGCTTTCTCATACACTGAGATTTTCAGGTGTGTCCCTTGTCGGTGAGTGGACCTCTGTCATAACTTCGCAGAACTATTTCTTGCCATTTGTCCACTTCCTTGTTTTTTAGTTGCATTGTCCTTAGGACAGACTTGCATCAATTTTCAAATATTAATCGTCGAAACGTTTAAAGTTTTGACTAAATTATAAAGCAGTTGTACAAAGTCAGCAATGTCCCCTATCGGGACTGCTGCCATTCTGCCCCCCTCCCCTCCGCCCACCACAGCAAGCACACCCAGGGTCACACTGTCCTTGTGAGTTAACCTGGACACTTCCCTCGTACACATCTAACTTTGGATTCACAAATTCGAAAAGGGTTTTCTACTGAAGTAGAAACAAGCTGGAGTTGGGGATGAGAGTTGCTTGCTTAGTCTAATCACCTCTCCTTAGCCAAACAGGCTTTCACTCAAGAGGGAAATTTGTTTTTAAGCAAGAAGATAAAAATACTAGCTATCTTCCCTTGTCAAAGCAATAGTATGAAAGTTCCTACAGGGGTTCAAAGGGTATTTTACTGATTTTAAATGAAATCTCCCTAAAGTGCTTCAGTTTTAGCTGTTCCTCCAAGAACTGTTATTTGTACCCCGATCGTCGAGACCACTGAATCTTTTTCAGTTAATTTCAGTGCCTAGTTTTGTGCACCTCGTTTCGTACGACATTGAGAGTTTTTGTGTTAAGAGGTAATGGGACGTGATGCCTGCCCTAGAGAAAACTGATACAGGAAAACTAGTCATCCAGTTACCTTCCAGAGCCTCACCCTCAGAACATAAACAAACTGCCAAATAAAGTGTTTCCTGCTTGGAAGAGGAAGGAGCACGTTATATGACCTGTGGCAGGCCAGAGGCTGTTCTGTGCAGCTCCACTTGGGGTGCAGGCTGTATTCAAACAAAGCACTCCAGGAGTGCAGCGAGGGCAAGGGCGCTAGGCTGCAGGGAGGTGAGGGTCAAGGGCGACCACTGCCTTTGACCTTGGACAGGACACAACTAGTGAGCTTCATTCAGCGTCTTTGGCCGGAATGTGCACAGCAGTGTCTGTCCTGCCACTGGGACAGAGTTGTGAAGATCGAGAGAGATGCTTGGAAAGAAAGTCCATGAACACGGTCAAGTGTTACAAAACATAAGTTACTCCGACGATCTTGGAGTGTAGTTCGTTCGAATTCTGTATCCTTTCCCACCGAATCCTTAAGCTCAGTGCAGTAACACTTTCATGTCCTTGGGGAGAGGTGTCTTCTCTGATGAGACCCCCTGGCTATGGCCATGTTCCTGGCTACCCAGGAAATGGGGGGAGGGGTGGTAGCAGGGGACCGTGTCGGGACCTCGCTACGGAGCCCTGGAGAGAGTGGGAAGCAAAGAGCAATTCCTCGGGACTCATTTTTAACCTTTCCGAAACAATGTGTAAAACGACTTGGGAAATGACTCCCCGAGAAACTGATTTTTGAATCAAAGTTCAGGTAATGCCCTTCCCGCTGGGCTGTAACTTAGGGAGCCCCATCTGCTTCTGTTACTAAATCCCAGACTCTTCCTCTTAGGAGCGAAACCCTTGGGCTCTGCATCGGCCTGGTTCCCTCATCACATGTTCAGGGTGGAGGTGTGGACGTCACACACGTCGAACCACGTCCCCGAGATCGGCCGCGGGGGGAGCACGCCGTTGGGAGGGAGCCCAGGGCGCCGGCGTCTGTCCTCGTCACTCACCACTTTCCAGTACTGGTGGCCTTTGAAGAGGAAGACGGCCTTGTGCGCGTAGGAGTAGTAGGCCGCATCCAGGTGTCTGACGGGGTGGCTCTGCGGCTCTACGGCCGGGAAGACGTCGGTCATCATCTTCGGGTAAGACCCAAGGACTTGATTCCTGTTGACGTCGAATGCAAACACCTGCAGAGCAAGGAAAACAAGACTAGCTTTTCTGGAAATACTGATCTGAGGTTAATTTCTAGCGATGAGGTAAGTCAATCTGCGACTGGGCACCGAATTCTTTGGGCGGGAAATTTTTAATTTTCCATTAAAAATTAAACGGAATGATCTGTTGGCAGGGGATGATCTGCCCCATAGGCCTGCGGTGACAGAACAGATTTCACTAAGGACTTGGTCGTCTGACCAGCTTCAATTAGAGGTGACAGAAGCAACAGCAGGCTGCAAAGCCTTCTACTTACGAGGGACCCTTTGAAGAAGTAAATTAGCTGCTTCCTTCGGTCATAGAAGGCAGTGTCTAGGGGACTTGGGATCCCAGGAAATCCTTCTGAAATCAATTTGGGGTAGCTTTTTCCTTGTTCGTCTTCTGTGTGGGCCTGATCCTTGTCACTGTCATATCTCCAGTATTGATTTCCTGAGAGCCAAACAAAAACCGTTACCGTGGTTTGTCACTGTAAAATCACAGGCAACGACAAAGGGGACAGCCTTCAGCAGAGGCCCCGGCCACCATGACGCTCCGCTGTGATTCCAGAGGAAAGACAGGCTTCCTGCCTCTGGGTGAAGCTTCGGCCCAAGTCCGTGATCTCCCAGATCCAGAGTTACTTCTAGATCTGACCCCGCAACCCCCATGTCAGTTACAGTTCGGGACTTCTCCAACCGGGGAGGGAGGTGCTCTCAACTCTGAAACAGCCAGACTGTCGAAGTCCAGCCCGAGGCACGGTCTCCACTGACTGCTCTGAAGGGCTTCCTCGTCTGTGATGTGAAAGGAGGCCGAGGCCAAGTTCATTCACGAGTCTCTAATGCAAACTTCGCATGCGGAGTTCTTCGGTTTGGCTCTTGCCTCACTCGTTTTGAGCCACTGCGAGCAACATGGTTACATTCCCAGGATGCTGGCAGAGACAGTGCCCACGGTTTATCTCGGGGCGGCAGGGAGAAGGGAAGCAGTGACCACGACACCGAGTTTGTGATGCTCCTGGGACATAGGCACAGGGGCCCCGGGCAAAGTGGCTGGGTGGGGAGGAAGCAGCGAGAAAGGCCCGAGGCTACCTGTCCTCTGATCACCAAGGCCACTGGGCTCTCTGCCGTTCCTGCCTCCCTGCAAAACCTGCTCCTCCCAGCTCAGAAACTGCCAGGGCATCCTTGCCGCCTCTGGATAAAGTCCGCCCCGGCCCCTGGCATTCAGGCTCTCCATGTGTGGGCGACATGCTCGTTTCCTCCCACCTCTAAGGCTGTGAGTTGGACCACCCCCTGTGCCTTCCCCCAGCCCCACCTCCCCGCCACACAGCACGCTGGTGTCCTCCCGGGGCACTCCAGGTCCTCCTACCCATCCTTAAAGCTGGGGCCAAGCCCTGACTCCTGGGTGGCTCCAGCACCTGACTCTGGGTGACAGTGATCACCTCCTGTGCTCATTCTACGCCTTTAGATCGTGCTTCTGCTGGTAGGCTTCTAAGGTGTCTTCCTCTCCAGAATCAGATCGAAACTTGTGTGGTTTCTTACAATTCTTTGGCAGCCGCCCCAGATCCCAGCACTGTGTGTTTACGCATGCATTCACTCGCCCCTTCATCAACTGGATGCGTTCCGTGCCTCGTTAAAAAGATCAGGGCTACAGCGCCACTCCTGTGCTCACAGAGGTTACGTCTGACGGAACACGGAAATTAAGGAATCTCGAGAGCATTACAAAAGATTCCCCGGTAGGGGCTCAGAGCATTGGTTCCGAAAGCATTCGGTTTGATAGAACCGAGCCGTCCACAGGGACCTGTACCTTTAAAGAAATAACGTTCGTCCCTTCTCCAGGTCCAGACGTGGACGACAGCGTCTATGTTCTGGGCTGGGACTCCCTGCCAGCCTGCGACGATGCGGATGGGGTCCCCGTAGCGTGTCCGGTTGTTCCGGTTCTCGTAGAGCCAGTACCAGCTGTTGCGGAAAAAGTACGTGCTGAACCTCAGCAGCGCCGCCCCGCGGTGGTCTTCCTCTCTGCGGATCCAGTCAAACGCAGTGTCAAATGAGCCTTCGCATGAGCCTTAAAAAACACGCAAACAAAAAGCCCAGCCCCTCGTCACCGGCTGCAAAGCCCACAGTTCCTACCTTCACGTACGACTTGTCTAGAGACAACTGCAAAGCTGGACGTTGCTATGAAAACACCTTAAAGCAAGACCTCACGAGACTGGAAGTAGCCTTCCCTGGCTGAGTGGACAGAGGGACCCCGCTGGCCTGCAGCAGTGCTGGGCACGTGGGTTGTTGTGGCTTCATCATTAAAGTGCTCCCGGTCACTCTCTAAAGTGTCCCAGTTTGGATGCGAGTTATACGATCACCCTAAGCACAGCTGATGCCTCTTCTGGTGGCTGACCTGACTTCCCCCGAGGGAGGAAGTTTGGTCCTGGGCACACACAGGAGTAGATTTCCGCGGACGGACGTAAACGTGTCCTAGCATTTGTCACTCTCCAAAGATGCTGTGGGGCAAGAACGGGACGGTTTGAATAGAACAGAAATGGGGATGGTCCCTGTTTTCGATGGAAAAGTGGAGGGCGGGTTCTCTTTCCTGCAGCCTCAGTGCCAAATCCGATCACTCCATTAAGTAATTAATTGCCAGCACTTTGGCCTGAACAATTAAATAGACATTAAAGCTCATCTGGTTGTGCTGTTCTTTGCCCTCAGATTGCAGACGACTTCTTCAGGGGCTTCCGGCTCCTGGAGCTCTCATGAGATGCCACTCCTGTGTCTGGAAAACCACGTGCCCCCTCCTTCCTCTCAGGGAACATAATGCATTGTGTGAGAGAGAGGACATGGGAGGAAGCACCCATGGGACTGCTCTGCTCCCCACGGTGGCCACAGTCCGGCATGGCCGCCTTCGACTAGGGATTGGCACCCCAGAGCCTGGAGGCAGCTGCCCTCGCTGCCGTAGGTTGTACTGTTTGGTGCCCTTTGGGGGCCAGCCTTACAGGGAGGAGGTTTGGGGTCCTCCGTCAGCTCTGAGCATGGCCTCTCCCAGGCAGTCTTACCATACAGCTTTTGAACTGCCTTCCTGTCTGACCAGTCCAATTCAAACGCAGGCCCCTGGGGAAGATAATTTGGCTGCATTACAGATCCTGTCCTGTAGGTGTGAGGCAAGCCGAGGACGTGGCCAATTTCATGGACGGCCACCTGGAAAGGAACACAGACCATCGGTGCAGTGCTGACCCAGGGTGTCTGAGGGCCACTGGGAGCCGTCCCACCACGGAGGCCGGCTGTGCCTGGGGAGGGGCCATGCTTGGTAAGAAGGGACGATGCTGAGAACTGGGGAGCTTCCTCGGAAGGGAGTGGGTGCTCCCCTGGACCCCGGCCAAGGCGGCAGTGCCCTTTGCGTGGTCTACGAGCAGCGCGAGGGCACTTACTTTGAGAAGGCTGATGCCCCTGTCGCTGGTGGGAGGTGTGAAGTGTTCATCATCGTCAAAGTGAATATCACCCAGGCGCCAGGCATGTGCAAACTCCTGTCCACTCCCATCAAAAACCCGAGGACAGCCCAGGTGCCGGCCTGGCGAGGGAGAGGGAGGTGGTCCAGGTGAGCAGGAGTGCCCACTGCATAGACTGCCCAGCTCCCGGACCGGGGAACGCAGACACCTGCAGGGTTCCCAGCCTCGAGGGACCAGCAGTCTGGGAGCAGAAGTGGCACCTCCTGGACTAACTCTTCCACGTGAGGCTTGCGTGACACACGGTGGATCATGAGCAATGTGTTACAAAATCTAAGGGCATAAACGGCTGTGGGCCACATGCTACAGGAGCCGAGAGGAGAGAGGCTGTCCCACTGCCAGCGAGCCGGGTGTATTCTGGGACATGGAGCGCTGTCGAAAAGCTGATGGGGGGGACGAGTCGTGCCCTGGACCCTGACAGCTGGCGCTCATGGAATACAGGGGGTGCTGCCACGTGGCAAGGCCCGTCCCTTACATTAGCATAGTTTTTCAACAAACTGTGCCCTGGTACTTCTCAGATTAGGAACTTAATCCAGTGGGACCAGCGGGCAGCTGTTAGCACCCCTCCTTCCTAGATGAGGCTGCAAAGAAGTGATTTTGTGCAAACCCACCTTGCTAGGAGGCAGTGGGGCCTGGACGAGGACGGCTAGTCTACCTTGTGCCCTGGGGCACACTGAGCCCTCTGTGAGCAGTGCTCATCGGGCTGACCTCTGATGTCCCCAAGAGATCACTCTGGGCTCTTTGTAGGGTGACACGCCTGGGCCCTCTCCAGTCACTTACAATAAAGCAACATCTGGAGGGCTTACAATATGCCCACGGCCTGACAGGTGACATCTCGGGACAGCCTTGGGAGCACGGTTGGTGCTGCTGCTCTGCGGGTGCCTGCAGCCGGCAGGAGGCCAGGGAGGAGTTACCAGGTGGGCCTGTTTGCCTGAAGTCCCCATTATGCTAACGCGGCCCTACTTCAGGCTCTGGGGGAAGGCAGAGAGGGGACACGGCCTGTGCAGTCTTCGCCCTTCTTACCTCGTCCAAAACCCAGCTTTATGTCAATCGTGGCTGCAGGGCCAGTGAGGTCCTCGCGAAAGTCCAGGGGCATCACCTCGCTCCACATCCTGAAGGCCAGGCGGAAGATGTACCTCTGCTCCTCCACGGAGAGCTGGCTGCTGTAGCCCTC
>NW_011888892.1:2102202-2111729 GCF_000151845.1 Pteropus vampyrus
GCCCTTCCTGGACGTGCGATGCGCTCGCTCTTATTCGCAGCCACGGCGGGGCCAGCCTTTCTCACCCAGGCCCGAAGTGTGCCCACCTGGAGGCCCCGGCAGGCCCTGCGCGCGCTGCCCTTTGAAGACCCCAGCACCACCCCTCTTGCTGGGGTGAGAACGCCTCCCCTCGCAGCCCGCGCCGTTCGCCACAGTTTGCCAAGACCCCAGGTAATTACATCGCGAACTTGCAGCCGCCCGTGGATCGCGTTTCTATGGTGATGTGCGTGTGGGTAACTTTGCTGCCCAAGTGAGCTACGAGGTGTCCATCAGTGTCCATCGGGCCTGGCAGTGGAGGTGCAAAGCCCTCCCGCCCCCCGCCCGTCTCAGAACTGCACCTGCGTTTGAACCACCGCACGTGACCACTAGTTTGCTCAGAGTTTGGGTCTTTTTCTTTTGGTGAGCAAGGGTTTGAGGATGTTTAGTTTGTTTCTTTTTTTTCTTGTTGATTTTCTTTTTCTAGAAGGAATGCTTAACCAGCATAGGAAAATGTAAAATTTTACAGTACTGAGAATAAAAGAGGAAGTCCTATGATTTAGATGGTAACATTTTGCTGAATGTTCTTGCAGATACTTATATTGCGTACGTGCGTAGAGAAGTAGCTGCGTGTACCGTTTTTCACAAGTCAATAGAATATCACAGGCGTCTTCTGTGCCTGCGAATATAGGTGTTTATCTTCCTAGTTGATGCCTACGTGGTGCCCTTTCTGGGGGTCAGGGATTTTTATGTGAGGAAGAGCTGGAATCACCCGAGGTTCCAGAACACACCCTCCTCAGTGTCACCTCACGAAGGCAGAAGATGGGGAGGAAAAAGGCAGGCCGGGCCAGGTTCGGCTGCTGGGAATGTCTAACTGGTCATGTCAGGGAGCCTGAGGGATGGGGTCCTCCAGGCCCGTGACTGCAGGTGAGAGCTTGGAATTGCAAAGGTCTCACAAGAAGAGCATGTGTGTGGGGGAGGGGCTCTGCTTTAGTTATGCACTCATCCATCAGTCAGCAAACACTTGTCACTTTTCCAGGGACAGGGACTATGGAAATGAGCGTGATGGACTCGCTCCTTGTCCTCATGGGACATATATTCTAAATGGAGGAGACAGACAATAAACAAAACAACAAATGAAAAATTCAAATAGCGACCGGGGCCAAGAATAGGGGAACTGAGTGCCTTGGAGGTGGCGGGAGGGTCAGTATTAAGATGAGCAGGAAAGACCTCCTGGAAATGTGAAGTTTGAGCAATGAAGGAAAAGGACGCAGTCACATGTGACTGGAGGTTCCGGGGCGGTGGAGGCAAAGGTCCTGAGGCAGGTGCATAAGGGAGGAAGGCGTGTGGTGGGTGTTGGTGACGGGGAGGGAGGTGGCAGGTTGGCATTGGAAGGGGGAGGGGCAGGTGAGGAGGGGTCTGTGGGTCACACAGTTTGGATTCTACTCTGAGTTCAGTGGGAATCTTTTGAGCAGGAGACGGGTTTTATTGATTGGTTATCTTAAGAATCCTCCCATCTGCTCTGTGGATGGATGATAGACTCAAAGGGGTACAGCCCAGAGGCAGGTGTAGACTGAACCTCTGGCCTGGCGGCTCCCCTGGGTGCCCCAGCAACCCTTCTGTGCCAGCATGGTCTGGTGGCCCTGTAGCCTGACGTGGAGGCCCTGTAGGTTCACGGCATGGAATTCCTCATCACTACTCGCTCACTGGGCTCTGCGACCTTAGAGTTCCTGGGGAGGACACAGCACCAAACTGTGACCCAGGGGGGACCCATTCCTGTGACCTTGAAGAGCTGCGCTCACAAGGAGCTGGGACACTTGCCAAGGTACCTGCACAGCCCCACTCAGGTCCTGCCAGCTCGGAGACTTCCGGGGCCGGCCGTGTACCAGGTGGGGACTGGGTGTCCAGGTGTGACCGAGCAGGAGGCGTGAGTGTGGGTGAGGTGGGGGCCCTTTGAGTTCCCAAGGACTGCTCACCCCCAGCTGTGTCCACGGCTCCCGGCCCTTCTTACTGTACCTGTCTCCTATAGACATGATCTCTCACCACCCTGAACCATCACCACGGAGCGGGAAGGCTTCATGGTTACTCTTCTGGGAGGGGACAAGCAGGTTCACGGTGTGGAATTTCTCATCACTACCCTCGTTCCTACTTCGCTCTCTCTCTATTCAGAAGCAAACCCCAGGCATCACATGTAATTTTATGCGTAAATATTCAGTATGGAGATCTGTATAAGACAGGCTATTTGAAAAAAAAATAAAAAAGGAAAGCATACTGCCATTATCCTGCCTTCGAACTCAGCGATGGCCCTGAGCAGCGTTCACGTTGTCAACCGTGGCCTCATTCTTTATTAAATTTTAAATTAGCTCTGGCTGGAAGGCACATCCTGAAAACTTTCTGTACAACGGAAACTAAAAAGATGAAGGGCAGAAAGAAATCACTAGAAGTGGCACGCAGGCGTTGCGTTCTCACGTGACTACGCACACGACATTTGTAGAGAGTCGGAGAGAAACCGGC
The DNA here is from genome assembly GCF_000151845.1 of Pteropus vampyrus. Lineage (NCBI taxonomy): Eukaryota > Metazoa > Chordata > Mammalia > Chiroptera > Pteropodidae > Pteropus > Pteropus vampyrus. The sequence continues at coordinate 2,104,732 of NW_011888892.1, forward strand.
CCCGCCGGCTGCCAGTCCCCACACCTGTGCCCGGCCCAGTCCCTGGTCTCCGTGAGAAGCCTCGTGTAGCTCCTTAACTCCCTTGTCTAACAGGACTGGCCTGGCAGGCTCTCTGCACCTGGGACCGGAGGGACCTGTCTCGGACCGGTAGCCTCCTCCGGTTTCTTCTCCCTGTGCCACGTGACAGACGTGTGTCTATTTTTCAATTACACGTGTCAGGTATACGTTTTATGTATATGCGGTTTTATAAAACTATGTGGTTATATATATGTCGATTATATTTGTCAGCGTATCAGTTTACTTAACCGTAGTAATATGTCAATGAACATATATGTGACCGAACATGTATATCACATCAATGAACATATATGTCACAACATATATTGTGATAAGTGTGATATGTGACTGAACATGTATATCACATCAATGAACATATATGTCACAACATATATTGTGATAAGTGGCTGCAGAGTGTCCCTCTGTGGCTAAAACAAAGCGTGTCTTGAGCGTAAGGGCATTTACTCCTCACTTGACCGGGTTTTCCTTCTGTGTTTTTTATTAAAATCTCAAACTACGTTTTGATTAGAAGACAAACCCAAAATGTTTTCTGTGGAGCAAACGAAAACCTGCGAAGGAACGAGACCGAGAACAAAATTATTCAAAATATGATCCGGATGTTCCGTATGACCTGGGAGGCTAGAATTCTGAACGTGGAACAGAACTGAGAACTCCGTGAGAGAGCTGGTGTCCTGAGGGCTGATGTCACACAGCCCGTGTCCTGACGGGTAGAAAGGACTCAGATGGTGCCTGTTGATTCCGTGAGCTCTGGCTGAAGACAGTGCTCCTGAAAGTCAGGTCTTAAGACTTGCACGACAGCTGTCCCTAACGATGAAAATTACATCCTTCTTAGGGATCAAAGGTGTAAGAAATTTACTACTGAAGGGCTTTGTTCACTAAAATTCATTTTTTTCTCTTTTGTGCTGTCTGGTGCAGCTGGCCTCACGCGGCTCAGGGCGACTGGACTCGGGGAAGTGTGCCTGCGATTTGGGGCGCTTGCTTGTCTCTCGGAGCGTTCTCCCCAGTTATCGCTCAGCCTTTGAGTGGACGAGCTCCTCGAGGCTCAGAGTGTCGATTAACCAGAGTGCTTATTCCAGATAAATTGGATTTTGAGGAAATCAGTTGGATTTAGGAGGAAAAGTGGCAGAGGAAGTTGTGTGACCTGCAGAATGAGGGACAGGAGCTCCTGGAGAAACAGGTTCCTGGTCTGTGCAGGACACTCCGCATATCTCAGCCTGGGAAGGGTTTGGCTGGAAGCTTCTAGAATCTCCTTAAATGCCCAGGTGGCAGGACCCAGTTGTCAGTGGGAGAATTGAAAACTTTTTCCCCCAAATACCTATTATTTACAAAACGGGTCTGCATATTCTCAGACTGACATAACTTTCTGGAAAAACACATTTCCTTAGTTGTTCCCACGGGAGGCGTTCCGGCTGATGCACACGAGGGCTCAGTTCTGACTCTGAGAGCGAGTCTGTTTCAGGGGGCCAGGTGTTGGCCGTAAGACGACGCGGCGGAGTGCGGGCCTGTGCGTTCCGTGCAGCCACACCCCGCCGCCCATGGAAGGACAAGGATGCCATCCCGCCGCTCTCCTGACGTCCTTCTCTCTGGACTGGGCATTTCGGTCCCTTTCCATCCACGAATAAACCCTTTACGCAGCTGGGCCAGCTGAGGCTCCTCGGCCTCCCTGGGGGGAGTCAGCCATGAGGCCCTGTGGTTTCGGGGTGGTTCTTCCTCCACCGAAGGGGGCATAGCGGGCCGTGGGGAAGGGAGGCGCGTTCGCTGCGCGCCCGCACTCTGCCCAGGTGCGTGCTTCGTTTCCAGATCGAGAAGATTGACGTGGAGGTTATGATCGCCGTCGGTGGCGCCTTGCTGATTGCTGCCTTTGTGCTCATGTGCTGTTTCCTCTGTGTTTACTGCAAACTGGCCAAAGTACTGAGGTGAGTGACCTCGGTCAGAGTGAGGACACCCCTCAAATGGGAGCAGGGTCTCTCCTTGCCCTGGGGCCGCGCGCGGGGCGAGGTCAGGAAGGCGGGGGGTGGGCAGGTTTGAAAAGGCAAAGGCAGGTGAGCCTAGAATCTTGGCTTCCTCCCCTTCTGGCTTGGGGTCGTGAGCTCAAAAGTGAGTGTTCTCAGCCAGGTGGCTGTGTGTCGGCGCTGCGATGCTGTCACTGACCTCGGGGCTTTGCCCTCAGACTGGCTGGGCCCCTCAGTCCCTGGCACTGCGGACCGAAGACTGTGGGGAGGCTGCACCAGCGAGTCTCTGCCCTGTGGTCCCTCAGGCCAGGCTGACTCCATCTCGTCTGAGCTGGGGGGGGGGGGGCGCGCTCAGGGTGTGCTCAGGTTCACTGCCTATGGCCTTGGGGACAGTGAGATGGCCTGTTGGACTTTGGGGAGCCAGAGCTGTGTGAAACTCCTGGGAGGCACCTGAAAATGGGGTAGAAGAGTTCTTTTCAAAATGTTTTACCTTTTACCTGGAGCAGAGAAGCAATTTTCCATGAGGTAGAATTAATGTTGTGAATCTGGGGACGCTAAAGAGGGTGGGGGCAGGTCCCAGCCTCAGGGCGGCAGCCTGAGGCACCTCCCATCAACCCGCACCCCGCCACCTGCGTCCCCATCAACCCGCACCCCGCCACCTGCAGTCCAGTCCCCATCAACCCGCACCTCGCCACCTGCAGTCCAGTCCCCATCAACCCGCACCTCGCCACCTGCAGTCCAGTCCCCATCAACCCGCACCCCGTCACCTGCAGTCCAGTCCCCATCAACCCGCACCTCGCCACCTGCAGTCCAGTCCCCATCACACCTGCACCTCGCCACCTGCAGTCCCCATCACACCTGCACTGCAGCCAGATGCATGTCGGTTGAGGCCTGACCCGGTCAGACGGGCGCGAGGCAGTGGTTTGCGTCCTTTGCTTCCTTTACCCTTATTTAACATTTATAAAAATGTCTGGGCAGGAAAAGATGGGGTGAGAATTCGGGAGGGGACAGAGAGGTGTAAACACAGGCTGGGGTCACGTGGTGTGATCTGCCCAGCCGAGAACCTCCTGACAATTGTAACAAATGGACTGAAACAAACCAAAAAAGAAATCTAATGCTTTTTATAAAATCTCCGCAGGAAACGATGAATCAGTGGCACCGACAGAAAAGGCAGGAAGGTTGTCCTGAGATGCTGCCGTCTCCCCGCTGTCCACCGTCGGCCCCCAGCGACTGAGCCTGAGGGTGATGCTGCAGGGACTGTCCCCAGACAGAGGTGGACTCCGTCCCCCGGCCACAGGCCTGTCCCATGAAGTACAGACCCTCCATGCCGAGCTCAGCCGCCTCCTGACTGTTCTTTCGAGGTGTTTGCGGGCCCCCGACAGCGGGAGCTGTGCTGTCCCCGATCCCCAGGCACCTGGCACAGGGCCCAGGCTCACCAGGGGGCAGGGCAGTGACCCGAATCTCACCTTTGCCAGTCTGGCATCATTTTCACCAGGTAAACGTCTAAACTCAGGTGCAGCAGTAAATCCCGAGCAGCACCCTTTTGCCCATCGATGAGACTATGCCGCGTGTCACTTACTGTCGCCAGCAATGAGCTCTTGATCCTGCTGCGGAAGCAGCAAGGGCAGTTTCCTGGGTTGCAGTGAAACCTCCAGGAAACCACAGCTCAGACCTCTCTTGACAGAGGGGGGATCCGAAGCTCGGGGCCAGGGTGACTCCTGGTGTCAGGCAGCCAGTCAGTGACGGGAGACGGGGACCTGGCTCTGAGTCTCACTTCTAGCCAGGTCCCCAGGTGTCAGCTCCTCCCTGGCCTGAGCTTCTGGGACTCTGGACGGTTCACTTGTGCCCTGCTCTCAGGGAAGAAGTCCAGGCATAGTCCCTTATGGAAGGGTCCTCATGCCCACCCCGATTGGTACCTCAGTGGGCACTCTGCAGGAGTACCGGGGTGATGGGGGCCAGGAGCTGCATGGCACAGGTGGGAAAAGGGGGCAGCAGGTGGTTCGGAAGCAGTGAGGTAGTTTTGTGGTGTCAACTGAGTCACAGGGGCTTGTTTTAGTCTGTGTGGAAAATTCTGTGTGATTCACACTCCCAGGCTTATCACCAAGTTTCGTTATTTGACCGGGTGCCCATCCTGTGACTAACAGCAGGATGGTCTGGGGGTTCATTATTCCTTTCCCCATCTTCTGCCCAAACACCCCAAATCCTACACAAACTGCATCTCTAGTGGCAGAAAGTAGCCGAGCTCCCTGACCACGTGAGCCTCTGAGTCACATGTGACCAGCCAGGTTCTGCCTCTGCGCCAGGGCAGATGGCCTCCTCATTCCTCTGGCTTCCAGACCTCCAGGTTCTGGGGAGCTCCAGCTGAAGGCCTGAGGTCCGGAGGGAACCAGGTGGAGGACGGGTCAGATGCCCTGCGAAGACACCCCTACCCTCATCTCCTGCAGCTCTGAGTGAGCGGGCGTGTGTGCATCTGGCTGCACGTCACTCAGCCTCGTGAGCGGCGTTTACTTCTGTCAGGCCCAGTTTTCCTTCTCGGTAACATAGACCCCTGATAGGGTTGTTTGGAGGGTTCAATGAGATGTTGAAAGGAAGTGTTTAAGTCACTGAACATTAATTCACAGATAACAGATATGAATTTCTCCTGGAAGGACTGTGCGTGTCTTCCAAGCACGAGACTAAACCTAGAATGATCGCCGGGGCAAACACATTGCTTCAGCTTTTGTAGAGTTTACCAGAACTTTTTGAAATGAATTCTGCTGCTAAAGACATTAAAGTCTTTTTGTTTCCGTTGTTTTTTGAGACACTTCACAATTACACACATCATAAATCGATATGTAAGGAAAATACACAGTTTAAAATTGCTTTGATTAAAAGATTCTTAAGGACGTGTTTTATTCAAACTCTGAAAAGGTTTATGTCGTTGATGTTTAGTTTGCCAATTTAACTTGATTATTTTATTATTTAGGATTAGATTTAATTGTAACAAACTCTCAAAGTGATCGAGGCTTAAAGACAGAAGCTGGTATTTCTCTTGCAGCCAGGAGGTCCACGGGCAGGCTAGTTCACCCCGTGTCATCTTGTTCCACTAAGCTGGCTTCCTTAGTGGACACGGGAGGAGGATGGGGCCAGAGGGGGACCTTTCACTTCTCTTTACGTCTCCTGGGCCACGACTTAATCACACGGACACATTTACCTGCAAGGGAAGCTGGGAAATGGAGCTTTTACTTCAGCTGGCCATGGACCCTCCTAAACGTCAAGGGCTCTGGTCCCACGGTAAGAGAGATTGGGGCCAACTAGCCAGCTGTACCCTGGACATCCTTCTCTCTCTCAGAATTTTTAGTATGATTTTGTTTCCTGCTAGTTTATTTTCTGGAAACCCACATACACACAATGTTTTCATTTTACTTTCTGCTCACATTTAATGGAATCACATCTGCATTGAACATCATACTTGTGGTGAAGCCATTCTTTTCTCGTTAAGTGAGTTACTACATGTAACCAGTGAGTTTAAAGCATCTCGAACTTGGAACAGTTGCCCGAGGTGTCCCACACCTGCCAGGTCTGGAGGGACCTCGCACACGCTCAGTGCTGACCCGCCCGCCTGCCCCGCGGTGGCTGTCAGGTCCCTGCAGGATGCTTTACCCGCGCCCGGTGCCAAGTTCTTCCTTGACGGCTCTCCCCAAGCTCAGCTGGTTAGGGTGGGCGCACAAGAGCCCATGTAAAGAGGGGACGTAGGCGACGTAGGCCACAGAATTCGATGAACCCTCTACAGCAGGGGTCCCCACACCCCGGCCCGCGGGCCAGTACTGGTCCATGGCCTGTTAGGAACCGGGCTGCACAGCGGGGGGTGAGTGGTGGGCGAGCGAGCGAAGCTTCATCTGTATCTGCAGCCGCTCCCCAGGGCCAGCATCACCACCTCGGCTCCACCTCAGCTCATCAGGCGTTAGATTCTGATGGGAGCACCGGTCCCTGGGGCCACAGAGGTTGGCGACGGCTGGCCTGCAGCACCTCTGTCCACCCCACATTCTGCCCTCCTGATCCTCAGGAAGGACACCTGAGAGTTGGCCTCCAGCCTCTCTGCTGAGGTGTCCCTCTGCCTGGAACTTGGTGGGGCTCTATGAGGGTGTCTCTTTGGCCTCCTGCTTTGTCCCTGGACCCTGGCTGCCATGCTGGGCCCAGGAGGGGCCCCGCACACACGCCCTCAACATGGAACTCCCCAGGCTGGACCGGCCCTGCGCTCCTCCTGTGCGGGCCTCCCGCTCACGCTCTCCAGCCCCAGGCCTGCAGACCCTAACTGGCATAACACTGGTCCTGAGGGGAATCGGGGTCCCCCAGTCGCTTTACAGCTGACTTTCACCCGCTCGGCCCGCATTCTAAGCCGCCAGCGAGAATCTCCAGCCCAGGAAGTTGCAGCCCCGCTCTGCCCGTCTGTCTGCAGTGGGCACGCCTCCCGCCCAGTGGGCCAGAACCCCGCCTGTCACAGACTGACCCCTATCTTTAACGGAACCTGCCTTGCCTCACTTTGAACCCCGGCCACATCCTCTCCAAAAGGTCACTTCAGGTTGCCATGGGGATGGCAGAAGACACACGTAGACATTTAGGAAACCCTTGTCCCGTTCCCACTCACAACGGCGGCCGCACCAAACCTCCTTCCCCCAGCCCCCTGGGGGTGCTGTCCCCCCTCCTCTTTCCACTGACCCCTTCTTCTGAAGCCCAGGCCATCCTTTCTCACGTGGTCGCCCCCACCTGCACCTGGCTGGGTTTCTCCTCCTTCATTACTCAGCACCTGTCTTGCGTCTGCGGCTTCTCAAATGTGCCAGGGGTCATGCTGGAGTATGTCAGTGATCACACCCCGGCCAGAGGGACCCAGTTCGTGCCATGCAGTGGTTTTCAAACGTGCTCGCACATGGGACTCACCAGGGCTGCTAAAAACTCCTGTTGTGAGGGCTTCACCCCAGAAACCAGCTG
>NW_011888892.1:2112274-2114586 GCF_000151845.1 Pteropus vampyrus
CCCGCCTGTCACAGACTGACCCCTATCTTTAACGGAACCTGCCTTGCCTCACTTTGAACCCCGGCCGCATCCTCTCCAAAAGGTCACTTCAGGTTGCCATGGGGATGGCAGAAGACACACGTAGACATTTAGGAAACCCTTGTCCCTTGTCCCGTCCCACCCGCAACGGCGGCCGCACCAAACCTCCTTCCCCCAGCCCCCCGGGGGTGCTGTCCCCCCTCCTCTTTCCACCGACCCCTTCTTCTGAAGCCCAGGCCATCCTTTCTCACGTGGTCGCCCCCACCTGCACCTGGCTGGGTTTCTCCTCCTTCATAACTCAGCACCTGTCTTGCGTCTGCGGCTTCTCAAATGTGCCAGGGGTCATGCTGGAGTATGTCAGTGATCACACCCCGGCCTGAGGGACCCAGTTTGTGCCATGCAGTGGTTTTCAAACGTGCTCGCACATGGGACTCACCAGGGCTGCTAAAAACTCCTGTTGTGAGGGCTTCACCCCAGAAACCAGCTGAGCAGAATGGGGTGGAGCCCGAGTGACTTCCTTTTCAGAAGCACGTGACGGGGTTCCGATGTGTAGACGGGATGCCCGATTCCTGGTCTCGTCCATTTCCCTTTGATGTTACAGAGAAGAACATGTGACACGGTGCTTTCCACATCGTTTCCTCAGTCCTCTGGGACAAGCGGTCACCCCAGAAGTCCCCCGGGCACGTCTGCATCAGGCTCGAGCTCACACCTGCACTTCTCCCCAGCGGACCAGGCTGGCCCTTCTGTGCACTCTTGTCCCCAGATGCCCCCGTTAGATTTCCAACCAGTCTGCTGCTCACCCCAGCTGGACCACAAGCCCAGACGAGCAGCGCTGTGGTTCCCCCACGCACTCTGTGCCTGGTAGCCCACCACTTCCGGCTCAGCAAGCCCTGGGCAAGTCACTTAGCCTCTTGAGGCTCCATTTCTTCTCCAGAGAAATGGGAGTAATAGCGCCATCTGCCCTCAGAGGATGGACATCAGAGGGGCCAAGGCCTGAGCACAGAGCTGTGGCCCATAGGTGCTGCTCGACAGAAGATGCTTCCCCACACCCACCTTCCAAGGGACGACAGGCTGCACTCAGCCCAGCTCCACTTCCAGGCCGAGGTTTAAAAAGCGGAAATAAAGTTTGGGGGCCGTTTCATAGCCTCTCCGCAGGGCACTGCCAACGCCGACGCCCTCCCCAGCCTCTCAGGCCCTGACTAAATGCCGACACCTGCATTTATACTTCCGAAGCAAAGAGTTTCTGTATTTGACTTACAACTGTCCACAGTTCACAAAGCAGGACCTTCGAGATCCCTTTTAAGAATGAATAAGACTAATTCACATGCAGCAAATTTCAGCATTTACGCCGGGTGTGTTGATTATCAGAACGTGGGCACATCTGTTTCCTCCCCAAACAGCTGTGCACGGGAAACGATGCACGGCCAGTAATGTCCACAGAATGCACAGGTGTCCGGTGTGGTTTGAACTCCCGCCCCCTGCTGCAGGGGGACGTGCTCTCCTGCAGGGCCTGGGAGCCGGCATGCGCAGGGCGAGGGTCCGAGGAGCCTCCAGGAGGGAGGTGATGCGCATGCGGGCCTGATGCCAACCCAGGCCCCATCTTGACTGCTGGGGTCCAGGTGGCTCCACTCAGGCGCCGCCCCACACACCCTGGAGGCAGCAGCCCGGTACCCTTCACTCGCGGGGGGCTGCCAGGCGGCCGAGTCAGTAGCGCTGGGGCTGAAGCGCCGTCCTGATGCTGGCGGCCAGGGCGTGCGGCGTGGGACTCTCTGCGGTGCAGCTCACGGGCAGACCCTGTGCGGCCAGGGCACGAGCTGTGGTTGGGCCGATGGCTGCGAACTGCAAGGGGAGAGGAAGGCCTCAGTGGGTGCTGGGGGATACAGGAGGGTGATGTGTGTGGGGCCTGTCGGACACCCTGTCTGCAGGACACCGCTCCCCGTGCGAGAGCTTCTAGACGCGACGATAATTCCTGACTGGCACCGGCGTCATGGCCTGGAGGCTCACACAGGGCCTCGCCGCCAGCCCGATGCCTGCCTCTCGGGTTAGGGCGAGGAACCGAGGCCCAGAATTGGGGCCTGCCACCTTGGCTGCATTCTTGGAAGCCTTAGCTGTGACAGTTCTGCTTTGTGTCTCGGGGCCCTGGGTGAGGTCGGATGTTATGTAGAAGAAGGTGGCAGGGTGGTGGCTAGAGCCCCCGGGAAAGCAGAGCAGTCAAGCCCAAGGCCAGAGGGTAGGGACACACTTCTCTGAGCTGAGCGTTCCATCTGCGAGCCTGAGAAACAGTCCCCCTTCCC
>NW_011888892.1:2115513-2117462 GCF_000151845.1 Pteropus vampyrus
GCCCAAGCAGGTTGCCAGCAGGCGGCTTCCTGGGGGCGCTGGCACTCTCTCATTCTTCTCCCGAGTTCACGGTCACGCAAGGAGCTGCTCAGAGAGCAGCGTGTGGTCGAGAGGCGGGGCACCACTCCTTGGTCGCTCTGCCAGCCCCCAGATCTGGTCTGCCTGGCCAGAGGACACGGGCACCATGGACCCACGGGCCCAGCCGAGCAGACAATGCCTCTAGCTCGTGTGGCCAAAGTAGCACCGATCACGTGAGGCAGCAGTCGCGCCCAGCTCCCTGTCAGCTCTCCACCCTTCCGGAAACAGAGCGGGCAGCAGGCAGAGCACCTGGCCTCCCGCTTTGGTCTGGCAGGAGTCCCAGAGGCCGCAGGTCATTCAGAGCCTGTTCTGGGTGCCTTACTAAATCTAGATGTGGAAAATCTTTCAAACAAGTGCCCTCCGGTCTCCTGCCTGAAGCCTCCAAAGGTCCCCATGACCTGCCAGAGTCTGCCCAGACCCCTGGAAGGGCACCGCGGGCCGTCCCAGTGTGGGCCCAGCCTCCGCCCCTACAGCTCCACCAACTCCACAGGGATGAAGAGCAACCACAAGGCCATTGTCAGCGGCAGGCTTACTATGTCTGGGATGCTGCACAGAGAACTCTGTGTAAATCTCTCCCTCTAATCCTTATAAAAACCCTTCTAGATGGTCTCTTCCCATTCCACAGATACAGAGATGGCACCTCTGAAAGGTCATGTCCACAGTCACACAGCCAAGGGCTGGAACCACGCAGAGAGGCTGTGCCTCACCCTCCACCTGCCCGCCCTGCCCGAGTTCTCCCTAGAACCACCGCTCACCTGCTCGGAATAGTAGCTATTCAGGTTCACCTGGATTCCCGGGTGTGGAATCTTCTGATAGACAGTTATGCTCTCCATGGGGATCCCTGGACACGATCAAAACCAGGAAACAGACTTATTGCCCTGGGAATACACTGGCGTCTACACCGCGTCGGGGGTGAGTGGTGCCCACCCAGACAGCACGAGCCAGAGCGAGGGTGGGCCTGAGGCATCTGGGCCCTGCCGCCCGCTGAGCACTGAGCCCCACAGTGCAGGGGGCCGAGGCGGCAGAGACGGGGCCAGGGCCCCAAACTCAAGGCTTCCTTCGTGCCCACGGAGGCACGACCCCGAGGGGTGCGGGCGCCCGAGAGTCAGGCGTTCCAGTCACCTCTGTCCTTGAGCATCTTCGGCAGGGTTTCTCCTTTGAGGGCTCCGCAGGGGAAGAGGAGAGGCAAAGCCGGCGTCTCCCCTGTGAATCGAGAAGCAGACGCGTGACCACTGCGCAGAACCTGCGGGGGCGGGGCGCAGCCCCAGCCTCTGCTCCCCGGACTGTGGGAAGCACTGCCGCCCTGCTCACCTTGCCATATGAAGGTCACAGAGGTCATGTGGGCCCAGGTGCTTGGAAAACTAACACCCACACAAGCCAGGGGCTGCTGTCACCCATGCTCCTTTAACTCCCTGTCACCCTGCAGCGGCTCCTGGGCAGCCTCACTATTTAGAGCACAGGCTCTGCAGCTTAACCAGAGCTGGAAGGTCACAGGCTGGGCCTGTCGCGGCACTGGGGCAAACATCTACCACTGAAGGAGCTGTGGAGGGGACCAGTGGTGGCTGAAGCCAGGGCTCCTGCTCATGACGTCAGGAGGCAGGGAGATGGCAGCCAAGAGTGGCTCTGAGGCTGCCCCCAATAGTGACAAAGTGCACGTCCACTCCTGGCCCATCCAGGACAGCAGCCATGTGCCCAAGGGGCTTTCCAGCAAGCCAACCACAAAGGTGTGCAAGGGGCCTTCCGAAGATTCCAGAATCTGCCCTGCGCAGTATCTCTTCTGCAGGCCCGGCAGAGAACCGAGCTGCTCGTTCTCATTCTGAGACTGCTGGGCACGCCTGGGGAGAGGGGGAGCTCAGTGGGGGCGCCCCGCA
>NW_011888892.1:2120447-2125937 GCF_000151845.1 Pteropus vampyrus
GGCTTTTAATTTACAGACCATCGCAAATGTGCTAAGTCCAAGGGACAAAGGTCACATGCAGCTGTAAACTTAGTTCAGGAACAAAGCCCTTGCTCACGCCATGTCACCGGCCCTCTGACTGAACCAGGAAGTTCCCAGTGCACCAAAGAACCCTGAAAACTGCGGGGAACTGAACGGGGGCGCAAGTACTCGGCATGATGTCGGTGCTTAATATCGACATTCATGTGCCTTCCTCTTAAGCATCGAGATAGACCGTGGGAGGCTTGCCCAGACTGGCCTCCCGTCCTGCTCTGCTGTCCACTAAGTGGGCATGAGCTCATCTGGTCGTTACGCAACCCTGCGAGCTGGACCTCACGGGGGTCACCCCTGTACTTTACAGTGGAGGAGGCTCAGGGCGGATTCCTCCAGTCCCTCAGTTCTGCCCTTCAGGGCAGGGACCGGGCTGTCTGGTCTACCAGCAGCCCAGAGGCTCACTGGAAGTTTGGGGAATGAGCGTTTGGTGCAAGGTCTCAGTCCCTGCGGGCGGCAAGGCTGGCTCTGCTCCGAAGAGTTCAAGCAACGCCTCTTCTCTGTGCCCAGCAAAGAGAGATCCTCTTGTGTGTCATGTCTGGAAGATGAACTAAAACAGAACGTTCGAAAGTTGGGTGACTGATGTTCATGTTAAGATAGGATGTGGTTCCTCCCAAGAGATCTTTGAAAACTGCAAAATCCCTAATGTCACCTCTCCTTTGACAGTGTTTCCAGCATTTAGAGCACGTCCCTTCCCTTTGCGACTGAATAAACAGGGAGCAGCTTGAGGTCAAGTGTCCAGCGGAGACCCCGGCTTTGCCACCTGTGCCACACTGGGACGGCCCACTCTCCGCTGCTCTGTCTCCAGGTTTCTCATCACTGAGTCACAACTTTCTTTTCTTCTAGTTTTCTTCTCACCTGACAGAACCGTGAGAGCAGAATGCATATCGACGCCACGAGAAGCAAACCAAAGGCCGCGTGAGGGCGCGCAATGCGTATGAGCTAACGTGTGCCCGCGTGAGGGCAAAATCAAAACGGGAATGTTCATAAACACATCACATGTGATAGTTGAGATTTTGGACTATGACTCAGACATGGCCTATATTATGTTCTTTCCTCTTCTATTTCAGGGAAAAAAGAAATGGTCAAAGAAAGTACAAGCAAGTTCTTAACTTATTTTTGGGGGGGCAACGTGGGAGACTGGAGGCGGTTCCCTTGGCAACCGCGCTGTTTCTCCCTTCCCAGCTGATCTGCTGAGCCTGGAGTGGAAGTTTTGAGGCCTGGAAGAGCCACGCACCATCGCTTAATGAACCTAGCAACTTCCAACTGCTCCCCCAACCTCCTTTGCTCTCTGGAAGATGTGCTTTCAATTACTAAACTGTTTCCACTCCCCCGGCACCTCTTTCCAAAGTTTTAAAATTCATTTAAAGAAACTGAACTGTTTTGAAAGAAAGTTATATGTTCATTTACTCACAACAGCTAAGCATTGTTTAAGTATTTAAAATGGCATATTAATTTTTAATGATTCACTGTTTATATTTGGTGCTTTAAACACATATAAATTCAAGACTATTTGGGAAAATGTAGCAAATACTAAGAAAATTATGAAAACCCACTATACTACTATTTACTACCTGGAGATAACTCTCTTTAGTATGTAGTGATTTTCCTTTCACATTTTTTATTCTAGAAAAAATACATAAAATTTACCATTTTATCTATTTTTTTAAGTGCGTAATTCAGTGGCATTAAGTACAATCACAACGGTATACGACCACTACATACTTCCAGAACTTTCTCATCAATGAGCAGAGCGCGGCACTGCCTCTGTGCCTCTGTGCCGTTCCCGCCAGGCACACGTAGCCCAGACGCGTCTACTCCCAGGGGTCAGCGGGCAAACCCGACCTGGAGCACCAGCTGCTCAGTCACTGGCTCATGCTTCCTAAAAGCGTCAAGATCCCGAAAGCCAGAGACTGAGACGCTGTTCTAAAATTTAATAAGCAAAAAAAAAAAATCACATTTTAAACTGCATTAGAGTGTGTCTGAAAAAACGAATAAGCAAGTGTTGCTGAGGGAATAAAGCCCGTTCTTTTCTCTCTACTACCACACTCAGCTTGCACTGTGGCTGCCAGGTGTGTGGGATTTCCACACCAAGCAACTCTCCAGTTCCTACAGTTTCACTCAGTTCTGACGTGCGTCAGATCCCAGAGATTCAGGGCTCAGTCCCGCAAGAGCCTCCGCTTCAGTCTGCAACCCCAAGTCTGGGTTCTTACTTGTGCTTCTGACGACTGGCTATGAACTGGGGGTTCCCGCAACCCCACCTTGGGTTGATCATTTGCTCGAATGGCTCGCAGAACTCAGAAAAATGGTTTTCTAATACTGCAAATATATTAAAAAGGATATTTCAAAAGAAAAAAAATGAATAGCCAGACGGAAGAGACGCCCAGGGCGAGGTATGGGAAGGGGACACGGAGCTTCCGCGCCTCTCCGGGCTTGGCTCCCGGCCTCTGCATGTCACTGTCCTTTTGCATTTTACGGAGCTTTCATCGCAGAGGCACAACTGATTAAATCGTCAGTCTGGTGATTAATTCCGCCTCCAGTCCCTCCCTTCTCCCAGATGTGGTGGGTGGAGGGCGGCAGTCTGAAAGTCCCTACTGTAATCACATGACTGGTTCCCCTGGCAACCAGCCCCAACTCTAGGGCCTTTCTACAAGTCGTTTCATCAGAATAAACTCAGGTGAAGTGAAAGAGGTTTGTTATGAAGAACACTTTTGTTATATGAATAACACCTTCATCTTCGTCACTTAGGAGAGTCCGAGGGTTTTAGGAGCTCCGTGCCAGGAACAGGGATGGCGACCAAGACATATTCCTATTCCGAATCACATCACAGACATCTTTACGTGTTTCGTTTCTGCCTTGACTGCTTACCTAGAGAAGCGGTGGCATTTCCAACCACATACACCGGCTTAGCGTTCCATTTTTCTTTCAGAGACTTTTTCCACACTGTAAAACAAGAAATTGTATGTGAGCTGCAAATACCAATGTGGCCATGTGGACTGGTGCCCAAGGCTGCTTGTTCATCCCAAAACTTGTGATCAAGGCAAACTATTAATAAGCAAATCTGAAGAACAGCATCTCAAACTAAAATTCCATTTTTACACTATTCAAATTGTGCAGGTAAATTGTGACTTTGGTAAATGTTTCAGTCTGCCTTGCTTGAAATATTAAGTCATTTCCACAGATGGCACAAGAAGCATTTTTAATGTGTCTTAGAAAATAAACATAACTGGAAGAATTAATTTGCATGGAATGTTAAAAAAAATTTTTTTTAAATCTAGTTAAAGAAAAAGTCATTACGAAGAGGTAACTTAAACGCTTATAAAGCAATACCGTCGGCCTTACTTGGAACATGGATTTGAAAATGGTCAAGAAACTGTCATCTCGGATGAGATAGCTCATTTATCCATCAGGTCAAAGTGGAGATAATTAATTTCAGTACCATAAACAAACACAATTTAATAAAGAACTCTATCATTTTGTGGCAAAAAACCAACATCTTTAAATATGGGTGAAAGAAATACGAAGACGAAATGGATTGTATAAAACGTCAGAAGGCCACTGGCTGCTCAATACCTTTTGGAAGACAAGGAAACACTACTTCTTCCAACTGCGAGTGTAACTTCCCCTTAAATTCAAGTGTTACTCTACCCTTTACACTCCCATGAGAAATTCTCTTGTAAACGGTAACTGAAGACGGAGTTTCACCTTCTTTCTTTCCTTCCCCACTAATGTAAATAACATTTAAGAATTATTCCCGGCGGTGAACGAACCATTCTGTAAGCCCCACAGCAGACAGTGGCTGGAGCGAGCACTGGACAGAATCAGACAGCCTGGCGTGGGGCCAGCTCTGTCCCTTAACTTGTGCACCTCCCTGGGCAAGCCAGCCACTGCCAAGGCAACTGGGGCAGCTACATCTTTCCTGGCCATGTGACAGCGTTGCTGTGAGGACCAAGACAAGAACATATTCAGGAAAATGCACTGTGGAAAGTTAGTGTCCACTCTGGGGTTTTCTTATTTCTCATCATCTTCATCCTCAAAACACACAGAAAAGGGCGAATTTAAGTGTGAGACGGAGCTTCAAAGTGCCGCCGGGAGAATCCACAAGCTTCTCCAGCAGGAGTTTTCTCTCTGCTTCAGAGATGACCACGCTCCAGGCTCTGAGCTGCTGAGTGGACAGGACGGCATGGATCCCCACCCCTGAGAAAAGCTCGGACTTCTCTTCAGCAGGAGGTAGGCGTGTCTGTGAAATCGCCGAGGAGGTTAACTTCTGGCTATAACGAAGGCCTGATTAAATGTAAGCTGAGAGACTAATAAGCACTCAGCACTGTCACCCACTCAATGTGCCAGGCAGCGTCCTGAGCGCTGCTCTTTGGGACTCGGGCTCTGAAGCGGGAATCACACATCTGCTGCGACTTACAGACCCCGTGGTCTTGGAGAGCTTCATACCTTTTGCTCTTCTGGCTCCTCATGTGTCAAGTGCAAATGCGAGTCATATCTGCCTCAGCGGTAAGGCCCTTAGGGCCCGTGCCTGGCACACAGTGGGTCCTCCGAAGTGCCAGCCAGCTCGTCGTGGAAGTGATGAGCCAGCGATGCTGGTATTATTGTGCCCATTTCACAAACAACGAAACTGAGGCTCAGCAAGGTCACGGAGCTTGCCAAGGTCAGAAGGGCCATCTGAACCCAGGCCTAACATGCTGCAAAGCCCTTCGGTAACTAACTGCCCATCTGCTGTCTCCACCCATTACCATAACTGAAGCTGGTCAGGTCTGACTGCCTGGCCCCTGGCCCTGGACAAGGACTCACTCTTCCCAAGCCTCAGTTCTCTCATCTGTAAAATGAGGGCCACAGTATGTGTACCCCTGGATTAAATGAGATAACGAATGTGAAGTTAACATAAAGCCTGGCATACAGTAGGCGCTCCATAAATGTTACCACGAAGCTGTCTGATCAAACAGACGAAGGTGGCTGTTCAGTCCGAACCCTGGGCTCTGTGTATCTGCTCTGATGAAGAGGGGAGGGGGCAGGAAGAGGGTCTAAGAGATGCTCCTGTCGTTAGGTGCCTGGTGTGGCAGGCCCTGTCTTCTCATGTGTTGTTGGACCATCTCGTCATTGCTTTGAGGGACAAGACTGGCTGATATATTCTTAGGAGAGACGTGACCGCCTGGCAGGTGAACATCTTACGAACCCTGTCTTGTAAGGCAGGGTCTGTGGCACCAAGCACTCACCCCTGTCAGAAGGCTAACAAGTTAACGTGTCCTGTGAGGGACATCGAGAGACGGCTTATAAGAAGAAAGGTCATTTTCTGCTCCCTCCGCAGGTTACATGAACACGAAGTAACCTGCTACCTAAATACTTTCTGAGCTAAAAGTCACTGCAAGTTTTCAAACCTGAAGTGTAGCTGTCTCTGCAACCTAGCATCGC
>NW_011888892.1:2126197-2128527 GCF_000151845.1 Pteropus vampyrus
GTCTGTGTTGAAACTGGAATACTCAAGGGGCGATGTCTACGCTGAAGGCCCGGTTTGCAAAGACAGTGACGGTGATAAAATCGACCGAGCATTTATTCTGCGCCAGGTACTGGGCTGCTCTAGACATGTCCCTTCACTGCCTCTGCCAAAGTGCCCCGTGGGATGGGGGAGCCGCTCTCACCTCCTAGAGGAAACACGGGCTTGCAGCAGCTGAGGAACCAGCCCTAGGAGGGTGGTGGGACCTCCCGACCCGAGCCCGTGCTCCCTACACAAGCAGAGCTGGACGGAGCGAGCGCGCTCTGAGAACCCCTCCTGGAGCACGGGGGCTGGTGGTGGAGAGGTTCCCATGGAGACTACGATGCTTCTGACCACGAGGTCCTAGAAAGGCTCTCAATCGATGGGGTCTCTGGTTCCCTTTTGAAGCTGCTACGGATGAGCATAACCCGCTTTAAAGAGCAGAAGGGCCAATTTGGGCCCCTCACACACTGTGCCCTTGGCACGCACACCTTGTGCAGGGGGACACAACAGATGCCAGCTCGCTGTTTGTCGAACTGAATGAATAATCCGATATTCAGCTCAAACTGAAAGGAGAAAGCAGGCGGCTTTCCACAGGGAGATGGCAGGGGCGGGTGTGCTGCGCGGAGCACGAGGGTGAGCCCAGGGAGCAGGGCCGGGGACCCCGTCCCACGAGGCCAGCCTGGCTCCCGGCCCACCCGTCCAGAAAGGAGCTCCCGGGGAGACGCCTGGAAGTGTCTGGGGACACACGGTGGGGTTGCCTGTGCACCGAATCTCTAACCGGAACCATCGAGAGGCTTCCTGGGATTGTCCCTGGCGATACTGATCACGCCCACGCCAGGCAGCAGAGCTGGTATGGCGGGGAAAAGCCCTGGTCCCGGGTCCTGACACTGCATCTTGTTTGCTGGAGGCCTCAGGAGGTGCCCAACCTGGGACCTCAGTCTCTAACGTGGGGAAACTGAGGTCAGGCGGTGGAAGGGAGGTTTCCCGGAGTTGCTGGTGGAGGCTCAGGCGGAGAACCCAACAGCCGTGAATCCTGGAGCCAGGTGAGGCTGTGCCGCCCTGTTTTAAAGCTTGGTGGTGACATGAGGGGGAGTAAGGAAGTCCTTCTGGCTTGGGTTGGGACGGATTCTCTAGAGACCGAACGTGTCTCACTTAGAAATCACAGCGCTCAGACACCGACAGACCTTACCTTCTCCGAGAAACTGGGAAGAGACAAGAACTCAAATGATAAAACAGGGATCAAAGTGGCTTCGAGTCCATGTAACCCAAATTCCTGCAAGTCAAAGAACACAGTCTGGACCGGCCGGGGTGGTTAGGCGAATAGGGCAGGGGTGAGGGCATCGCATTAGTGATTATTCTGGGACAATTCCTCAGTCTCAGCTCACTGCCCCCCCGCCCCGATTTCGTGGTAAGGCTGTCACGTCCCACCAAGGCGCTTACCCTGACGTAGGGATCCTGGCCACCGTCCTCCTCCTTGGCGTCTTTCAGTAGGAGAACCTTCATCGTCGCCTGGCAGCCCTCACCGGGCGCTGAGACAGGGCAGGGGAACAGGTCTTAATTAGATCTGACTCTTCCTAAGCCAGGGCGGGTAGACGGGCGGGCGTGCGGGGAAAGAGGTAATCAACAGCTGGCAGACGTGGCCCGCCCCTTGCGCGCACTGACTCAGCGTTAACGGGCTTGTTCCTTCTGAAGACCCTGTCACTGATAAGGCCGAGGGACAGCATGCTGGCACTTGATATCACTTGGAAAGGCAGATGAAAGCCATTAGGCAAAGCCAGTGTTTTAGCCAAATCTTTAAGGCTCGTAGAAGAGATTACTGCGAATTCTGGGTTGTATCAATAACAATTAGAGAAAAGGGTATCTTATGTTTTAAGGAAGTAAATAATTACTTCCGTTTCAAGATGTATATATATATTAGTTTGCTCACAAACTCTAGGAAATAACACTGACTCTTCTACTTCTCAAATGATGTTTTATAAATGTTGTCAAGTACCATGAAATAATCTTCCAAAAATTTTCTGACAACCCAGAAAACAACAGTTGAATTCATCAAAAGCCTTACATACTTCATACCCTTTCTTCCTATAATTTCACATCTAAGAATACTCAAGCAATACTCCTAAGTGAGTGCAAAGATTAACATAAAGATGCTCATCCTGGTATTCTTTTTCTACTATTGAGATATAATTGACACATAACATTATGAAAGTTTAAGATGTACAGCATGTTGATTTGATTCATTTATATATTACAATATGATTACCACCGCAGTGTTAACTAACACCTCTATCACGTCTCATAATTATAATTTC
>NW_011888892.1:2128577-2153504 GCF_000151845.1 Pteropus vampyrus
CTAACACCTCTATCACGTCTCATAATTATAATTTCTTTTTGTGGTGAAAACTATTAAGATCCAGTCTGTTAGCAGCTTTGAAGTTTGTAATACAGTACTGTTGATTACAATCACTATGCTAGGCATTAGATCTCCAGGAGTTACTAGTTACAACTTTGTATCCTGGTATTCTCTATAATCGCAAATAATTAGAAACAATGTGAATGTCTAACAAGGACAGAATGGTTAAATAAGTCACTGTACAGTTATATGACATCATTAAAATATTAATAATTTAGTTATAGATTATATAATCACAAAATAACATTAATTTTAAAAAATCAGGATTCAGAATTGCATAAATAATAGTATAATTTTATGGAATTTATATATATATAAATGACAGAATGCACCAAAATGCACCAAAATTCTAATGGTAATTATTCTGGTGGTAGATTAGGGTGATTATTTTCTTCTATACTTATTTCTGTATTTCCAATTTTGTTTTTACAACAAACATTAAACTCCCTTTGTAACAAGGGGGAAAAAGCACATTATAACCACCCCGAAGGCCTCAAAATAAATGCCAAAGAACTGGTGAATAAACTCTGCTTCAAATGCAGAGTATTACCCCGTAAGTATCATCAGATCTACTGGCAAGTTACTTAATAAACATGATACACTGATTGACAATAGTCAGACAGGGTATATTGCTTGGAGCAGAAATGTGTAAACTCTGGGAGCCATTACTTACAAATTATTACTGAGAATACTTCCAAAACATTATACTATCTACAGGATGTCTTAGGAAAATTTGGCTTAAAATGAATTGCTTTGTATCTAAGCAACCAAACCTGTGCGAACAAATAGTAATTATGAAATCAAGCTCTAATTATTGCTGCTGTCAAGCTGTTAGCTGGAGAGACTGGGGATTTGGAAAATGGGTAGTACTGTTTCTATCATTTCCTCAAGTTACCGGAATGGGTCTCACACAGAAACTAGGAATCCACTTTTCTGCGATGGTCTCTCTCACGCGTCACCCAGCTAGGCTAGAGTCCCCATTCATTCTCAGATGCGAATCCAGGTGTTGCGGGAAAGGTGTTTTTGGGATGTGATCCAGTCCACCGCCAGGCAGACTACCCTAGGTGATCTGGGCGGCCCTGACTCAGGCGGCGGGACGGCCTGACAGAACCAAGGCTTCTGGGAAGAAGAAATCCCTCCCGTGGACGCAGCCTCGGCTCGTGCCCCAGTCCTGCCCGTCTCCTCGCCTTGTGTGGGGGTTTCGGACTCGCCCCCAGTTGCACGAGTCGATTCCTTGCAGTCAGTCTCCTGATACACATCCCTGCGGGTTCTGTTTCTCTGGCTGAACCCTGACTGATGCACTTTCCAATTCTGGGGTTCCAGGAATCTGTAATGTCACTGAGTGGCAGATGAAACTTGGCATTTTCTGCTAAAGCATGAAGCTGTCCAGGGCACACAACATAAGCAACTATTGTGGGGTTAAACACTGGAAGCTTACTGCTGTTGGAAGCAGGGGACCCTGTGGCCACAGGCCTCTCCCCAGCCCTGCCTGTCCCTGCCATGGTCCTGGCTGAGACATAGGCCCCACGGGTCAAAGGCTCGCACACCCCAGCTGCCAGTCGCTCCCAAAGGTGTTTCTGCACAGTCCACAGCTGGAATGTCCTCAGGGTGATTAGGTGTGCATTATTTATTGGGAGTGGGGGCCAAGTTCAAGTACCACCAAGTGCTATGAGGTGATGTGGTAGAGGGGGCTGCGGTGCTGATAACCAGTTACCTCTCAGGGGGACCTGAGAAGGTGACATCTGAATGACAACAGCAGTGAGAAATAAAGGAGATGACATCAGAGTTGGGATCTGAGTGACAAGAGCCATGAGAAGAAATGTTCGAGTGTCAGAAAAAGGCCCTGTTGTCCCCAGGAGGGAAGAGTAGGCCTGGCTTGAGCGGGAAGGACAGAGCGCACTTGAGATTCCACGGGAAAGGGGAACGCACCGAAAGTGACAGTGATGGGACTCAACACTTCGAAGGACCTCGGCTTCTGCAACAAGGATGGCCACCGCAGGAGAGCAGGCAGAGGGGGTGCTTGCAGGGGTTTAGCCGTGAAGAGGTTAAGAAGCGGCTGGATCAGGAATTGATACAGAAGACAGAGTTAACTACTAATGTAATTCTGGGTGAAACCATCTGTCCACAGTCTGATCTGTGACAGTTGGAACCAGGATGGAATTAAGCTTTTCTTCTCTGAATCCCACTTAAACTTTAGGTTTGTTTGTGTAATCCTGTCAGTAAGTTGACAAATGTTTATACACAGTTGCTGTGTACCAAGCACTGGATATACAATGGTTCCTGCCCTCCTACTTATGGAGGGTAAAATCGATATTTTACAAATAAAACTAATGACAAATCTAACGCTGAAGACTGAGCCAGTGGATGGCAACCTAGTCCCTGATTGGGTTAAGCTCCCTGGGGCCAGTACTGTGTTGTCTTGAAGGACAAACCCACAGGTAGTCCATTTATGCACATCTGCTGCTCTCATTCACACTCTGACCATGAGCTTGACACTGGGCACTGACCTGAGAGCACGAGGCAAAGCTTTACCCACTTCCCTTATCAAGGCAATACATGGTCACCGTGGGAAATGTGCAAACTACTGAAAAGTACAGTTCCTCAAACAACTAAACGTAGAATTACCATATGATCCAACAATTTCATCTCTAGGTATATACTCAAAAAAATTAAAAGCAGGGACTTGAACAGGTGTTTGTACACCCATGTTCATAGCAACGTTATTCACAGTTGCCAAGAGACAGAAGGGACCCAAGCGTCCACCAGTGGATACATGAATAAACAAAATGTGGCCTATCCTTTCAATAGAATATTACTCAGCCTTAAAAAAGAATTCTGACACACTCTACAACAACGATGAACCTTGAAGACATTATGCTAAGTGCAATAAGCCAGTCACAAAAGGACAAATATTACATGATGCCACTTAATATGATGTACCTAGAATAGGCAAATTCATAGAGACAGAAAGTAGAACGGTGGCTTCAGGTGCTGGGGAAGGAGGACGGGGGGTTATTGTTTAATAGGTTCAGAGATTCAGTTTTGCAAGATGAAAGACTTCTGGAGATGGATGGGGGTAAATGCTGCCCAAGACTGCAAATGTAATTCATGCCACTGAAGCGTACACTTAAAAATGATTAAAACGGTAAATTTTATGTATGTATATTTTACCACAAACAAAATGTATAAGGGAACAGGGAAATAAAATTACCCAAGATGTCTTACTGCAACTCTATTGACACATTGGCACTGTGCCTTCTGAGTCTTCTCCCTAATTTTAGCCTTTTGATAGGTGTTTCTCACAGCTTCCTCTCTTGTGTTATTGGAAGATGTTTTTGCATAAAGTTGTGGGACCCAGAGGGGCCAAGTTAGGCTGCCTGATGTGTCAGTGCACTAACATCCCTATCTGGCCTGCCTGGTAGACGAGACTCAGCGAAGATGGAACCCACGGAACACAATCACCGGGACTCTGGGGACACTTCAGGTATCTTGGTTCCAATTCCTGCTGCTGAAGGATTGTTGATTGCCGAAGGTTACCACTGTTCTGCTTAAACCTCTCCAGCCGTGGCCACCTCACTACTGGGGCAGCTCATTCCACTTTTAGAATCACATGCATCTAACCCGCTCTCCTCATTTTACAGAGGCAAATAATAGACCTTCCTCTCAGAAAGCTGATGTCATCTCTAATTAATAACCTTCTTTCTAAATGATGTCTTTTAGTGGGCTGCAAACTGGTAGCCTATGGGATAAACCCAGCTGGTCAATGAATTTTATTTGGCACAGGTTTTAAAAACATTTTAAAGATATAAAGAATTTGGACATTTCTTGCAAAAATCCAGATTCTCTTGAAATGTAAAAAGCTGACAGCCCTGGGCAGGCATTTCCCACTTGGCTGCAACCCGCCGCGGCTGTCATGTACATACTAGCTTGCCATAGTGTCCCCTGCGCCCCTCTCACAGTAGGCTCCAGGCTGTAATTCAGATTTCCCCACTGGCATTGAAGCATTTAAGGTTGATCCTTGCTTTTAAAGAAATTTTCAGGTCAAAAAGTATGCTTAAGGGAGTACGCCGAAAGAGGGTCAGCTAAGGGCAGGCACACAGATCAATCACTGACAGGGCCGTGCCACCGTGTTTGGGTGACGCCCGCAGAGTCCGGCCAGAGCCGGGCGGGGGCGTTATCTGCACGGATCCGGCGACCTTCCAGCTGGGGCCGACCACTGCCCCGGACTACGGCCCGCACTCAGGCCAGCAGCGGCCTCGGGGCTCCGCTCCCGACTCGTCATGCACTCGCTAGCGCCGCAGGCCTCTGCGTCTTCGTCTGTACGTCCGCGGTGACACCTACCTCGCTGGGCAGGTGAGGGCCGAACGGTCTGGGAGCTGGGGCCGTGGCCAGCCAGGCGCCGGCCCTGGGAAGTCGCCTAGGGCAACGGTATCTCGCGACCCCAACCGGGAGGCTGAGAGGCGACGGGAGCGATGAACGGGGGGCAGGGAGGTCTCTCACCACGTGGCTTGAGCTGCCCTGGCGACAGCCCGCGCGGGACTGGCGGCCACCACCCGCGCAGCCCGGATTGCCGAGCCCCGGCAGCGCACAGCTGGAGCTCGCGCATGCGCATCGACACCAGCCCCCGGGGAGACGCCTCCGAGTGGGTCGAACCACTGCGCGAGGGGGAGAGGGAGCCTGGGAGGGAGTGAAGGAAGACCGAGGGAGGAAGAAGAGGCCAAGATAGGACCCCAGGCTGGACCTGGCTCTGGGGTATCACGGCCGTGGAGTCCGGCAGGGGCCCTAGCGTTGTCGCCGACTCAGCGCCGAGGTGCTTTGTGGTCTGTCGCCCCCTCGGCTTGTGTGGGTAGGTCCGGGGGGGGCGGGCGCGTGGCAGGTGCGCAGGCGCAGTGAGCACGGAGACATGGCGTCCAGGCCCAAGCGCCGCGCCGTGGGCGCTGGGGCTCCGCCGCCGCCAGATAGCCCGGTCCCGCACCGCGAGGAAGCGGAGGAAGACGACCTCGAGGACGAGGACGAGGACGATGAAGACAGTGACGAAGAAGAGAGTGATGACGACGAGGTCGTCGACGAGGTGAGAGGCGCACGCGACCCCGGCTTGGTTTGCACCTGGGAGGGAACACCTGGGCCGTGAGCGTGTGAGCGGCTCGGAGCCGAGCTGCGGGCTGGCGGTGGGTCTCACTCAGGGGTCTTCCACACAGCAGGGGCAGGGGCTGCTGAAAGCCCACGCCGGCCGCCTCGCCGTTTCTGGAAGGTTCTCTGCTCCGTTCGTTCTACCCCGAGCCTCTGCAAGCGCTCCTCTTCGTCCTGCAGTTCTTTCCTTCCTTGCTCAAGTCTCAGCTACGCTGTATTTTCTGCCTCCCCCGGGCAGCCGAGCCTGCCCCTCTCCCCAGGTCCTGGTGATGTGTCTGGAACGGGGTTCCTGCAGAAAAGCCCGTGCATAGCGCCTGGCGTTATACGCACTTCATATTTATTGAATGAATAATTAGGAGTAAATGATCCTTAGGACCACTGAATGTCTTAACAGTCACCTCAGACTTAACGCCTCCAGAGCTGAATTCGGCATTCATGCCCCTGCTCCTCATCCTTGCCGCTTCTGCAAATGGTCTCCCAGTTCACCTGAAACCTGGAAGTTAAATTTCTTTCCTTTTCCTCATCCTACATCCAGGTCATCGGTAAATCCTGGTAGCTTCACCTTCGGTATCCAGACACTTCTCACCATTGATTGTGTACATCATCATCCACACCTCCACCATCTCTCACCTGGACTACGCAGTTAGTTTTAACCGGCATGCCTCGTTCCATGTTCCATTTACTCCCCTACTATCTGAGTCCACCTGCAGCCAGAGCGATCTTTTAGAAATATAGGTCTAGTCTCACTCCCCTGCTCAGAACGCTCCAGTAGCTTCTCATATCTAAGAAAATCCAGGTTCCTTGCTGTTGAAGAACAGGACAGCTAGTGTGGCTAGATCAGAGTAAGCATTAGAGAGTGATGGCAAATCAAGTCAGATTTAAATGCGAATCAGAATGAATGTGAAGGCAGAGTTCAGAGAAGGTGGATGCAGGATTGGGGTTGAGACCGGCATGGTCTCATCTTCCAGTGAACACAGCTTTTCCTAACAAATCAGCTTTTTACTTTGGCCTTTTGTCTTGAATTCGGTCTCACCATTTTTTACTTAAAAGAACTTTAGCTGGCTATTTTGCTAACTTTGAATTACAGAGATCAGTGCTTTTTGCATTAACGGATAATCTGTCAAACTGTCAAGGATTAAAAATTTGTGCAGTAACGATCGTTGATGATGGTGTAAGAAAATAAGCATTTACATACACTGTTGGTGGGAGTATAAATTGGTGAAGGTCTTTGGAGGACAGTTTGACAATGTCTGTCAGATTTTAAAGTGGGTACATTCCCCTGACTCAATAATTCTTCTTGTAATAATAATAATAAAAGATGTTCTAGGCTCTGTGCACTGTGTACTAACTCATTTAATGTTTACATCAACTATATGAAGTTAGTAATTATTTTACAACGAGGGACACACAGCAAGTTAA
The DNA here is from genome assembly GCF_000151845.1 of Pteropus vampyrus. NCBI lineage: Eukaryota > Metazoa > Chordata > Mammalia > Chiroptera > Pteropodidae > Pteropus > Pteropus vampyrus. The sequence goes on from NW_011888892.1 coordinate 2,135,187, forward strand.
GTGAAAACGGCGTGTATAGCACAGTCTATGTGAAGGAAAAAAGAAACAGTATATTTGATTATATGTGTCGAAAACTTCTTGAAAGAATAATTTACATAGGCAGTAACCTCTGGTGAGTAGCAGTGGGGGTAGGTAATAAGACTTTGACTCTCTAATCTCTACATTTTTCATAGTGTTAGAGAGTTAACTGCCTCAGGGCATTCGTATACGCTGCTCTCTGTGCCAGAAACACTCGTGTCCTCAGTCCCCAGCTCAAATCTCCCTTCTCCAAGGGAAGCCTTTCCTGACTTTGTGACCTTCTATTTTTCAAGCTGTTATAACACCAGGCACGTGTTTTATAGTTCACGTAGTTGCAACTTTACATTTATTTGAGTAATTCCTTTATATCTATATTCCCACCTGAGCCAAAAGCTCCACGAAGACAGGATCATTCATGTCTTTACTCACCTATTCCTCTCAAGTGCCTGGCGCAGTGTTTGGTGCACGGTGGCGCTCAGTAAAAACATACTTGCCAAGTGAATGAAGCGGAGCCTCAAATCCATGAGCTGAATCTAACTTTAGGCAATGCAAGGACTTTGGAAGTGATTTTCTTCTCTGCTCACCCTTATCGTAGTCAGGTAAATAATAATTTCTCCTTTGTGGCTGCTGTGACTTACCTGGAGCAGACTTTCTCTGCATCGAGACTAGCTCACTCTGAGTGTATTGTCCTCAGGCTTTTGTGTCAGACGGGGAGATGGTGTGAAGGTGCTTTGTATTCTCCGTGGATGCCATATTGGCAGTGTTGTTTATTTTTATGGACTAGACAGTTCTTTAGGTAACCTTTTCTGCTTGTCCTTTTTCTGGAATGTTTTGTAGATAGAGATAGGGCCAAAAAGCATGGAGGTGGAGGCAAAAGAAAAATTTGCAAAGTGGAAAATAATGTCTGAAGTATCTTAGAAAGTTATATGTGACAGCCTATTTTGTGTGTTGTTTACAGGAAGTGAATGTTGAATTCGAAGCTTATTCCATCTCAGATAACGATTATGACGGAATTAAGAAACTACTGCAACAGGTATTGTCTTTTACTCTTTATGCATAAATTTGCCCTTCTGAGAAAGTCCAGGCCATTCCACACAAGCTCTCAGATTTCATCCTGTCTTTTAGAATTCCCTCCCATTCCTGTCCTTTCGGCCTTGCCTGAAAGGAAGACTTTCTCTTCTTTTTCAAAGCTAACGGCTCCCTCCTCTGATTAACATTTTTAAGTATTCTGTGTCCTAAAATACCCTCCCTTTCATCTGCTGATTACTTGAGCCACTGTTCCATGTTTCCGTAATTCCCTTCTCAACTTGGTGGCGGCCGAGGAACTCTTACGTAACAGCCACGTCACGGAGTGCCTTCTGGTGCTTCCGTGTCCTCCTTTACCCCATAGGAGATGGAGATGGCAGTGGTTCTCTACCCTTTGCAGCCTCCAGTGTCCTGGTCACCAAGTTCTTGGGCCTCGTGTCCATCCTCGCCTTGCTCTTCTCCCCTCTTTCTTCTTCTGCTGCTGCCCCAGACTTCCTGTGTTACCACTGACCGCTCTTCTTAAATGTCAGTGCCTTTAGCTTCTTCGATTCTCCTGGGCTTTTCCTGTCCTCTTGGGATTGCATTTCTGGGTCATCTTCCTGGTCAGATCATTGGAATTTCATTATTTTTATTTGAGTATGGAAATTAGGAGTTTTATTAGAAATCATGTTTTGATTTAATATAAAATAATTTGTTTCTCGTCTTAGCTTTTCCTGAAGGCTCCTGTGAACACTGCAGAACTGACAGGTCTCTTAATTCAGCAGAACCACATCGGGAGTGTGATTAAGGTAAGCAGCGCAGTTGTGTGCGCTCTTATTAAATTAGTTCTTGATCCTAGTAAGTTCGTCCTGATTTATAGCAAGCAGGCCAGAAGCTGAAATTGGAAAGAAGCATTACTGGACGAAGGAAGACTGGTTCGAAGGCCATTCCAGTTAAACAGGGTCATCAAGTGCAGTAATCCAGGTAGTGGCAATGGATAGTGAGAGATACGGCCTCGTTGAGAAGGCGTTTGGGAGGCGAAATGGTGGGGCTGGGCGACAGGGAAAAAGGAGTCAAGGGCCACTCCCAAGTCTGCTCGAGCAGCGAGGAGGACCAGGTCAGGAGGGGAAAGCGAGTTTGGATTTGTACAGTTTGAGTTTGATTTGCCTGTGAAACATGCAGGTGAGATATTGAGCAGCAGGTGGAGACGGGCATCTTCGGCGGGTCAATGGTGACGAAGTCGTAGAAGTGGTTGAGATTGCCTGGGGAGGACAGGGACGGACACGCTGCTGACACCAGTGTTGCTTGGTGAATAGAGGAGTGGATGCTCAGGAAAGTGACCAGGAGAGGGAAGAGAAAAAGCAGAAAAGTGATGCCTCCCAAAGCAAGGGGCGGGAGCAGGGCTGTGTGAGTCATGAGGTGGCTCTTTGGTTATCTTTTGCTGCCTAACAAACTGCCCCACACTTTATGTCTTCGAATAGTGATACTTAACCTGCTTGGCTCGTGGACCTGCAGTTTGGACAGAGCTCAGTGAGAACAGCTTATTTTCTTCGTGGCACATCAGCAGGGGAGAGTCAGCCAGGGCGCGGGTGCTGGGGGACTTAGTTTCAGGATGGCTCACTCACATGATTGACAGGTTAGCGCTGGCTGTCCGTTAGGAGCCCAGCCAGGACTGTGGACCAGGGCCCTCACCTTCTCTCCGATGTGGGCCTTTCTGCACAGTGGCTGGGTCCCAGCAGCAGGCAGCCCCAAAGAACTGGGGGGGTGTGCAGGGCGTTTTATGAGACAGTGTCATAAAGAAGTTCAGAGAAGTTCCGTGCAGGTTCGAGGGGAGGGCACATGGACCCCACCACCTGATGGGAGGAGTGTCTAGGTCACTGTCAGAAGAGAAGGTGGCACAGGAGGGACCGCTGCGGCCACAGGGACCTCAGTCTGTTTCCGTTCCACCTCTGAAAGCAAGGACCATGCTGGCCTCTGCCTCGCAGAGGGAACGAGGGGGTTGCAGCGTCAGTGCCCAGAGCGGCAGTGCCACGTGGCAAGCGCTGTCCTTGTGGAGCTGTCGCTCTCGTCTTCCTCTTCCCAGCGCCTGTTGTCCAGCTCGCTGTGAAAACCCAGACGGACGTCTCCACTTCATCTAATGTTCCGCCCTGCCTGCCTTACCTTCAGCCATCCCACCTGTTTTCAAAGCCAAAGTTCTTGAAAAATCGTTTGTTTTCTGTCTCCCCCTTTTCTAAACGCCCTGATCTGGCTTTACCTCCAATACAACACTGAACTCCTTACCAGTCGGGTCCCCAGCGTCTCTGTTACTAAGTACCGTGGACACTTTTCAGACCTTCCGACAGCACCGGTGGCCTCGTGGCACTGAATGTGAAGGGCGTGAGGGGAGTGGCCGTGGAGCTTACTAGAACGGCAGGAAGGAGCAGACCAGCTGCTCTCATCAGACAGAGTGATCTCTAGCCGTTCATGTCCTGGGACTGAGGGCACCCCCGAGGAGCAGGTGTTTTTATCTCTGATGGGGGACTCAGCTTTGAACTGGATAGTGACACAGAAAGCTCTGCAGTTACTATTACGGCCTCCTTGGCTTCCAGAGACAGTCGTGGTGTCCCAGGGACAGAGACTCATCTTCCTAGGAGCGGGACTGCCCAGAGGTTTTGCTGGCACCTTTGGGACTGGATTTGGACTCTCCCAGAGACGGCATCCCTCGGGCCCTGGCTGGGGAAGGGTGGCAGACTGCAGACGCGTGCGCCGGGTGGGTTAGGGGCCGGAGACGCGAGGCCCAAGTGCTCTGTGAGGTGGTGCTTAGGTACTAAAAGGAGTTGTGTTGACCAAGAGGCTTGGGAGAGGTCAGGGGTGGCATGGGAGGGGCAGGAGATGGCAGGAAGGAGGGGAGGCAGGTGGCTGTGGATGAGACTGATGTGATGGTGACCCCAGCCCCATGGAGAGGCAGACCGCGTGGTGCCGTCTCGGTGAGCGTGCTCCCAGGGATGCCAACTGCTTGAGCCAGGGGACCGTTCTGGATTTCTCAGGGTTCCTTTTTCTCCCGCTGGCCTTCTGCCTGTGGCTACTGCACGGTTGGCCACGGTAGGCAGGGTAGTACTTCCTTCCCCTCTCTCCTTCATGAACAAACATGCCTGTGGTCCTCTCCCTGGAACTGCCAGTCTCCCCCTGACTTAACCTGCTCGTTTCTACGTTCGCATCCTCTCGTTTGTTGAGCTTGAGACTCCTGTCATCTTGGCAGTTCCGTAAGCCTTTGACGCCTTACTGTAGCCACCTGCCCGCCCTCGTCCCCGCAGCGGCAGCAGCAGAGTCAGCGTCGGTCCAGGAGCCGCTTCGCCCCTCAGGCCCTCCAGTGTGCCCTGGACTCTCCTGAGGTCCCTTGTCTGGTTTGTCATCTGCCTCCACAGAGGCAGGTTCTGCTCTGTTCTCTGCCCAGGCCACTGGGGCGCCTTGGTGTCTGGATGATGTCTACCTCATCTGACTGACCCAGTGGCGTCGGAAGATGTGGCAGGGCTTTGTGAGGCCCATCCCACAGAACAAGTTCAAGGACAGGGAGGGGCAGTGGTGGGTCCCTGCTGTGGAGGCAGAGAAGCAGCCTCCCCATTTCATTTTACTTGCTCGGCACATCCTTCCCGAGGACTGTCTGGGCCAGGCTCCGTGCTCGGTGCAGGGGATGCAGTGCAGGGACTTTGCAACTTGGGCACATGAAGGAATGTGTGGATGACATGTTGAAGCCTCCCAGGGGAAGGGCTGTCACAGTAGAGCCAGGAAGCTGAAGTTGAAGTCAAGCCTTTCATTCTCGGTTCCGTTTTCTTCGTTCTTGCCCTCTTTCTTTTCTCCTGCCCACGTGGTAGGAGTAAGTGGCACGCAGCATCGTTCGCCTTCCACAGTGGTCCGGACTGGCGCGTGCTCTGGAAGCCCATGAATTTTAGGTGAGAGTGCTGTGGACCCACCAAAGAACAAGCCAGGGCTGGCTCCGGCCAGGTTCTTTCGAAAATAGACTAATGTGGTTTCTTTCATGAGGTTTCACCTGTTCTGGACTTATAACGTGTTGAGAATATAGTAAAGAAAATATCATAAGAATCTAGCATAAATAAATTTGGAGCAGGAAGAAAGTGTCCAGGATGTAAAACGAGGAGCAGAGTCAAGGGAGGCAAAGTGGTAAGGAGGCCACGCAGCAGTTGGGCGTGACGCTTTTCTAAGGTGGCGATAGTAAAACAAAGTTTGATCTGAAAAGCGAAGAGTAATGAGGCCTGGATTTCCAACCAAATCTAAAATTTATTTATTTATTTTTAACAGCAAACGGATGTTTCGGAAGACAGTGACGACGACATGGATGAAGATGAGATTTTTGGTTTCATAAGTCTTCTAAATTTAACTGAAAGAAAGGTTGGTTTCACTGGGTGGCATCTGAATGGTTATTTGTTTGGCCAGAACCATCTTTATTTAATGCATCATAAAAGTGTCCTTTATGTCAGACAGTGATGTTAATTTAAGGCTTTGTGCTCTTGTGAAGTCTTACTGTAATTCTTTTTCAATATGAAGGTGTTTTTGTTTTGTTTTGAATAACCTGTACCCAGTTAAAGCCATTTCCTCCCTGCAGTATAGACAGTCGTCATGTGGCATTACAGGAACTGCAGTTCTGATGCTGGTGTTGACACAGGAGCTGTTTGAGCTGCCTCCGCAGATATTTTCATTGTTTCTGAGGCTTCGTTGCTTCCTGAAGTTGAGGGCACTGACATTTACTTGTGTTTCCATTTGTCTGTTTTTGTTCCTCATTGATGAGTTCTAATAAGGAGCAAAAGCAGCTGTCCAGCCTCCTCAAGTAAGATGGGCTGCACTTTATCTTTAATTTCTAAATGAACTTTCCAGTTACTTCCATCAGTCTATGCAGCGAACTGGAATTGCCGTGCCTGTGTGCCTTAGTGTTAGTGTGCTGTAACCTCATCACTGACACGGTACATAAGCAGGCGGAGTTACTTCTGAGGAACACTTAAGCGAGCAACCAAAGACGAGATTGTAAAGGCTGTGGCAGGAAACTGCCCTTACCTGAAGATGAAAAGTGTCAGTCCTCACTTTCAGGCTCTCCCCTGCGATGGCCTGAGTAAAGCCTTCTCTTTGCTTTCCAGGGCACCCGGTGCGCTGAACAAATTAAAGAGTTGATTCTAAGCTCCTGTGAGAAGAACTGCGAGAAGAGCGTGGTTGAGCAGCTGGACAAGCTTTTGAATGACACCACCAAGCCGGTGGGCTTTCTCCTGAGCGAGCGCTTCATCAACGTCCCTCCGCAGGTCGCACTGCCCATGCACCAGCAGCTTCAGTAAGAGACGGTGGGGACGCCTCCAACAGTAGCGTTTTTCCAAGTGGATTCAGAAGCGTAATTAAGTAGAATATGAGGATGTCGGTATAGGGAGAGTTCCGTCCTTGGCTGACGCAGCAGCGTGGTGCGAGGGGAGGGAACAGCCTGTGAGAGGCGTGTGTTCTCAGCCGGCTTTTCAGAGTTTTAATTAAGACTTGTGAGAACAGTCTCAGTACTCTTAGAGACCTAAATGGTATGTAAATAGTGAGCTTCATATAGACTTTAGCCCTATTTGACAAGTTTTTTACCCTCTTCACAGATAGATTTTTGTAACACGCATCAAATACTGAATAATTATGACAGTGACAGAAAGTGAGTAAAATTTCTAAATTCCATTAGGATAACTGATGGAACCATCATCTTGATACCGCGTTTCTGGCTTCTCAGGGTGTGGTGTTGTATTTTTAAATGCAGTTTTAAGTTCACAGAAGTACTTTAAATGTAAGACAGGCTAAGACTTGGTATTTTCTGTGCTTCGAAACAGAGGAGGATGAACACGCAGGTGGCTCCCCGGCTTTACAGAGGACATAGACTTGTATTGTGAGTCCCCTTTACGCAGTTTGTGGGGAGCAGGTGTAGTCAGGAAGCCTTTCCGTGTCCCATTTTTCCTTCATAAAATCACTGTGTTTTCATTTTCCTCTTTGTCTCCTCCTTCTCCTTCCCTCAGCTGCAACTCATTGTACTTCGGCCACAGCATCTTTGTTCTGGCCTTTTTCCCTGATCGGCTGGAGCGTGTGTATTTGGTTTTCCAGGAGGGCGATCTGCGCTCTCCTGACCCTCTTAAAGCCGAAGTGGGTAGTTCAGACTTTCTTCACAGTTTTCGTTTAGCCAGGCACACAGGATTTGGTGTAATTTTCAGAAAGGGAAGAAAGTGAAGGCTTCGTTACTCTCCCACGAGGACTGGAGGGTTTCGGGTGTCTGCCTTGCCATCTCTGCAGTGTCGGAAAGCAGCCCCAGACTCTAGTGGTGAGACCGTAGTAGTCACATGTGCCGATGGCATTTGTTACAGCCACGTGCCCGTGTGTGTTTTAGTTAAATGTGTGTCGTTTCAGAAAATCCAGGTTCTTATCTCTCTTTAACTTCTGCACCGTCAGCAGTGATGTCGAGTGAATTTGAGACTCATCTGTTGCTTGTATCCAGACCAAGAGCCTAACTTGAGAGATTCATTACACTATTTATTATAAGCAGCACCGCCACAGTCGATGAGAAGTGCAGCTGACGTTGTAATAGAACTCACTGCTTTACGAGTGTCTGCTCATCGAGCCTGTGTCACAGCAGAGCCCACTGAGGCCTCACTGGCTTCCCCGTGCTCTGGATTGTTGACGGACTGACTTCTGCTGACCCAGTGGGCAAACCTCTGTGTGTCTGCCTTGCAGGAAGGAACTAGCAGAGGCCCACAAAACCAACAAGCCGTGTGGGAGGTGCTGCTTCTACCTTCTGATTAGCAAGACGTTTGTGGGAGCAGGAAAAAGCAACCCTGGAAGGACGTGGCGCAGCCACGGGGAGGACGAGCTGCTGTTCGTGAACGCGGAGGAGGAGTTCTTCCACGAGGTGAGGCCGCTTGTCGGGACGCGCAGAAGGGCCCCGGCGGGATCGGGCTTCACCGCTCTCCCAGTTTATGTCAGAGCCCTTGAGCGTGGCCACTCTGTCCTCCGTATTCCCCAGCAGCCAGCAGCTAACATGGTGCTTGGCACACGCTGGTTCTCAAGTCAGTGATGAGTGTGGGGAGGAGACAGTCGGTGAATGTGCTCAGAAGGATCGGTGTTTCTAATACGCTAACGGTGGGGTCTGATGTCAAACTGCTCCGTGACGTGGACGTTAGCCTAGGTTGACAGATGGGGACGCTGAGTCTGAGGGAGGTTGGAGCCACTCAGATCACACAGCCGGTCGGTGTGGAAGCGGGTGGACCCCTGCTCTCCCATGCTGGCTCACGTGTCGCTCTGTGCCCTTAGTCCTGGATGTCATCCCATTGGTGGGGTTTCTAGCATCTTCTTCCTATAAAGGTAGCTTGTGCTGTGACAGACAACCAAATATCTCTTCTCAGAAATGTTAAGTAATTCTCAAAGGGAACATATTTTGCTCGATTGGATGATATCACATTACTTTGAAGATGTCGACTAAAGACTAAAGCACTACAGATTTGCTCTGACCTTGTTTTTTAGGAAGAAAATTAAATAGTGACAATTAAATTTAAAAAATTTATGCTGTAGCACCTCAGGCAGTCAGTTCGGGGGGAATATTTATGGATGCTTTAAGAGGGCCTGATTATGCAAACCAGCCTGTCTTCACACACAGCTTTATGCCAACGAAGCAGCTGGGCCACTGGGAGACCAGCATTTGAAGGTTCTTATTGTCAAGCGTTATGTGACTTAATTTTGCTTGTCTTTCATTAGATTATTTTGTGAATCAAATGAGGTCATGAATATGAGTGACTTCAGAATTACGGACAGTGTAGAAGGGGGTAGAGATCACTTAGCGGCTTATTCACCTCTGAGCACTGGGACACGTCTGTGGGTTAAAACCTGCTGGTGAGCGTTTTTTGTAACTTGCTCAAATGTCCCATTCGAGCTTATGTTACTGAGTTTTCCTTCTGTAGCTGCCGTTCTTACGTAGTATTCTTTGTTGTCGATTAAGAGAGTTTGCGTTTAGGTTGTCTCATTTCTACGTTCATGGTTATTTCTGTGGTTTAGAAGGCGATCCTGAAGTTCAGCTACTCGGTGCAGGAGGAGAGCGACACATGTCTGGGAGGCAGGTGGTCCTTCGATGACGTACCAATGAAGCCCTTGCGAACGGTGATGTTAATTCCATGCGACAAGATGAATGAAATCATGGATAAGCTGAAAGATCATCTGTCTGTCTAGCCCATTTCCCACGGACAGTGGGGTGCTTGTTTTTGTAAAATTACCAGAAAACTCAGTGGAGATTTACTGAAAAACTGATGACTTTATTTAGATTTAGGTCCTCTACAAAAAGTAGGGTTCTGTTGCCTGTGTCTGTGACACATTTACAAAATACGTTTTTTGTTTTTTATTTTTAAATTTTGGTCAAATTATGAATAGTTGATTAAAAACTTTCCCAATAAGAAGAAAAACATGGAGTAGTTATTTAAAGAACTCATTAAAAACTTCTATTTTTTTATTTTCAAATAACATACAAAGTGTTAATTTTTCAAGACTATCCTCTGTGGGGTGGGAGACTCCTTGTCGTGGGATATCTGCACCTCTCCAGCGGACCAGGTAGGCTGCCTTTGCGATACGTATTGCACATCATGTTTTGTGTAGAAGGTTCTAAAGTCACTGGAGAGTGCATCTTTGCTCAGTAGTTTCAGGGCACTTTTCACACATTTTCTGTTCCTTTTTCATTGTTGAAATAGGTGATAGGTGGTCCACTACTTGCTGTAGAATATCCTTGCTTTCACTAGGAGGCAGGTTACTGAAATAGTATTGTGGTGCCAGCTGCATAAATCTGTTTAAAACAAAATTTTAATTAGTAATAATAATTATTATTATTTTTTTGTGAGAGAGATCAAACATCATTCTGAGCACTTCCCAGCTCTGGAGAATCTATTTGTAGAACTGTTGTTTAGCTTGAACTCCTCAGTCTTAGTCTGCCTTTGTGGCATAAACACTTCATACCGTTTTTATGGACCATTTCAGTACCATTTCTGGGATAAGCTGGCGTTTCTAGTGCTATGCCAGTGGAAGTGATGGCCACTGCTAACCACTAGGGGAAACTGTTACTTCCCCTAAGACCCATCAGACTATGTGCAGGATCAGATCAGATGCTGGGGAGAACTTCGGGCGGGTAAGAGGGAGCGTCTTTGCCTCCTTCTCTTATTAACTAATCCTGTTCCACATCTAGCTGCTGAAGCCAGACACGCATTAGGTTCTCTTGGTTCCTACCGAGAGCATCACTCTGCCCAAGCAGCAGTGGTACCTTCGAAACGGACCCAGCATCTGCAACAGCCTGAGAGACCAGTGTCCATTCTCACTACTGCCCCTCTAAGCCCATTCACTTGGCTGCCAGAGTGACCTTTAAAAGTATGGAGAAGATGCCACCCTCGCTTAAAACACTCCAGTTGCTTTTACTGTACTTGGGATAAACTCCAAATTCCTGGTGTGGCCCATGAGCCCTGCCGCTCTGGTACCTGCCCGTCTTCACCCTCGCCTCACCCCTTCCCTTCTGACTAGCTCCACGCTCAGTGGCTCATCTTTTTCGGAGATAGCCGAGCTCATTCCCTGTCATGGTCTGCCCTGTCAGTACTGTTTCTCTGCAGCATTTTGTTCCTCTTAAGAGGCACTGTGCTTTGTTTTATGTTCCTATAACGTATTTTGTCTTTATACTGTAACCTTAAAGGCAGGGACGTTTCTCAGGCAATTATCCAGAGACTTGCCTTTGGAGGCACTCTCGACAGAAGCTTTGGTTGCCACCGGGATACGCTCATAACTGAAAACGTAATAACCCAATTTCTCATGTACTCTTCAAGTACGAATTCAAAAGAAACCCTTTTTTTCTCTACGGAACGTACAGCTCAGGAGAGGTTTCTGAGGTGATCCTGACGTAGTTGTTCTCGGAGATGCTGAACTTGTGGAAGAGAACCCACTCTGGCGTCGTCTTGGTGATGGAGTAACTGGACAGGGGGTGCAGCTGGGCCACCTGCTTGTGCGTCAGCATCAGGTAGTTGCCGGACCCGTCCACATCCCGAGCAATCTGAAAGGCAGAGTGTTAAAGAAAAAGATTTTGCATTCACATGGCGATCAATACACAAAAATGTTTTATAGATTTATTTTTATTTTTTGGGGTGAGGCAACCCTTGGTTGACCTCACAGATTGCAAGGACCTTGTCAACTTAAAATCCCTTATTTTTTTATTTTTTACATCTACAGCACCTGGTCTTCCTAGGTGGTCTCCCATCCAAGTACTAACCAGGCCCAACCCTGCTTAGCTTTCGAGATCAGATGGGATCTGGCTTGACAAAAATGTTTTAAAAATTCCAAAGTGTTTCATAAATAATAATTAGAACTACACATTTGCCACCCATGTTTCCTGTTTTCAGACAGAGGAAATGAGACGTGAACATGTTTTACCCAAAACTTCGAGGCAGTGATGATGATGTTGACTGACTGTAGCAATTGCAGGGCAGCTACACAGGTTTACATTTTGGTCACGAAATAAAGCTAGCATGTTCCCTGCCACACGTGGACCACATACTCAAACGTCAAGTGCTTTCCACTGGATAGTATAGCTCACTTAATCCTCCTGATAACCCTGCGATATAGGTACCTAACTTTTCCCAGAGGAAGAAATCCAAGCTAAATGGCTCTTTTGTTCATTGACTGCTTTAGTTTCTGTGGCATGATGCAAAAAGCACACCTTCCCCCATCATGTGCTTGAAGGCGGGGGGCTGGACTGCCTTCACTCTGGGGAAGAAGCAAATGAGACATCGCCTCGGGCATGGGGCATTCTATCACCGGTTAAACGTGAGCCAGTTCGCAGGCAGGTGACATGAGGGACTCGATCTGACGTTCATCCAAAGAGAGTGTCTTCACAACTCGCCCTTTGTAACGAAAAAAGATCTTTTGTCCCTTTGGACAAGTTAACATATTCTGGCTTAGCCCTCCCTTCCCTTGACAGGGTGCAGGTCTAAACACTAAATCTCTAATAACATGAGGGTTTTTGTTTTAAGGTTAACAACAAAATCATCATCCTGCGGGCGCGATTCCTGACGGGACGTCCCGAGCGTGCCGTCCCGCGAGGACCGCGGTGAGGGCGGCCTCGCCGCTCACCTGCATGAAGTAGCCGGACAGCAGGGCTTTCTTTATGTTCAGCGTGTTCTCCTTGGAGCCGAAAGCAGGCTCCGCGTAGGGAAGCTCGATCCGCTTGATGATTTCTACGAGTTCCGCTCGGATGACGTCGGCCATTCTGAGCGCAGAACAGTTGAGGAAGTAGTCCTGACACCATTTTTCAACACAGTCTGCGGGGAGAAGGGCCACAGGTCATTTAGAAGTGATCTGCGGGGAGCGGGCAGAGCCCAGCGGGAAGGCGCTGTCTCTGCATCCTGTCCTCTGGGAAGGTCACATGCGTGAGTGGGGAGGCCGCACGGACAAAGACCTCTGGTGGCTGCGAGATTGTCTGTGCTGCTGCTAAGGAAGGGAGAGGCGCCGCTGGCAGGACCTAACTGGCTCTGTGGTTCCTACGATCCCGCGGGGCTGGGGACTTTCTGGTGCTGACCCTCGCGAGGTCTGTGCCTCGTAAAGGGCAGAGGACATGGTCTCAGGGTCGGTTGGCACTGTCTCGTGTGTGACGGCAAGGGTAGATGGTCACATTCGATCAAACTGGGAGGGGAAGGCTGGCAGTACGAAGTCCTCCGACCCATGGAATTTTCTCGCACACTATCATGAGGAAAGGGTCACCGCTAGGCTGATTTGGGACGTATGTTACAGTGAAGCTGCCCTAGCTGCACGTTTCATGTTAAAATTCAGTCACTTGGTTCAGTTTCACGTTATTCTTCCTCGCCACCTACAGTCACTCAGGGAGGACTGGAATTTTGCCCTGACCTGGCAGCGCACGTGGCCTTGCACGGAGGGCAGAGACCCTCAACCCCGTGCTGTCCGCTCTGGCCTTTTCGGAGCAGCAAGAGTGGCCGCGTGTCGGCGCCCGAATCCCCGTGTCCTTTCTGGCTGCACTGTGTTCTTCTCAGCTGTGAAAAACGAGCTCCCTGCTCTACAGGACCCCACTGCCACTCAGACTGCTGTCCCTCACGTCGTTTACGCACCGTCCATCGGAGCAAAGATGGTAAAAGCGGCTTTGAGGAAAACGAAGGTGACATCAGCCTTCCTTGAAGGACAGGCACTGCCCTGGCAGCCTCCACTCGGCCCTCTCCACCCCGGGAGCCCGTCCTGTCCCCGCACCCAGCCCAGGGGCGCACCTGAGGCGTGCCCAGCCCCGTCACCGGGTGCGTCCGCCTCGGCGTCCAGACACCATTCTGCTCCCCTGGCCCTTCTCCCCTCGCCCCTCTGAGTGCAGGTCCCCTGCAGCCGCCAGAGCTCTAAGAGCCAGACTGTGTGGCCAGGAACCGGCGGTGCAGCGAGAGCCTCAAGCACCACGCCCCTGAAGTGACCCATGGGGCCAGAGAAAGGGTGTTTGGTGAATAAGCACCCAGCTTAATCTGGGAAGGAGAATCACAGCATGCACTTACGCTCGCTGGTAGAATTCAGAGTCGCGTCTTGGTAGGCCTTGTAAATGTTGATGAGGGTAAAGTGATCTCCCTCGGGATGTAAAAATGTCTTCCAGCAAGTCAAGGCAGCCGCCTCGGCTCCGCGGGGCAGACGCGAAAAGCAGCTGGGAGCTGTAAGATGCAAAAGGTCATGAGGTCGTCGGTAACGGAGACTTCATGTTAGCGCAGCACTGCCGGGCTCGCTGCTGTTTGTGCAACGGGGGTTCTTACTCTGAATACCAGGCCCTATTTACTTAGAAGTCAAAGGAATTTAGGGAGAGTTGGCACGTTTTTCTCCTTGTTTGCTTTTCTCAGGCCTGCTCAATAAGTCAGTACCCGGCTTGTGTTACAGAGGGACAAGGGCGGGCGCTCAGACGCCAGGCGGGAGACAGGATCAGAACAGAAGGTCTCATGCAGCACAGCCTTTGGTCCGTTCTGCCAGTGAACGAATAAATCTAGACATAAACCAAGATGAACGAAGGTGTTACGAGATAAAAAACACACACACGCAATCATTTGGGGAAGAACACTTCTAGTGACACATTTTTCTTCGGATTTTTCTTGCTTTTTGCTGACTACATCAGCAGAAGCAAACTTGGTATGCTTTCACATGTCTGATTAAGAAAGTCACTAGGTTTAGTCTATAGCCACGCCACCCTGAGCAAGGCTGATCTCATCTGATCTCGGAAGCTAAGCAGGGTCGGGCCTGGTTAGTACCTGGATGGGAGACCACCTCGGAAGACCAGGTGCCGCAGGCATAAAAAATAAAAAATAAGCTGACAAGGTCCTTGCAATCTGTGAGATCAACCAAGGGTTGCCTCGCCTAAAAAAATTCACTAGGTTTAGATTTTTTCATATTAAGATAATTCTTATAATTTTATTCCTTTTTAATCTATTAAAATATTACCCCTTTAAACGGATCTGGCTTAAATCCATACCGGGTGCAGATTCATAAGACGGAACAGTTCTGAAAGAATACCTGTGACCATGGCCGCGATTGTCAGCATTTCATCCACACAGTCAAATTCACAGGATGCTAAGATAGACTTTGAGAGCTGCGGATCGAGAGGAAACTCTGACATGATGATTCCAAATTCAGAGAGATTTCCGTCGTTGTCCAGGGCTGCCAGGTAATCCAAGTCTTCCAAAGCCTGCATCAAGCTTTCCGGGGCTGGGAAAGAAAAAACATCACAAAGTCTCATACGACCGAGACGGAGTAACAGGTACCGAATTTTCCCTCCCACATGGAGGCAACAAACAAAACATAGGAAACAAGTTTGAAGACAACAGCAGGCAATGAAGGGCTGACTGCTGAGTGGGGGACAGAAGGGAGCCCTGTGAGCGCGCAGCTTGCTGCCTTGCGTGTCCAGGCTGTGTGTGGGGAGGGGGACCCAGGTGCAGCCTGCTGGACTGCCTGCATGGTGCAGGTCGTGCTGTGGGTCCCGGGAGGCTAAGGAGCTGGCAGGTCGGAGAACCTGAGAGGAGAGAGGACTCGAGTGGCCTACGAGAGTCCCCTCGACCGGTCACAGAACACACGCAAAACACCAGCCCAGGCCAGGGGAACAGCATCCAGGCTTCGAGGGTCGGTGCCTGGGGCTTGCACATGGTCTAGGGTACCGCCCGCCTATACCAGCCAGACTGGTTCGTGGGGCCCTGGCAGGAAACAGACGGTAACTCTGCCCAGGTGGGCACTGTGCCACTTAACATCCTAAAGCTGGAACCTGGAAGGATCACACTGCATCTCAGGACAAGGCTCAGGGAGGGTTCTAGGAACAAAGATATCCAGTACCCAACACAGTGAAATGCACAGTGTCCAGCATCCAAAACGTTACGCGGCAGGAAAACAGGAAAATAAGATTAAGGAGAAATTAACCAATCAAGACAGACTCCGAACTCACGCAGATGACAGAAATAGTAGACAAGATGTTAAAAGTTAGTTGCCAGCGCAAATACGGACAGAAAACTGATTTTCTCCATCCTTTATTTCTCTTAAGCTTAGATAACATTGATAATGGTGTGGTGTTTATCATATATGCTTAATCTCCACCAAAAAAGATAATACATTTGTTCAAAGAAAGGTATTCTTGCCCTTGTGGAATCAGTTTATATTAAATATGTGTTTCACCTGTCTGCTGTGGTATAGCAATGAAGGCCACACAGAAGCAAATCGCACAGTACAAAGCTGCTGTACTGTCCTGCACAGGAAGCCAGAGGGCTTACGAGAGTTGCTCTCACTGGGCTCAATTCCAACATGTACATGGACGACGGGACCTAAGCAGCGGTGACCTGGGGGCATCTGGGAGTTCAAAGTAACAGACAGTGAAAGTTTACTTATGTGCTGTCCAAACCTTGACCGCTAAGCTACTTGTCAAAACTTTAAGCAAACTGTATAATTTGAAAGTCAGTCACCACTGCAGATCTGATAAAATCCACCCATTCCTATAAAGACAGGACGACAACCCTGGGAGGGGTCACCGCTGTGAGCTGAGAAGGGACTCGCTGGTGCTGCAGGACCCTTTGTCACATCTCCAGCCGTGTTGCTGGGGAAGAGCAGAGCGAGTAACGGGCATGGATGGTTTCAGCCTTCGGCACGTGGACTGCGAGCACAAGAGCAGTTCCTGGGAACAGCACGTGTCGGGCCGAGGGGGCTGTAAGAGGGAGCCCACGGCAAACCTGCCGAGAACGCAGACATCTGCCGGAAGACTCGAAAGCACAGCTTTAATCCTCAGCGGAGAGGAAAGAAGTTCAGCTTCCCTGTTGGCGATTTCTCTCAAGACTCCATTCTGAGAAGAGCGCGGCCCGCAGGAGGTTCCTGGCCATGTTCTCGTCTTGGACTTCCTAAGACACCCGGTTTCCTTACGTAATTCACTGCTGCTTAGCTAGTTGGAGTTGCACTCTGGGACCCTGCACGCAGAATTCTGAAATGCACCATGACAGTAAATGCCGTGACAAAGGAAGAGTATACGCACTCAGGGGCGGGACGGAGCTGGTGGGGAACAAACGGTGACCATCACGCTGACGAGGTGCTCAGCGTGCGGCAGGAACAGGCACTGGCTGCACGGGCGAGCAGACGGACACAGAGAAACAGGGACAGCTGGAGAGGGCGGAAGGAGAAAATGGAGGTGCCGGTGCCGACGGGTTTAGCCCGGGGACTTGGCATCGTGTACACTGAGGAGTCCGCAGAGGGAGATGTGGAAGAACCCACAGATGGCTCTGGTTTGACGGCGGACTCTGAAAAGTCTTGGGACTTTTGGGGAGTAGGATTAGGGATCTGGCTCTGAAAAAGGCAGGAAAGGCTTCTTGAAGTTTGTTTCACAGGGACATGCTCACAAGACCTGCCATTTGCCCAGCTCCCACTCCTCTATGGTGTGCACAACACTTCTGCATAAACACCCCCCTCTGAACCTCTTAATAACGCCATGAAATGCGAGGGCAGACGCTCCAGCCTCAAGCACAGAAGAGAGAACGGTGAGGGACGCGCCAGAGCCAGGCCTAGCCAGCCTGTCTCCTCGGCTGTAAAATGAGGACTTGAACCCAGGCCTTTCGCCGGCAGCGTCCACTGTATCCGGTGATGCCAACACAGCCGCCGCTGGACGCCTCTCTTCTGGCTGCAGGCGCGATGCTCTGCTGTCGGCGACCGTGGCTTCTCAGAGGTGCCCAGGTGCTGCTTCCTGCACCGCACAAAGCTGTCCTCCGTGAGGCGGCTCCGGCCCGCGAGTCTTGGGTTTCAGAGTCCAGGCAGAGGTTCTGCAGGTGATGACCGCTGCACAGTTTACTATTTTGCCGGTCACTTTCTCAGGGGCCTACACTATGCTTACCTCGACTCTGAACGAACTCCTTAGGTCACGTGCACGTTCAGATGAAGAAACGGGAGAGCTACTGAATCACAGAAGCGCCCGTTACCCAGCTCCGGAGCGCGAGCCGGGCCTGGAGCCCCGGCGGTCCCTAAAAGCCTGAGCTTTCCGTATGGCCCTGGCTCTGGGTGACCCTCTGTCCTGGTGCGGCGAGGATGCCCCCAACCCCACCCTTCACCCAAGCGCAGTCATGAGCAGCGTCCCCGTTCGCTCTCCAACGTCTTGGCTTGAATAGTAAGTCACACGGTCACTGGGCCAGCAGGAGCCCAAGGGGCATCGAGAGCCGACACTGCTTCCATTCTCTGCCTCTTGAAACCTCTCCCAGGTTCCGTTTCCACTTCCCATAAGATCACTTCGCCTTCCAAGGTCCCCGTAAACTGGCTCTGGAGTGGATCTGGCACGTCTGCCGCTTTCACGCTCCACCCTGGCCATCTGCATTAGCAGTAACGTTGTGTGGCCTTGAGACGGATAACAGCGCAGCCTTCACTCGTTTGGAGACCCAGACTGGGTTCCCGTTAGAGGACCGCTGGCCCCGGAGCTCCTCGGGCTGAGCCACCACACAGCCCTGCTGCGGGCAGAGGGTCTGCGGCGAGGCCCCTGGCGAGGGCCACTTCCCTCCATTCTCCTCATGGTGCAGACTGTCACGTTCCGAGGCCCTTCTCTAAACTTCGGAACAGAAGCACGTGCACTGGAGTGAGCGCACGCGCCAGGCTGGCAGTCCGCGTGGGATTCGAGAAGGTCGTGACTCACTGGGACGGGCACCGCCAGCACAGAGCACGCCCCTGCAGGGTCTCGAGCCCGGCTCCACCAGCGCCACGCTGGCCCCTGCGGTGCCTGCCATGCGCCACCTGCACGCTTCCCGCTTCCTGAGG
>NW_011888892.1:2154631-2158303 GCF_000151845.1 Pteropus vampyrus
AGGGCCATTTGCCCGCAGATGTTCCCACCAAGAAGCTCTACCGTGGCCAGGGCTCTGCGTTTCCTCTCTCGGTTTCAGCCTCCCCTTCTACACTCCGCTGCCCTTCCCGGCTTCCAGGCCGCAGGCTCCCTACGCTCCGCTGGCCACAGCAGATGGCTTTCCAGTGTCAGACGCTCCGCTGGCCGACGGCGCACAGTGTCTGAATAGGTGCGCCCGAGGGCTTTGCTGTTGTTGTTAATCACATTAGAGAATGTTTACCTCACATGGGGAAATGCTTCAGTAGAACCAAATCCCATGCTTGCTCACCCTACCCAGTGCCACTTACTCTCAGGAGTGGGGTCGGGCACCAGTAAGAGGCGACGCGTCAGCCCCACGCCCTGCCCGTGCGCGAGCAGAGAGCTACCTGGTCTGTTCATGAGGTCGCAGTGGCCCAAGCCTGCAATGTCTACCCGCTTCATGAAGAGCACCATGCTGGTTAAGTTGGCTTCCTGCATCTCGGCTGCCTTCAGTGGCCGCATGTCTTTGGTGGCAAATTCTTCCGAGTACAGACAGAAAAGTTTTCCTGGAAGAAAGCAGGGGAAATGGCTCTAATGTCCATGTTGCCGGCGGACACATCAGTCACTCTGTGTCTGTCGAGCTACCTGACGATGATGAGCCGAGAATCTGCTTGCGTGTCTCCGCCTGGCTCTGGCTGATGGGCTGCATGACAAGTGAGCTTGCCCTTATTCTCGGGTTGTACACCTTTAAACGGAAAGAGCATCTTTAGCATCAGACCACTCACGATGCGGCAGACTCGCTGTGTGCAGCCCTTTACCTCATGAAATGCTCTGCTACAGGCTCCCTGTCTATACAATATTCATTACTATTTCACTTGCTTGAGATGGAAACTCTCAGTGCTTTGATAAATGGATTTAAAGGTTGACTGCTTTCATTGTGGCTTCAATAAATATGGGACCTCTATCATTTGCTGAAATACTAGTGTTGTCACTTCTCAGTGTGACACTGGTGAATGATGACATACTCGTATGCCACCTGCAGAAAAGGATTATCGCCTGACAGTGCTGCTTCTTCAAGGTTCTACTCTTAACGGACTGTGACCTCAGTGGCCTCGCCTTTACGGCTAAGCTGAGCTCTTCCAGGCACACCAGCTGGTACGGAGAGTGCACGTGGCACTAACGCTGAATTCCCTTACGGGTCATTTAGGGGGCACTACCCGGGGTTCTCTGAAGGGTGGGCTAATTCAATAAGATTGGCCCAGACTGGTTCCCAGGAAACCTTCCCAATGGTGGGAACTGCTCTGTCATAGTAAGACGAGGGTGTTTAGGACACCCACAGTTTCCTGGAGGGATGAAAGCTGCATAACAGCTAATAATGCTAAGCGGATCGATACTTGGGTAGGTTTGTTTTTTTCTTAAATGCTATGATTTCTCAAGTTCAAGTGTCTTTGCGAGTCTGAGACAGCCTATTTCTATTTTTCCTATTTTTTTAAATTTAAAGGCAGTGATAAGAAATAACATATTTTTTAAAAATTTAGGCTGGAATTCTATCATCTTATAAAGCCGAAATCGTCTCAAATTAAAGTCAGGGTACTTGTAACTCATTTCCAATAAATTACCGAGGGAAGATGCTAATTACTTTGATAAATGGGCTACCAAAATACTTAGTACGTAAGAAAAGCTGAGTTTAGGAGTCAAACAATTTGCTTTGCTAGTACTTTAGCTAAAGAAAAAACACTGAAAGAAGAACCATCACCTTTATGCTTCCATACACTTCCTCTCACACCTCGATCTGTTTCCAGACCACCAGCACGCTAACGAAGGCAGTAACACGTGATCAGGACCTTCGTTACTGGCTGCAGTAATTCTTTGTATATACGACAAGCACAGAAAATGCCCAGATCGTGCAGTTCATCCTCACTTTCTGGTCAAGAAAATGGTAAGAATCCAAGAAACTGACCCTCGACAGTTACCAGCCCAGGTGTCTTGGACCCGCTCGATGATAACTACCTTTCTTCTTTCCACGCCCACGTCGATGACAAATCTGACTGCGTTGCTCCAGATCAGAGACTCTCCAGAGCTGGCCGTCAACACCACTCTTCTCTGATAAACGTGGCATCTTTTTTCTGTCTCCTCATTTGGCTTGAACAACGCACATTTCTCTTTTGGATACAAAGGGACCACCACCAGCTCACCGAGGTCTGGGTTTAAGTTGGATCCTTCTTGACAGACGATTTCGTAGGCTTTTTCAATATCCTAAAGTAAAAAACAAAACAAAAAACCCCACCGTCGTCCATGAGAAAGTACATTACAAACAACTTCTACTTTTTTAAGGTCCAAATGAAAACTATAGGCAAAGGCTGCATAATATATACAGAGAAAGAAATATCTGTGCTGCTAAGTGTATCATTAAATTAGAAAAGATGTAACTGGATGAGAACCTTTCTTTGGGGGAAGTTAAATATAATAAACAATTTCATCAGTTTTGGTCCAACATGGTTTTCTCCTTGTGCAATGTACTAGCTTCCCTTATGCATCCATCCTGTTTTTATAGCTTGTTGCAGTTTCTCAGATCCATTAACGATGGCAGGTAAACAAGTTACTGTCACCTCGGTGATGACGCACCACTGTGCTTTAATGGTAGCGGAACTAAGAACTGTAAAACAATCTCTAGACTTCCAATAACAGCATATACACAGACACATTCTGCAGTCAGTCTCTATCTAGGTCATTCTGAAAATTATTTTTACCCATTAGCACTTCAAAATGGCAGAAAGGCAATGAAGTAGGGAGATATTCACTGCTATTTTACATCTGTACATGATTCAGGCATTTAGAATTACTCTTTAAAAATGTTTCACTGTCGAATATAGCAGAAAAAAAAGGTAAATTATTTTGCTCTACAACTAAATATAAGAAATTGTGCAAAAAACTCAAACAGCAAGGCATTTAGATAGTTATTTTTCATTTTCTCAAATCACTGGTTTTTTAGAACCTCATATAAAAAAGATATCACTTAATGTAATTCTTATACCTTTTTAATGTTTCCAAAATTTCTACCTTCTACCTAACTAGCAAAATAGAAGGAGCGGCTTTTCATTTCATTAGTCGTTAGAGTTCGCTAAAAATCTAAGAAAGACAGCTTCCCATGACTTGTGGTTTTTATTAAGACTACTCTGTTTTCCGTTGCTCCAGCTCACTCCTTCCTTCCACACCATTTGCAGAAAGGGACTTCATTCAAGCGTTTTGTAGGAAGACAGATCTGCCTAGGAAAATTGCAAGGCATCACAGCTCACCTGGGTGAGCCGTTTGAAAGTTGTTCCTGAGCTGCTGAGTCCCAGGAAGCAGGGACAGAGGCGGCCCCCTCGGGCTCCACAGGACCAGGCATCCAGAACACTCTGCTCGGGCTTCCCCTTTCTGCCCAGAGTTGGTTTACTTGGGACAGATTTTCACCAAAGAGCATGACTATTGATGGTAATGAATAAAAACTTGCCAAATGGAATAATGCCAGAACTGCTTCTCCATCTTTATCACTCTGATCGCTTCTTCAGCATTTAACGTGAGGGTAGCTTAGATGGGACATTAAAGGAGCGTACGGGGACGAGAACAGTTGCTGGAGCTGCGTCTCCCTGCACCTCAGCCTCACAGGGACATGCGTGCCTTCCCCCACGGCCAC
>NW_011888892.1:2159863-2172226 GCF_000151845.1 Pteropus vampyrus
GTCATTTTCAAAATTTTAAGACTCCACGAGACTGATGATTATTTAATAGGAAATGAAATGCCTTTCCGGTCTGACTTCGAGGAAGATTATTTAACTTTCTAAGCCCTGGGATTTTTATCATTTCTACTGTTTCTACTACCAGCCTAGGTGAAAATGCATCTTCTAGAGCCTGACGATTTAAAAGTCACTATGCCATTAATTACAGCTTATGTTAAACTTACAAGAATCAAATAATCTAAGACCATCTACTCCCTTCCCCCCAAACCTGTTATAAGATTTATTTCCAAAAATCCATTTTGGAATGTTTGCATACTCATCCTATCAGTCTTAATTATACTTTTTTTTCTCCCTAGCGATGAATGTCTTGTTTTTCACCTGGCGATTCTAACTTTCAAATGGTTTAGACTTCTCATTTTGCCCTTTTTCCCTTCCTTAGGCTTCACCCAGTCATACTGAGAACCTCTGATTGCTTTCATAAATTCTTCTCCTATCTCCTTCAGCACTTTATAACTTTCCTCAGGGCTTTCTTGGACACCTTGAATCATACAGGGTTAGGGAATGGTGATAGACGAAATTACTATATTAGTTAGTAAATAGAAGATTTACTATTCAGAATACTGTATAACCCACACACACAAACTTGGTAAATATGCTAAGTTATCATCCATTGGAGACTCTACTGCATTTCTGGAGTCAGGTAAAATCTGTCCTGAGAAAACTCTAACGTTCCCAAGGCTAGGAGGATCGGTCACCCTTTATGCACCGAGTATAAAACAATAAATACTCCTGCAGGTAGTTTAGAAAGCATGCGAACACTTAAGAAAAGGCCGTGGCAGAGAGCAGCGATGCTTGTCGGTGATCAGCTGGTGCCTCGGCCAATACTGAACAACTTCCTGCTTTCTGGGTAATCGCTGGAATCGCTACATATTTGGGACATGGTCTAAAAACTAGTGCTTTCATTCTCTGAGTGAGGTGATAGGTAGGGAAAAAAGACCAGAAATCAGTCCCTAAGATGAAAGATCTGATTTTTGAGATCATAGAGGCTTTTAGATTCAGCCAACAGAGCAGAGAAGGTAGGGTCAGTGTGGCTGTAAGAAAAAAAAAAAAATGCAACCCCAAATGGCACCCTGACTGTATCAAAGCAGTAACAGGTACTTGGTTATACATTTCCAATTGTTCTTTTGAAAAGACATTTTCGAGAATCCCAGTTAAGAGTTTTCTCATTCCTCTTTTTGAGAAAAGGAGCCGCAGTGTGGGAGACAGCCTGCCGGGGGGGCTGTAAATCACACTGTTCCGCCTCATACCCCACTGACTGCGTGGGAACACCTGTGGGAACTTCGTTTCCGCTCCGGCAAACGCCCCGACCCTCGGGAGGCGGCGAGAGTGCGGTGTGGCGGGCGTCGGCCTCCTCTGAGACACAGTCTCCTGGGCACAGCCAGCGCTGGCATGGGGCGGGGCGGGTGGGCGGGGGCCGGCTCTGGAGATCGGTCCTGTAAACTCCAAGGATGCGTCACCCATTCTTTGTTTTCACTAGATGTGACTCTAGGACCGCCTCCCTGTTGCCCTGCAGCCCGGGTTTTATTTACCCTGTCGTTTCTTCCCACGTGCGGAGAGAGAGGCGAGGAGGGACCCCACATGCCCACTGAGAGCTCTACGCTGGACACTCAGAGCATCCCCACCAGGGTTCAGGGGTCAGTAAGAACGCGTATCGCCCAGTCAGGTGAGAGTGATACTTACTTGTTCACAGGCCAGAAAGACCACAATGTCACCCTGCTCGCCAGAGTGGTGAATTTCAAAGATAAGGTGTACGACAGACTCAAAAGATTCCTTTTGAGCCCCACTGAGGTACACGACCTCCACTGGGTGCTTATTTTTCACTTCGATGAGAGGCACGTTTCCATAGAAAGAGCTGAGTTTGCTGATCAGGGGAGGTGAGGAGTTAATCACGAGCTTCAGTTCCGGTCTCGCTAGTAAGACATCTTTAAGCAGTCCAAGGAGCACGTCGGTCGCGATGCTCCTTTCGTGTGTGTCATCTAAGATGATGACCCCATAGCTACCCAGAAAAGGATTGGACATCATTTCTCTTTGCAACATGTCATCGGTACAATACCTACAGGGAAGAAACATTAGAGTTAGAGCACTTATGAGACATCCCACAAAAACTCCTAACGTCAACAAAATAACTCTCCTATATCTGTTTCTCTAAATCAGGAGTTCTAAATCTTTATTGGGGCAAAATTCCTTTAAGTTGCTAAAATCTACAGCCCTTTGAAACTGAAAAACAGACAGAGGCAAACGTTAAACAGTTTGCATACATTCACAGGCTTCCCAAAGACTACTGCAGAACTGAGATTAAAGACCTCTGCCCTAAATGTTTATTACAGATATTAACAAGAGCTATAGTTAGCATTTGCCCTGAGCTTTTTAAACGAAAACCAGTATTACAAAATACCCTTGCAGGTAAGCGTTTTTCCCTCTTTCATCAAAAGAAGAATTTTGAGTCAAAGCACACACTTTTCAAAGAAAGGCTACGAGCGTGACTCTCTTGTCTTGGGCTCATGGCCCAGCTAGCCCGCTAGGAGGACTCTGTTGGTGGCACTTTGTGGGACACGACAGCACCAACATGTTAGTGTCAACAAGTTTGAAATCTCGCCCAAATAATAACCAAACAAACATCTAAAATGTTTGAGGGCAGCACACAAATTGGCCAGCATTCCTGGAGAGGGCAGGTCAGTAGTGATTTCAGTGGACTTTTCTAGGAGTCTTGGGATATTTTTAAAAACAATTTATTATTTATTCTTATTAAAATAATTTATTATTATCGATCATCCAGTGCCGGGCAAACATCTTCTTTCTGAAATTACTTACATATTTACCTATTCCTTCAAGAAACCAATCCTAGAAGTTTTCTACCCAGTTAAGGTATTTATTTTATTTGTCCTTGTACATGGCAGATCTGCAACTGCTATTCTGAGACAGGCCCACCAGCAAGGCTGGCCCTGGGCTGGCACTGGGGACCGAGGTTTGGGAGGGCTCGCCACCACAGGACTGACAGTGGCTCACAGCGCTTGCTGCTGGCACGGCCCGCTTTCCTCTCGGGAGTCTGGAGCTGGGGAACGCAGCAGGCAGGGGATGCCTGCGTGACCAGCAATGACGAGTACCCTGGGCACAGGGTCTCTGGGCGGGTAGTGTTCTGCGCACGTTGACACAACTCATGGCCGGAGGGTTCGCGTGTCCTGTGTGACTCCACTGTGAGGGCTCCGGAAGCTGGTGCCCAGTTTCTCTGCACGTCGCCCCTGCATGATTCCCTTTGCTGATTTTGCTTCGTATCCTCACACTGCAGTAAATCTGAACTGTGAGTTAACTGTATGCTGAATCTTATGCGTCCTGAAAAGTCGTCGGAACTGCGGATGGCCTTGGGAGCCCTAATGCAGTCCCCATTAACCAAGAAAGAAAGATATGAAGAAAACAAACATTTGGCTAATTCCTGCACTAGGAGCCAGGAACTGTGCTGGTGCAACATCTCATTTAACCCTCGGATTAATCTGCAAGGCAGGTATTACTACCCCGTGTTTATCGACAAAGAAATGGCTTGGGAAAGGCCAGTACCCTGGCCAAGTCACAAAGCCAGAGGGAGAATCAACATTCAAACCCGAACAACTCTTACACCCCACGCCACGTCAAATTCCAAAGACCGCTTCCGCGGCCTCCGTGTTTCGGTGGTGAAGTCCACGCGCCCCCTCTGCACCGGTACGGGGCCAGAGCGTCCGCTCCCTGCCTCTCTGCACACTGTTCTCATCCTGCACCTTCCCAAACAAGCATCAGCTGCTGCTGATTCCTTTTCTCAAATTTAAAAAGTAGTGTGTACGTATATATACTAAATAGTGTGTGTGTATACATATATTTACACATACTAAATACTACAGTTTACACTTTGTATGAGATGCAAACAAATGAACAGAGATGCATCTGAAATCTAGCTTGCAGGTCACCTTTTGCTGAGGTGACTAGCGAGGTATAATGAGATAAGCTACTACTGCCTCTTGTCTAAGAACAAATTATTTTAACCCATGGTACTTCCTTAATGCTAGAAATTAAATCTCTTTTCTCTCCTCAGCAAAAGTCATCCAAACACTGACCTTGTAGGAAGAAACGCTCTTTGCCAGGTGAGGGAGGAATGCGTGTTATGTAAATGGATCCAGGCTTAATTAGAAAGGGAGGCGATGGGGCCTGATTCAAAACTCCGTAGGACTCAGCAAGCAAGGCCTGGCCTCCCGAGGATCACGGCATATTAGAGGAACGCCATGGCTCGATCCCAAAACACGGTGCAAACTCTCGACTTCCTCTATAACGTGGAGATCTTTTTCTTACCTTTACGTTAATAAGATCGTGGGTACGCTGTTACCGATAACTATGTAAAAAAGATATGTTGCCAAGGTTTGGGGAAATGTAGTTTAAATTTTAATTTCCTAACATTAAATTTCTGAAAGCTAAGAATATAAAATATAGAAAAGATTTACTAATATTATAGAAAAGGTTTGCTAATATTTTCTAAAATTAATGTACATCGGATGTGACCTTAACTGAAAATGTGAGTAATTTAAAAGTCTGTGTTCTAGAGCAGGGGTCCCCAAGCCCTCGGCCGTGGACTGGTACCGGTCCGTGGTCTGTTAGGAACCAGGCTGCACAGCAGGAGGTGGGTGAGTGAGCGAAGCTTCATCTGTATCTGCAGCCGCTCCCCAGCGCCAGCATCATTGCCTCAGCTCCAGCTCAGATCATCAGGTGTTAGATTCTCACAGGAGCACCAGTCCCTGGTGCCAGAAAGGTTGGGGACCGCTGCTGTAGAGGGTCCACATTTTGAAATCTATGTGTCACTCTACAAGATACCTTGATAGTTCAGAAAAACTATATTAGGTATATAATATTCAGGTATCTACTATCTCAAAAAAGGCCAGAAAAAAGCTTAAAGAATTAATACTAAGTTGTTATATATAGCATCCAATAAAAGGGTAGTAGACACAAAGATCAGATTTACTAAGTGCCGCTTACGTGCCTAATGGATTAGATACTAGGGGGTTACAAGAAAATGAAAGATCGCATTAAATATAGAATACTGCCTTTTATAATCAAGTCAACCTTAAATCCTCCATGTAAGTAGCTATTCAATCTGAGCTTATTAAAAAGTACGGCTAGCATACATCTTCAGGAAAACAAATCCAGTTCTAATTTACCCTTATGATTACAAAAGCAGTAGCTAACATGTACACGTCACCCACACATATCAGCTCAGTTAGTCCTTACAACAGCCCCATTTTACAGACAAGGAAGCTTAAGCACAGAGGCGGCCAGGAGACCTGTCCAGGCTGTGAGTGAGCAGGTGGCACAGACACTCACTTCACAGCCCCGTGGCCTCCTCTCTGGAGCACAGGAGACCAGGAGGAACATAAGACATAGTTTCCGTTATCACGGGGGCTTCTCAATGGCTTTGGCCTCTTTGCTGCGACTCAAACCCTGTTAACAACAACTCAGAGTGTCTGCTGACCCTGCACTGGCTGGGGTGTCAGGGCAGAAAAGAAAGGATGGTGTCCCAGCAGCAAGAGTAGCCATCAAGTGACGGCAAAAGATAACGAACAGGACCAGGCGGTCAGCCAAGGCAGAAGGAAGGCGACCCTGCAGTGGCCGGAGCCGGCCCCTCACTTTCACCTTTGAAGGTGCCCTGTGGTCGGCCCCCCACACCTGAAAGCTCTTTCCCAGAGTAAGCAAGGAATACCACATGCAGGTAAGACGAACAATTTCAATAAAGTACAGTCTTTCCTTTGCCCCAGGAATGAGTGTGTGGGGGATGGGGGTGGGGGGCTCCCCATAAAACGATGCCACGAAAGCCGAGTCCCAACATGTAACAGATGTTTAAGGGTGAGAAGTGTCTCTGACTTGCTCTGACACAACTACTGGACTTCTCCACACTCATTTATCTTTCCGTGGCACGCGCGTGTGTGTGAGATCCATGTTAAGTAAGACAGAACACTGAAATATTTCATTTTAAAAGTGGCTCCATCCAAGAGTCCTTTCCAAAGTCTAGATGGCAGTAAAGATATAAAACTACATATATGAACGTGAGAATCTAATCGGGGCTGTCCTCTAAGGAAAACCATGGCCACTCGAGAGGCTACTTCAAAATGCAAGGATAAAGAATGACTCTGCCAAACTCAAGGACCCTTCAGCTTTTCAGGGCTGTACGTCTTGGTCTGGCCAACTCTTCACTAGTTTGCAAGCTCCTAAGCAGAAAGGAGGCGCTTACATTCCATCCGTGTCACTCATGGACCATTTGCATAATAAGTAGCTTACAAATATATATTAAGCTGATGACTTGAGGACATCATGGCTATACATAGCAGGTTACCTACCTTTGAAAAGCTCAAGTGCTGTTGGCCGGAAGAGTCCCCTATGGTGTAACATTGGCCTGAAGACAACGTCTTCTATTTTTAAAGATAAACACTTGCAGGAAAGCAGCTGAGAACAAACCAAGTGTGTCATCTGGGCTTTCTGAATAGGAAAAGGACTGCCCCAGAGTCTGTAGCAGCTAGCCAGAACAGGACACCACTCCTTCCCTCCATGGGACAAGCATGCCAGGGGCTGGGGACATAAGTATGCAAAAAAACGCTCCTGCTATACTGTACTATGCTGCACGATCCTGCTACGCTATACTATACTACACTACACTATACTACACTACACCACACTATATTATACTACACTATACTATACTACACTGTACTATACTACAGCGCACTATACTGCACTATACTATACTATACTGTACTATACTATACTGTATCCTGCTACGCTATACTATACTACACTACACTATACTACACTACACCACACTATATTATACTACACTATACTATACTACACTGTACTATACTACAGCGCACTATACTGCACTATACTATACTATACTGTACTATACTATACTGTATTATATTATACTGTACTATACTGTACTATACTATACTACACTATACTATACTACACTACACTATACTTATTATGCTGCACTATACCACAGTGTACTATACTATTACTGTACTATACTATACACTACACTATACTATACTATACTGTACTATATAACAGTGTATTACACTGTACTATACTATACTATACTGTACTATACTATACTATACTGTACTATATTATATGTACTATACTACACTACACTATACTATGCTATACTAGTGTATTACACTGTACTATACTATACTATACTGTACTATACTATACTATACTGTACTATATTATATGTACTATACTACACTACACTATACTATGCTATACTACATTACGCTATACTATAGTACACTATACTATACTACACTACACTATACTTACTATGCTGCACTATACCACAGTGTACTATACTATTACTGTACTATACTGTACTATACACTACACTATACTATACTATACTGTACTATATAACAGTGTATTACACTGTACTATACTATACTATACTGTACCATACTATACCACACTACACTATACTATACTGTACTATACTATACTATACTGTACTATACTATACCACACTACACTATACTATACTATACTATACTGTACCATACTATACTATACTATACTATACTGTACTATATTATATGTACTATACTACACTACACTATACTATGCTATACTACATTACGCTATACTATACTACACTGTATTATACTACAGCGCACTATACTGTACTATACTATACTGTACTATACTGTACTGTACTATATTACACTGTACTATACTATACTATACTATACTATACTATACTATACTATACTACACTACACTATACTACACTATACTATACTGTACTATACCACAGTGTACTATACTGTACTATGCTGCACAATCCTGATATGCTATACTGTACTACACCACATTATACTACACTACATTATACTATACCACACTATACTACACTACACTGCACTATACTAGTGTACTATACTGTACTGTACTATACTGTACTATACTATACTGTACTATACTGTACTATACTATACTACACTACACTACCCTACAGTGTACTATAAAATACTGCGATGCTACGCTATCCTGTACTGGATGGTGGCGCACTATCCTATACTGCTTTGCTACACTGTACTTACTACTCCGCCCCATTACAGTGGAGCAGAGCTTCCTCAATGGTGTGCCGTGCAAACAGATTACAGGTAGATTACAGGTGTGCAGGCATACTGCTCCCGAGATGCTGGCCTCCTCAGCCCCTGGAGCGGTCAGCCAGCGCCTGGGGCAGCTGAAGCCCTTAGGATGGCCGCCTCGGGCTGCGAGCAGCGGTGCCCCTTTCCCCGAGGTGCTTAAGATGCTCCCACCTTCTTTATGGGCTTTGATATGAAACTGCTGGAGAAACACTGGCCAGAGCAGTGATTTTTTTTCACTGATTTTTTTCAGTGATTTTTGCCAGCCACACAGGCAACCCGTATGGACCCATCCTGAGGGGGCGTTAGAGAAGCACAGGCCTGAAGCGCTTTGGGGCCAACCTAGCCAGTCATAACTTCTCCTGGGCATCATGGGGTGTCACGGGAGAAGTTTGGACAAGGAATCCCTGCTGACACCAATGTGGACAGAACTGGTGCGTGGCAGGCTGGCGACGGAGGCCAGTCATCATACACATCACAGATGCTGAGAGTGCAGAACACAAGACCACATTCTTCTAGAATCGCGGCACCATGCCAGGGGTGGTGGGCGCAGCAGGTGAACCCCCAGACCAACCTCAGGATGGTTTCGCTCGTACAGCAGTTCTCAAAAGGGATCACGTAGCCGACTTCGTGGCCAATGTTCACATCCATCTCGTCCGCCACCCGCAGGGCGAGCTGGACGGCCGTCTGCTTGTGGGCCTGTGTGCACACTACGCCCCCGTGCTCATAGTGGACGGAGAGGCAGTACTCGGCACACCACTGCGGGACCTGCGACGGGGAGAAACGACACAGGCTCAGCTCCCGCCGGCAACACAACCAAACCGGGGGTTCGCCTCCCATCTTTTCGTTCACCAGGGAATCGCCAGCGGGCTGCAGTACATCTCACTGAGATTCTAGACAATCTATGTGTATGCAGAGTTATTGCTAGTCAAAAAAGTTAAGAATAAAAAGGAATTAAAGTTTGACTCCTAGACGAAAAAAAGGCAGATACCAATAAAAAGCAAAATAAAGAAACTATTTTAACCTCAGCTATGTTTCTTAAAAAGCTAATGTATTTATGGATTATTACATTCTTCAGGTTATAAGAAAGCTCCACTAAAAATATGGCTTCTGATATCAACTATTGTGTTTTAAGAATGTAAATATTAAATAGTGTTTAGGTGAAAAATACAGACTCAGAATTAAAGCATGTACATTTAAATCCGAATGAGCATAACAAAATAAGCAGATGAAGCTACCTAACACTTCCCTGGTGATAAACACTAACTGGCATTTATCATCTAAACACAGTGAAAAATAGGCCCAGTGAGATAATCAACCAATCCACCCAGATTTGGAAAGAGCCAATGGCAAGGCAGCTCTGGAGTTACTTACTTTAAAAGTCCTTTTCTTAAAAATGTATTATGGATCAATTGATTTTTACCAAGTTCATTTGTGTAAGAAATATTACAGCAGAAAGTCATGAGTTCATTTGTCTGCTATAGTCCTAAGGCACCATCAATCAATCATGCTTTGTTACATGTATTTTTAAAATAAATCATTCCAAGAGTGTTTTTTAAATAGATTTAAAGTATTTAAGAGTTTTAATATTTAATTATCTTGAGATCTGCTATTTACGAGGCCCATCATGGAATTCTCAGATTTTAATCCTCACTGCAATTTGAAACATTAACAGAATTTACCGGAAATCATAAGTACCTCCGAAATGAAGGGCTGCTGTGAATTTCAAATTCTCTAAAAGTGCAAATGTAGCTCCTCCATTTTAAGACAGGTGTCAGCCTTGTCAACAGCTTGAAAACTAACAGTGATGACTCAGTACTCACTTTGTTCTATGAAAAACGAATGTTTAAGATGCCGCGCCCAGGAAATCTGGAACCAGGGCGCGACACGGGACGTGAGAGGCACCTGAGGGCAGAGCCAGCACCTGTGGGCCCCGTGGGCCACCACTCTGTTACGTGTAAGTCTCAGTCTCGCTAAGCTTCAGTTTCCTGCCCTGTAAAACGAGTTGGATGGGTGAGAGTAACCCTTCCAGTCTGAGCTCCCGGGCCATTTTCTCCCAGGCTGTGACCCTGGCAGGGGACCCCAGAGTGGACCTCCAGACGTCCTCGTGTGGGCCACGCTGCCAGCAGAGGCTGGTCTGTTCCTGATGCTCACCCAGCACCCACGAGAACAGGAGTCTGTCTTAGTCACCAGATAATCCCAGAACTCAATAAATATTTGTTTGATGGACAAATCTATTACTCATGCTTTCCATAAATATTTTTAAATTGTGTGATTCTGTGTACTTTGAGCTGCTTCACGATCACCAGATCGCCTAACTGGGAAGTCATGTGTGCGCATGTGTGTATGTGGAGAGAGAATAACAAAGCAAATGCAATAAAATGCTAACATCTGGGGAATCTGGGTGAACAACGTATGGAAAATTTTTGTACCATTTTTGCAACTTTTTTGTGAGACTAAAATTATTGCAAAAGAAAAACTAATAATTTTAAACTTGGCGTTTGTCCGCAGAAATCAGGGAAATCATTCAGTTTTCATCTTTACATCCTTATGACAAACTGAAATAATTCATTTAAATAATAATTCATCATCACAAATAACAAGTCATAATGAACCCTTGATATTGGCAACTATAAGTTAAAGAAAAAAAAAAAACACCTATCATCCATCCCGCCTCTCTTCAAGTTACGTTTAAAACCAGTAAGCCTCAGAGCTAATAAACAATTTGGGAGTAGTAGTGTGTGGTGGGAAGTATTCTCATAATTTCAGCTCAGAAAGTCAGGACATATTAGTTGGACAAATTATCAAGTGCCCCTGGGCCATAGTGTCATCATCTGAAAAGTGGAGGGATTCGATCACATTATCTCTGTGGCTATTATAATTCTTACATCATAAGAACCTAGAAATAAATTTCATAACAAAATACTGCCTGTAAGGGTAAAATAAAGACTTCAGTAAAATCAAAATGCAGCGGTCCCCAAACTTTGTGGCACCAGGGACCGGTGCTCCTATAAGAATCTAACGCCCGATGACCTGCGGTGGAGCTGAGGCAGTGATGCTAGTTCTGGGGATACAGACACAGATGAAGCTTCGCTCGCTCACCCGCCTCCCGCTGTGCGGCCTGGTTCCTAACAGGCCATGGACTAGACCGGTACTGGTCTGCAGCCCGGGGGTTGGGGACTCCTGAAAAGGTTCAAATATAACAACAAACCAGACAGTAAGTATTCATTAACTATCTACCCTAATTCTTTCCTCCTCATTAAACCCTGAAATGTGTGGCCACTCAGTTATGTCTCATAGTCAAGAAAATAAGAGTTTCCTTGTCTTCTGAATCTCTGTAGCTTCACCAGCTTCACCGATAAGCACGTCCAAACATCTTGATTATCAGACTGCGGAGCATGTAAACATGGCAGGAAAATCCCCAAAACTATGCCAGGCAAATAACATCTATCACATCTTTTAAAATATAATATGTGCGCTAGGATAATTTAAACAGATTTTTTGCTACTATTCTAGAGAAAATTCAATAGTCCACTAAACACGATTCATATCCACAGAAGTATTATTAACTGTTACTCATCTGGCTTGAGTATGTAAAATCAGGCAATTGTCATGGCTGAATTGCTAAACTCTTGTTTTTCTGGGTTAAATAAGATCATTATTCAAACAGAACACTATGCTGTGACAGTGACATTATTTAAGTAATAAAAAACGTACCACACACAAAGCGAACGGTTTTTTTGCGATGGAGACTCACCTGAGAACTCTTGCCACACTTGGCATCTCCTGAAATGATCACGATCTGATTTTGAAGCAGATTCTCCATAAAGGAGTATTTCTCTTTCCATATTGGAAGAGCTTCTCTTTCCTTCAGGAGTTTATAATAACGAGATGAATATGGCAACCCATCAAAAGGGTTGAGTTCCAAATCCTCACAGGCCAAAAGCCCCTCCTCGTCCACGTCACTGGAATCAAGAGATTCAGGAAAATAGCGTTTTTCAGAGGAAGAGTTTGGACGCTCCAGTTCGTCTTCCATCTTGTTCCAGAGTGAGCTCAAGCAGCCGGCATTCTACTTCTCCTGCAGTAACCCACCACAAAAGGGCTGGATGTCCACTTATCCGAACGCGGATATCCCGATCTCTAAGACTTC
>NW_011888892.1:2173436-2179282 GCF_000151845.1 Pteropus vampyrus
CACTTAAATTCCTCTTTTACAGCACCCCACCGACGGCGACTGTGGCTTTAGACTGTGAGCGGGCTCAAAGGGCTGGCTCTTTCCTATCAGAGTGAAAAAGCTGCTCACAGAAACACTTGTCAGTGCCGGTTCAGGCCTGAATTGCAAAGTGAAGACCAGACACACATGGAAGGGCACTCCTAGCGCAGGACCAAGAGCAGGACCGAACTCACATGAATGGGCCGAAAGGGGGAGACAGTAATAACCGGAGGGAAGGCCGTTTTAGCTCTACGAAGGGAGAGCTCTTCAAAATTTGCTCTGAAAGCCACTGTTTCAAGGTTAAAACGGTGCGATGACACAGATGTCATAAGGGTTAACTGCACCGCCCTTCCAGCCCCGATGGGCGGGGCCAGAGCCAGGACCAGCGCCAGGAAACCCGGAGCCCCATCACAGGACAAGCAGACTTTGAGCCGGTGTCCAACAGACAGAAAAGTCTGCTCAGGAGAAGTTAACGCTTCGTTTTACCTTTTTATTTTGTTCTGATTAGCATCCCTTACAAGGGCTCTCACCTGCATGTAAAGTAAATTCTGTTATTACGACCAATGCTTGCCTTAGGTACGACTTCTGAACTGTTTTACCTTAAGGAAAAAAGCACGGCCATTATTTTTACCAAATGCACGCCCTCACAATGTCCATTTTAATTTTATAATACTCCCTAAAAGTCTAGTAACCTTGTAATCAAGTACTGACACTCCGAACCCTCCGGGAATAGCCCATTTTTCTGAATAGCCGTGAGCGGGGAGACCTCCGCCGGCCTGGCCCCTCCTCACACACACACTGCGATCGGACACATGGCGACACATCGCCTGCTGCGATGCTCTGGAGGGCTACAGGGGACTGCAGGTTCCCAGCCACTGCGCCCATGCAGGGGTGACGTCTCTTCCTTCGTCCTTGAGTCTGAGCTGGCCCTGTGACTCACTGTGGCCGAAAGAATGCAGTGAAGAGATGTGAACCCCTTCCCAGGCGCTCGCATGCCTCACCACTCCCCTGGAACCAGCTGTCATTCTCCGAGACGCCCAAGCCACATGGAGAGGCCACTGGGAAGAGACCGAAGCTGGGCTTCCGCTGACCGAAAGCACAGACCACCAACCACACCCACGCACAGGAGCCCAGTCAGTGCAAAGAACCGTGACAGGGATACGCGGTCACCGCTGTCAGCTACCAAGTTCCAGGGTGGCTGGGGAGGCAACAACAGATGACCAATCTTCCGCCCACTAAAATCCAGTATACACACAATTTAACGTTTTCTTCATGACTCAGGGTCACGATCAGTTCCTACAAGAGAATGAAATGCTCAGATTTCCCCACAGTGTCCAGGGGTCAAAGGCCAGACTGCTGCCCCGAGCCCATCTTGTCCCCAGGGACCCAGCACCCATGTCTGCTCTATGGCTGGCGCTGCTGTTCTAGCCTGCTCCCCGACTGTTCTCTTGTCAGCTCATTAGGGACCAGTTAGGCTAGTTTGACAGAAGAACTCATAAGGGCCAAGTCCACAAAGGGCTCCATGTTGAATCTGGTGCGTATGAGGGGTACAGCTATGGAATTCGTGCCATCTGTTTTCACTACGCAGAGGCACTTCTCGCTGCCATACACTCTGAGTTCCAGACTTGGTGGGCAGAGGGCTGGTGTTTGCGCCCGTGGACTCCTGTGAGGTGCACACAGCTCATCCTGCAGCTGAGCAGTGGGCCAGCACTGTCTCCCGGATGTAACTAAGCAGATACAAGAGATCCCAGTCTTGGCCTTGGCACATTTAACAGTGCCAACCTAAACAAGGGGGAACAAACAATACGGCAGGGCGCACGCCACTCCCAATTAATAAGACATGGTTCTCTTGTCAGTATAAACTACGTTCTACTGCAAGAATTCTAAATCCGAAAGACTGGCACTTGCTCCTTTTCGAAACTACCCTACATGTCTCTTGTAAACTGTAAAATATGCCGAGGCCTGCCCTTTGAAGAGAATCTGTTATAACTTTTAAACTAGCATTTTATGAAAATATATATCTAATATAACACGACACGATCACAAGACAAAATCAGAAGTTGACGCAAGATAAGCTAAGTCTTAGTCATTTCTATGTGCTTGGCTCTAGTCAGTAATTCTAGAAATACGGTTCATAGAAAAGGATAAAGTTTGCAAGGGATTAAGTGAAAAAAGACTGTGAGGTTTGTCCTGAGTAACTTTCATGTTTCACTGTCCAATGCTCGTTTTCTGCATTTTTCTCCATGTTCAGTTTAATGATCACTGCATTCCTCATACCTATTGAATTCTCAAACGTCCAGCCTCAGCGCTTGTCGGCCGGAGGGTCCCGGCCGCCTCCCTTTTATCTCAAGCAGTCTCCTGCTTGAATGCCATCGTGTGTGGAAGACTCCACTTCGGCTCAGGTGCTCAACTCCCGATCACCTCCGACCTGGCATTGAACAGGCATTTCAAACTTCACGTGTCCGAAACCGAGCTCACGATATCCGCCCCGAAGCCACGAACACGGTCCTCCCATCTCAGTACTTCCTTTCTGTTACTTGGACCAAAAAATTTGACATTATTCATGATTTCCCTTTATCTCAAACCTCACATCTGATCCTTCGATGGATGTGCTAGCCAGAATAACAGCCTCTAAAGATGTGTGTGTCCTAATTCCTGAAGTAGTGAATGTGGACTTGGCATGGCGAAAGGGGCTGCAGACATGATTAAGTTAGGGACCTTGAGATGGGAGATTATTTGGTTGGGTCTGATCCAATCATAAGTCTTAAATCACAGAACCTTTCCCAGCTACAGTCAGAGGAGACAGGACTATGAAAGACTGGTCAGAGATGGAACGCTGCTGGCTGTGAGGCTGGATGGAGGGGCCAGGGGCCAGGAAAGGTGTGGATGATCTCCAGACACTGGTAGAGGTGAGGAGATGGACCATCTCCTGCAATTTCCCTGCTGACACCCGGATTTTAACCCAGTGAGACCCACAATGGAATCCTAACCTGCAGAACTGTAAGAACAAATGAACACTACAGTCGTGGTCATTTGTCACAGTAGCAATAGAAAATGAATACATCTGATCCTGTCGGCTCTACCTTCAACATATATCAAACCCCCACGCTCCCCAAGGGCAAAAGCTGCTCCGAGCCATCGTCCCTTCTCCTGCATCACTGCAACTGCCCCCGACTGGTGGCGCTTCCACCCTTACTGAGTCCCCTGTGGTCACTTCTCCCCAGAGTGATCCTGCTAAGTCAGCTCCCGTGTCTTGCCAAAAACGTCTAATGGCTTCCCGTCTCATTTCCGAGGAAAAACGGGAATCCTTAAGAGGACCCACCAGTCCTGGGGGAACCCTGCCCTCGCTTCCCATAGCCCCCGCACCGCTCGCTCTTCCTGAGCCACATGGCCCTCGAGCCACAGACGCGCTGGCCTCGGGCTTCGTGCCTGCCCTTCTCTCTGTCCAAATGCCCTTGCTCAGCTATCCAAGTGGCTAGCTCCCTCACCTTGTAAAGGATTTTTTACCAAATGTCAACTCGGTGAGAGCTTACTGCCACCTGGCCACGCTCTAAACTTTACCCATGCCCCAAACCCACTTACTGGCCTCTTTTCCTGCTGCGCTTTCTCCCCGAACGCTTTCCACAATATAACGTAATCTATACTGTACCTCTACTTTGTTTATGGCTGGGTCCTCCATCAGAATGCAAATCAACCCACTGCTTCCTTCACTGCAGAAGTCTTGCTGACCTAAACCATAGGATTGGTGCCCCAGACTACTGACCTTCTGGCACTAGCTCCTTATTTCATTGCCAACCTGTGACAGTCTGTGGGCTGGCACAGGTCTGTAGATCATTCTGTGAGAATCATGGTTCTATACTATTATTAAAGTTGGACTGATGATAACAACAATGATAACGATGATAATTCTCCCATTCTGCACCCATGCTACAGAGTGCTTACTGAGTGCCAGATGCCGCAAGTACTTAAGCACTTTATACAGATTATTTCATTTAAACTTTTAAGGACCCTGTGAGGGTTTACTTTAATATTTCCATTTTTCAAATGAAAATGTTTAAGCCTTTGAGGTTCAGTTAATTTGTCCAGCTTCTCGCAGCTGGTCAGTGGTAGCAGAGACACGTGAAGTCAAGCAGTCTGCTCTCCACCTCGCCCCGGTAAGCGTCCAGCGTGCGCGTGAGCACACTGCACCCCGATACCTGCCTAGGTTAAAAATCATGGGCTTGTGTCACAACACCATGGGTTGAAGAAACAGTTGACACTATGGGAGATGTCATGCCTGGTTCCGGAAGAAACCCCCAAAAGCAGAAACTGTGTAGTTCTTTCTTTCACAGGGCCGAGTGCCACACTGGGCCCTCAGTCAGAGGGAGGGGTGCAACGAGGGGGCAGAGCCTCGTCCTGGAAGACTTTCCGGAAAGGGTGGTGGACAGCATGGCCCCACAGCCCGACTGTACTACAAGGAAAAGGGCTGGGGGGGTGCGCGTTCCCAGAATCCAATGATTTGAGCTCAAACCATGATAGGTCTGGAGAACAAAAAGGAAACACAGCAAAAATGAAAATTTAATGGCTTTCAACACTTGACTCAATTCCTTATGAGTTTTGGAAAGTAACAGAGAAAGAGAAAAAAGTACTCTTCCTCTGGTAAAACGAAAAACAAAAATCCGAAAACAAACATGAAAACTTCTTCAACTTGTGACAGTAAGGCTAGGAAATAGAAATACACATTCTTTTCCTTTTTCTTTTAATTATCCTCCTTGCATTAAATAATATTAACTTCCTACTCAAGTTATTTCTGCTTTGAATTCTGATGTGGCCAAGAGATTTAAATAAGAAAAAGAAAGGCTACATCTGTCTCCCCATTGCTATCTTGTTATTCCCTGGTGACAGTGCTTTGGTTTGCTACATTTCACTTAGCATCAGCAAAGTAAATAATAATGTAACTATTCTATCTAATGATGACCTTGGAAACTTTTTGAAAAATCAAGACTTTGTTTTTCACTTGACCACCAGTGACATCCTGAACATGCCAGTGAAAAAGACAGAAAACACAGCAGTAGAAACTCCCAAAAGGGACAACCCGTGACCCCCCAAAGGGACAGCTAATAACCTCCAAAGGGACAACCAATACTGAACCATCCGTCTCAACCCTTGTGCCTGTAGCCACTTCTCACCCTGAGATATTTCCTCCAGTAACAAAGCACATCTCTTTAGCTAAAGAAATATCTCTGAAGATCTTCTCATTCATTCAACAGACATTTAACATTATACCAGATGCTGCAGGGAGAAAGAGAAACTGAATACTGCTCTTGCTTTAGACATCTGAGTGCCTTTCTGTCCCTCCCCCCGCCCCCATTTCCACCTCCCAACCAGGAATTTCTTCTATAAGTACACTAGCCCCTAAAATCAAATGTTGCTTTTCAGAGTTGCTGAAGTCACCTACTACCAAAAGCACTTCACTGCAAGACTTCCTCAATTTCAACTTCATAGCTGCTGATAAGATTATTCTTCTATACTACTATAAAGTACTTAGCCAGCACATAGTTCCACTTTTCCAAACTTAAACTCTGTGTGCAACTATCACATTTCTGAGACCTTGTTACTACGGCATGGCAATCTACAATGTTCTTTTCTTTTTAAATACAAATGCCTAATCCATTAGTGTTGGAAAAATGTAACCTTGTCTCTTTTTGTGTTAATAAATGCCAGATTTTTATCACTATCTTGTCACTTTTGATTATGATACTACTAATGAGCATCACTATGTTTGCTTTTTGGATGAAAAGATCAATTAGTGGTTTTGCTAATGATATGAAAACCAGAGTTTGAAAACA
>NW_011888892.1:2180692-2189777 GCF_000151845.1 Pteropus vampyrus
TCGCCCGCGTTCCTAGCGGCT
Source organism: Pteropus vampyrus (assembly GCF_000151845.1). Classification (NCBI taxonomy): domain Eukaryota; kingdom Metazoa; phylum Chordata; class Mammalia; order Chiroptera; family Pteropodidae; genus Pteropus; species Pteropus vampyrus. The sequence goes on from NW_011888892.1 coordinate 2,180,714, forward strand.
TTTGGTCGCTCCCGGCCGCCGTCCTCCCGGCCCCGCCCCACGCCTCCCGGTTGTCAGGGCAACGCGAGCGACGCCTGCCGCGGAGCAGAGGCGTTAGGCGGGGCGGCGGCGGCCTTGGGGCCCGACAGCGGCTGACCATGGAGCCCCAGAGTAAGGCAGTCGGGTCGCGGGATCGGGCGGGGGGCACCCCGGGGACGGGTGTGGGCGCCCGCGCCGCCCCGCAGCCCTTTAGCGCTTTTGACCAGAAAACACGGTTCCACCCCTCGCGCTTTTCCCGCTGTCTATTCTGCGGGGAGTGTCCGCCGGGCACCGGAGGGACGGCAGAGCCCGGTGGCGGGGACAGGAGGGTGCAGCGCCCCCGGCGCGTTCCTTCCTGAAATTACCCCCAAGCAAAGCCACTAATTACTATTACTGTCGTTGCTGACACGTTTTAGTTAGATAGTTTGGTGCATTAGTTGTCAGTAGTCATCCTGCTTCTAAGGTGTCAGTCTTGTGTTTATTAGAGACCCGGTCCCCTCCCCCAGTAGTCTTTGACTTAAAGGAGAAGAAAAATCAAGATCTGTCCAAACATATTTGATTCATTGCTGGAGGTTCTTATGAGGTAGGACACTCAAAAAATATATAGTTTTTACGATTTCTTTTTCTGTTTCCCACATTGTTTGCCAAAAGGTGTGTATTCTGGAGTTATCACATCTAACACGAGCTCTAACTTTTTTTCAAACTTCTGTAGTGACATAGTTCTCGGGCCTTCTTTCCAAAGTTAATGTTTTATTGCTCTCTTTGTACCTAAAATAAGAACAGTGTTTTAAGGAGACCTAAAATATCTCCCACTTTTATGGAAGGATGCAGTGTGACCCTCAAAACCAAGTCCTTCCTTGCAGTTTCAGACAGGGAAGTACTTAGACCAAATCGATACTTTAGGAGAAATGCTGGCATTTTTTTTTCAAGGCTATTAGTTTTTGGATTTTAAAATGTAGAAGATTTTAAAGACTTTCTTTTAACTCATTATTCCTTTAGGAAAACGCTTACAGGTTTTGAGGTATAGTTGCTTGAGTTGATCTGATTCAGTATCCTGCCATTTGCATGTAATACACTGGAGTCTGCGTTTTATCTGACCTACTGAAAGAGAGTTAATTTACCACAATACTAAAATTTTTGTCTCATGTCTTGTATGTTCTCTATTTAGAGAAGAAACGAATGAGAGTGAAATGTGTTTTTTAAAAACAGCAACTTTGTTTCCTCAGGTTTATGTTATCGTTTAAAAGTGTAAACTATAAATCTCAGATTCTCCAGTGCCCACAGTCTTTATGCAGTCACTCATTCATAGGATCTGGTACATTCCAGACACTGTTCTAGGGCTTGGGGATTGAACAATGAATGGACAGTGTTAGTTTGGCCACCCCTGGAAACTGAGCAAGGACTTGCCCAACAACAACTCCTGAAGCCTCTGTAGAATCTGAGCCCCAGGGCTAGGCGGCCAGAAGACTTCCGGCAGGAAGTAGTGGCAGGGCTGCAGAGTGACCCAGCAAAGGACCAGGGAAAGGGATTCCAGGCAGAGATCCTGAAACGCGAGACTACAGGGTGGCTTGGAGACTAAGAGTAGAAGGTTAGTAAAGCCTATGTAGCCGAGAAGCTGGGGGAGAGGAGAGTTGGAAAAGAAAGAGAAGAGGCTGGACGAGCCCACAGGAGCCAGATCAGGAAGGCTTCGTAAAACTGTGTACGAGATTTACTACAACATGAATTATGCATTTACATCTCATCTCACTGGATTTTGAGGTGGAAAATATTTGTTAAATAATCCGTGTCTGGGAACAACTATAAATTTATCCTTTCTACATATTCTTAAATATTTGTATCAGTTTAATTTTAAACAATTCAAATAATCACCGTTTACCTTAGGAAATCCTCTCACAGTCTAATAATCACCAGTTTGAATAAATATTTACTAAATCATTCGCTATCATTAACTATTTAAAAGGATGAGATTAAATGATTTTTAAGGTTGCTCTTAATTTCAAAATTCATATCTAACCAGATTTTACCTGAAACTCAAGTTGTTTCGCTGTCTCAGATATTGGAGAGCACTATGAATTATGTCACCAAGTATTAAAATGACATAGAACTACAATTATACTGTTATCGATATTGTATTGAGAATGTATTGTTACACCGATGATATCTAACATATTTTAAATCCTGATGTTTACTACGTGCTACCTTTTGTTATTGAGGGGTTGTAAATAGCTTTTTTGTAGTGTAGTTGAACATGGCATCGCTAAACTGATTAAAAGGAAGGATCCTTCTAATTGCTTTTAAGGATTGAACACGTATCTAAGGACAGCAGCAGGGAACTGCTAGAAGTAACCCCCAAGTCAGCCTTAGCCATTCTGTTTCCACACACTTAATTTTCTATTACTTTTAGGAATGACCTTTATTAATTGAGTCATTAAAATCCAATAAATATAAACTCTTCACATTCCACTGCTGGATCATACTCTGGCGATAGGCAGGGGATGGCGGCCTATCCTGTTCTGCAGAATAATCAGCCAGTGATTCAAGAAACGACTGCTCGGGGGGAAAGGGCAAATTAAGTAAGTTCACAACCTTGACCTGTTCTGAGTGGTTTGGCTCTTGGCTAACACATTTACATCTTTAATTATTTTCTTCCAAGAGTAACTACACTGTTGGAAAGATAACCCAGTCTTGAAATAACATGGAAAATGTATATTAAATTCTCTTTTTAAAGAAAGTGTTTAAGTTCAATAGTACTCTCTCTCTGCCCTCGTTTCTTGGTCAGTGACAGTACCCAGGGGTGACTTTGGGGGTCTTTAGCCCTTCCTCTCATGATCTTTCTTTAGCCCACCAAATCACTCTGAGCAAACACACAGTCTGAGTGAAAATGTGTATATTTTTCAAATGCAGCATCAAGATGAGCCCCCAGGTCCAAACTACAACCATTTTGCTGCCTGCCCCCTAAACTCTCTCCATGTAAAAACAGTCTGGGCCTAGCATAGGTTGGACAGTGGCTTCCTGATAAACACCTGCCTTTTAATAGAAGCACTAAGTGGAGATCTAAGTTATTTCTATGACCAAGTGACGGGCATACACGCGAAGGAGAGAAGACTTCTTTCTCCAAAGCTGTTTTTCCATTGGTCCTCCCATCTTTGAATAGGATCTTGCCATCTTCCCAATTACTCCAGCCAGAAATCGGGTCATCCTTAACACCTCTCTCTCACCAGCTCTCCCACCCACTCCGCCCACCAGCAGGCCCGTGTGGTCCGCCTTCAAAATACAGCCCAGCCTGCGCCTTGCTGTCCCTCCCTGCTGTCGTCAATGGTACTGCAAGCCACCTTCTTACGTAAACCATGATTATTGGATCTGTTGATTTCTGCATTTCTTCTCCCCCACCCCCGGGGAAGCCAGAGAGTGACCTTGTCAAAGTACACATCGGATCATGTTTCTGCCCCGTTTTAAGACTCTCATTCTATCCAGGAAAATAAAGGAAATAGGCAAGTAATCTTATTATGGGGACCAAAGTACTGCTGGATCATAGCCCCAGCCAAATCTTTACATAGCCACGGGGTACTTGGCTGGTAAGAATTTAAGAGTAATAAATTACTTAAACCCAGGAATGTTTTTAAAAGTCTGTATTAGCAATTTTTCTCAAGTAATCTTAGCCCTTAAAGAATATTAATTCTACCAATTAGGTTATAATTCAAGTATTATCATTAAGAAATAAATGCTTATATAAATCAAGTTTAGACCTTAAAAAAAATTCCAAAGCAACACTTTTAAATTGCTGTGGTTTAAAATCCCCATCCAAGTACTGAAATTCATTGCAGTTCTGACCTCTGGATGCTCAGCCAGCCACAGGAAGGGGCAAAACGGCTTGATGGTTGTAGCTGTGTCTTGCCAGAAGCTCAGCCTCACTCCCAGACCAAATCTATTCCTGATAACTTGGATTGTACCTTATTTTGACGGGAAAAGCAAGCGCAGTCATGACATGCCTGCTCTGGAGGACGTGCCCTGTCACTCCCAAGACCTGAGCTAGCCAACCAGATCTAAGGAGGGGCTTGTGCACACCAGCATCCTTGAGAGTGGCCTGAATGACTCATCAAGTACAGAAGTCAGTGTGAATCCTTAACAAGTAAACAACTGGCACCGACGTTCTGTGCATCTCCATGCCCACAGCTCTGGGTGAAAGCCAGGGGCAGAGCTGGAGGTGCTTATCCTTGGCACACTCCTGCCTGCAGAATGGGGGCCTTTCTCCCCTGGGAGGCATTCCTGTCTCTTAGACCCCAGGTGCCAGTTCCTTTAGCTGTGCCCTGCCCCATTCCAGATCGTCAGGGACCCTTCCCTGGCCTTGTCTTCTTGGGAGGGTGTCTCATTCTCACACTGTCCTTCCTTGGCCCTGCCTGGAATGTGCTCACTGCCCATTCACTCGTCTGTCCTACAGACCGTGTCTTGGACATCACCATCTCTTAGAACCTTCGCTGTCTGTTTACTCCCCGAACCCCAACACAAACCAGTTAATCTCTCCCTCCTCGGTACTGTACTCTCGGGATTCAGAACAGGACTCCCCAAAATGTGCCACTTTGGCGTGTGAATTATTTTGGCCTGAAGGCAGTCAAGACCCTGCAGGCTCACAAGAAACTTTCACCCCTCCTTTAAAGAATTTAAGGCCCTTGCCTATAATAAGAGTTAGCACCAGAAATAACTGTTCATGAGTTGTCTGTAGGGGAGGGAAAACTTCTAATTACTGAGCATCTTGCTCTTCTCATCTTCCCACAGTGACCCTGTCCCCCTCTGAAACCCAGTGCACCTGACCCCATCCTTAGCTCAGGATGCCATATATGCCTCATTTTCCCTTTCTGTCCTTGAACCTCTTATGTAGGTGGGGTCTCTGACTCTTATCATGTGTGGGGGGGTTCCCGTAAGTACGTATGTAATTTATTTTATTTTTCTTGTTAATCTGTTTCATGTCTGTTAAATCATTAGACCAGCCGAAAGAACCTTGGAGGGTAGAGGAGAGTTTCTTGCTCCTCCAAAGTACTGTGTCTTGATTTCATTAATAATTTTATTGCTCTGACACATTGTAATCAGTGTATATCTATATGATTAACTCTCCCATTAGAAGGTAACATGAAATGGTTGGCATAAGAAACATCCAAACCTGCAGAGGATTTTCAAAAGAGTTTATTTGAGCCACACTGATGATATGTGCTGGGAAGCAAGGTCTCAAATGTGGAGAATAACAATTTTGCATTTTTTTTATGCATGTGAAATTAAAAAGGGAGGACAGGGAAGATTCCGGGAAGGTGAGAGAGAGCCAGGCAGGCTGTGTCACACAAGACTATGTGCTTTCATAAGGGTGGTTATGCCTTGGAGGGGTATCACTTACGGCATCTCGAAGGTGCATTAACCTAGATGCGCAGAAACAATGGACAGGGCTGGCTTAAAACCTTTTCACTGGGGCGGGACTCCCGACCAAGGCCTGCCCGGCAGGGGATTTATGAGTTATTACAGCATCTCTTTTTTTTTTTGGTCCACAAAATGGATTAAAGGCTTAAATGTAAGATCTGAAATTGCAAAACTCCTACACAAAAAACAGGGAAAAAGCTCCTTGAGTTTGGTCTTGGCAATGATTTCTTGACTCTGATATGAAAAGCATAGCAACAACAGCGAATATCAACAAGTGGGAGTACATTAACCTAAAAGCTACTGTACAGCAAAAAGAAACAACCGGCAAAATGAAAAGGCAACCTATAGAATGGGAGGAAGTATTTATAAACCATCTATCTGAAAAGGAGTTCATATCCAAAACATATAAGGAACTTGTAAAATTCAGTAGCAAAAACCTCCAAATAATCCAATTTAAAAAAATGGGTAGTGGAGCTGTGAATAGACATTTTTTCCAAAGTAGGTATAAAAATAGCATCACTTGTCAGCAGGGAAATGCAGATGGAAACCACAGCGAGTTAACACGTCAGCTCTGTTAGAATGGCTTTATGAAAAGACAGGCGAGAGAAGTATTGCTGAGGATGGAGAGAGACGAGAAGCCTTACGGACTGCTGGCGGGAATGTAAACTGGTGCAGTCACTATGGAAAACAGTATGGAGGTTCCTCCAGAAATTAAAATAGAGCTACCGGATGATCCAGCAATCTCCCTTCTGGGGACAGAGCTAAAGGAAATGAAATCAAGACCTGGAAGAGGTATCTGCACCCCATGTTCGCTGCAGCACTATTCACAGTGGCCAAGACAGAAGTGAGCCGCGTGTCTGTCTATGGATGAATAGATAAGGAGGATGCGATACACATACGCACAGTGGATACTACTCAGCCCTGAGAAAGAAGGAGCTCCTGTCGTTTGCAACGATGCGGATGGACCTCGAAGGTGTTACGCCAAGTAAAATAAGTCAGAGAAAGACAAATACCGAATGATCTGTCTCACTTATGTGTGAAATTTAAATGAGCCACGCTCATAGAAAAGGGGTAGAGTGGTGGTGGTTCCCGGGGCTGGGGGGCGGCGGGGAGGATGTCAGTCAAAGCACAAACTTTGAGTTAGAAGATGAATATGTTCTGGGGCCTAAGCCTCAACTCGGCGCTTCATGCCGTTGTAGGTTTGGGGAGGCAGGGAGTATAGGAGATGAAAACATGCCTTTCTTTAAGAAATCTGTCGTATATATTATACGTCTAATATATATGAATTTCCCAGTGGGATGAGAATATTTCCAGCTTAGGTCTAGAGTACAGATTTGAGCATGGCAAGCAGTGTGAATCAGCCGCTGGGTGGTTGAGCCAAACCTCGCTCTCCGTAGTTTAATTTTCACTGCTTTGCAGCATGAGTAGACACTTAGGATTCGGATGAGGCCCATCTTCTTCCTGCCTTCCACGCTCCCGCTGGTCATTCATGTTTTCATTCCTGCACAGTGTTTGCTCACCAGTGTCCTGCCTGCCCCTGCTCTCCACTGTCTGGGGCAGCCAGCCTCCACGATGGCCTCCAGTGACCCGCATGCCTCCTGGTGTGCTCACCTTTGTGCCGGACCTCACTGCACTGAGGTCCGTCCGTGTGACTAGTAGTACATGACAGAGTGACGTCACTTCCGAGATCAGGTTGTAAAGGGTTGGAACTGGTCTTCAGTCTCCCCCCCCCCCCTTCCCAATCCCCAATTTTTTTGGATCACTTACTAATCGCCATGTCATGACACGCTCAAGCATCCTATGGAGTGGTTTACGTGGTGAGGACAGAGGCCAAGCACCAGCAAGGACGGACTCCTGCCAAGAGCTCAACGAGCGAGCTTGCTTGCAGGCAGGTTCTCCAGCCCCGGCCAAGCCTTGAGATGACGGTGGCCCTGGGTGACCGTGGCCCTGGCTGACAGCTTGACTGCAGCCTTGTAAGAAACTCTGAGCCAGATCCACCCAGCTAAGCCATTCCTGGGTTCCTGACCCTGACAAGCTGTGAGATAATGAGTATTTGTTGTTTTAAGCCACTAAATCGTGGGGTAATTTGTTACACAACCTGGGACCCAGATACCACCTTGTGTCTGTTATTGTAAACATGGCCTCCCTGACTCTAGCCCGCGCTGCTCTCTCCCATCTGTACTTCCTCTTGCATCTTTTCTTTTTACTCTTTCTAGACTTTATTATTTTACTTTTTGGGTAGGTAATATGGTTACAAGTTTCAAAAATTGAGAATTATAAGAGTATGTAGTGAAAAGCCTCCTCATTCTCATATTCCCGCCATCAGTTCCTGCCCTCCGTCAGCCTCCACGGTGAGTTTCCAATACCTCCTCCCAGGGCAGTTTAAACGTTATATAGACACACACTTCACATAGAGCTGACCCTGGAACGACACGGGCTTGAACTCTGCCGGTCAAGGGCCAACCCATGTGTAAGTGGACCCTCGCTGTCCTCACCCGCGTTGTTCAAGGGCCAGCTGAATGGTCCATTCCTTCTGTTTTGTACTTTGCTTTTCACCTCACGTGATATTTTGGAGAACTTTGTTTAGTGCACGGTGAGTTTCTCATTTTTTAGAACAACTGTATGGCATTCTACTGTATGAGTTTACCGTCATTTATTGAACCAGTCCACTACTGACAGATGGAATTCAGTTCGTTTCCAGTTTTTTCGCTGTCGTGAAAAAACTGAATGAATGATGTCGACTGAATGAAAGATGTCTACATGCCGATGCCCTGGACCTCCAGTGTGCTGCCTTCCGTGGCAGAAGGGGCTTCGCCGCTGGGGTTAAGGGTCGTGAACTGGGGAGGTAGCCGGCGTCACCCAGGTGGGCCCCATGTTCTCGACCACAGGGGCCTTATAAGAGGGAGGCCGGCGGGTGGGGGTCGGGAGGCTGACGTGAGAGGAAGCGGAGGTTGGGGCAGTGTGAGCTCAGGAACCAAGGAAGGTGGAAGCCTCTAGAAGCTGGAAGAAGCTCAGAAGTGGACCCTTCCACAGAACCTCCTGAAGGAAAGAGCCTTTGACTTTCGCTGGGCAAGACCCCTTCTGGACTTCCGCCCTTGGAACTGTGAGATAAAAGTTTGTGTTGTTTTAGGCCACTCCCGTCGTGGGGACTGGTCACAGCAGCAGCGGGAATCTAGCGCAGTCACTAGTACAAGCAGCTATAAACTAAGCTGCATTAAATAAACCTGTGTATTGTGTATGACGTTTTACACTTGTGCGAGTATAAATATTGCAGGATAAATATCTAGATACAGAATCGCCCAAGGCAGCGTCAGTCTGGATAACTGTTGAATCTGTTCCTCTGCCTCCCCGTTGTGTGTGTCCTCCAGCTTTGGGATTTTTACCGTTCTGCGGGTGGAACACCCTCTTTTCTTTGACATTCCCCATTCATCCTTTGCACAGCATGTTACACTCTCCCTCGGCATCGGGGCGAGGTTCTCGTTTCTGTTCTGTCTGTTCTGCGTGGTCTGCCCGGGGGCCCTCCTAACACCTGACGCAGTGGGGCCTCCCGTGGAATGGCGAAAGGAAGTAACGTGCCCACGGGCATCTGTTCTGCAGTCACTGGTTGAGAGATGTGATGTCGAGTCCACTTCATCCATCTGCA